>NW_022900917.1:9147242-9165542 GCF_012274545.1 Fukomys damarensis | reverse complement strand
ACCGGCTCGGACTGCAGCCTCCGCTCAGCCTTTGAAAGGAAAATGGAATCCTGTTTCTGCCACTGAACTGAGGCTTTTTTTTTAAACTTCTTTAAAAGGGGAAAAAAAAAGCAAAAGAAATTTCACTGTTGGTGTTTAGCTCCGATTTTCCAGTTGTCCCACCCACTAAAGTAGGCTGATCTTCAAAACAGAATTTTCTTCTAACAAAGGCAAGGGAGATAAAAAGCTAGTAAGTGATTAAAACTTTTTTTCAAGGTAACCTTAACCACGCTTAGTTTTTACGTCTGGAAAACACCACACGCGGCTCAGAACAGGGGGCTGTGGAGATCCGTCTGGAGGAGGAAGGGCCAGGAGCAACCACATAGAGCACAAAGACAGGAAGATCAGCGGACAGCGCCTCATCCCCTGTCATTCAGCAGCTGCCCCAAGACTGCCGATCCAGCCTTTTACTGCACCAGTTCCTACACTGACAGAGGGTGTGTGTGTGTGTGTGTGTGTGTGTGTGTGTGTGCGTGTGTGCGCGTGCGCATAAGCGGGACACTTCCAGAATTATTACTAGACATATTTTCTAATGCCTTCTACAGAGAGGTGAGGGATTTAGTTCCCTGAGAATGAATCAGGGCCTAAGAAGAAAGCAGATGGAGGTGTCTCTGACTTGCTCTGTAGGACTCTCTCCCTGGGCTAGAAAATAGAGAGCCTGGGGCTGCAAGGACTTTCCGATGAGAAGCCCAACTGCATGAGAAATGACACCAAGAACTGGCAAATGGGCTCATGCCCAGTTAAAAAGCTTCCGCCCAGAAGGGAAACGAGGAACCGAGTAAAGAGACAACTTACAGAATGGGGAAGTGAAGTGTTGCCAGTTGTTCCAGGGACAGACGACTGCCCTCACCTCCAAAATAAAAGAGCCAATCAAAAAATGGGCAAGTGAGATAAAATACAAATGGCATAGATACATGAAAAATGTTTAACCTTGCCAGACATCAGAGCATGCAAATTAAAACTACACCACTTCGGCTCTGGACTACGGGCAGCATGTGGGTACCCTGAAGTTTTATTAAACTCCCTTCGAAGTTCTTTCCTTCGCAAAAATTGAAGACAACAGTACTTTGCTCTCCGATGGACACCATACACCCATCATTAGAGAGGTCAGGACACCTAGCAGACTGCTAAACAAATCTGAACCACAGTTCATGGTTCATGTCCTAAGGCAGTCGCCAGTAGACGGCAAACCTGACCAGCTCTCTTTCACCCGGGCCTGTGATCCACCGTGGTTGTGTGTGGGGTTCAGTGCTGGCTGTGGCGGATCCCTTGTTACTCCCAGTAGCTCATTCCTATGCAAAGAGTGTGGAGCCTTTGGACAAAGTTTGCATGCCCTCTGCTCCCTGATTTTCACAAGTGAACACGAAGCCCGACACGTTTAATAATATCCTCCTTCCGTCACTAAAGGGCACCACGCAGCCCCAGCAGGCAGGAAGCTATCCCAGCACACGTGCGGTCCAGCTGGCAAAAGCAGCCATCTTCAGAGTCCCACTCCTACATGCAGTCTGATAAGGAACATTTCAATGGAGCCAAAACATACATTTCCTTCCTCTATTTCTTGCAGTTAGCAGACAGGAGAGCTACATGGTCACATCAGGGATTAGGAAATGGCAATAAAGAGATTTCTAAGCCACCGGGGCTACTGGAACAGCAGGAGTAAATTTCGCCTACTAGCTTTCAACCAAAAGTATGCACCCTTCAGTTGTGGAAAAGTACAGAGGATTAAAACCCCTACTTATTAACCTGAATGTACTCTTCAGTGAAACACTTTCTACTGTCATTTACAGTGTCCAAAACACGGGCAGACATTACTTCTAAAACCCCAACATCTCCTTCAAAGAACTTGTAAAGTTGCTGATTGATACATAGCGACATCAGAAAAGTGTGTGTGAAAAATACAATTAGCTAAGGTTTCTAGAAAGCTTTGGAATGTTTTGGTTTTAAGAAAGAAATAGGTGTAAGCCCTACAAGTAATGACTGACGGAGGAGATTCCCTCAATGGGTCATCTTGATTTCTCCTCCCTGGCTATATGGATTTGGAAACACACAGAGGTGGCAAGACTTAATTTTCCAGAGCCGTTTAAAACAGTACTTAAGTGCACAACAGAGGCATATGTTAAATCAAAGGGACTTCCCAATTAGCAGATAAAAGCAACTTTCTTCGTTTAAAAAAACAAAACAAAACCTACATAAAGAAAGCCAAGAATGTAGTCTTTAAAAACACTCCAAAATTGGTCCCTGGCTTTTAAGACAAAACTAAAAGTGATCAGTAAAAGTCCAGTGTTCAGAAGGTTCGGGCATTTTTGTTCCTAGACGGAAAATGTCACAGCAGCTACTCACTCCGTGAGCATTTCATCAGCCTCTCTTGGGAAAATGCGGGTAGGTGAAAGAGCGAGGGCCAGAGAGGCTCCTTGGCTGCCCCCTTGGGCACCTCACTGGCCGGCAGCCCTGCTCACCAGTATCCCTGTGGGACCTTCTCTCAGTCACCCTGCTCCCCAGGCAGCCGAGCCCAGCACCTACTCACAGGAAACGCCATCCGCACTCCAGCACACAGCCCCTATCCTTCGGCAGCAGCACGCAAGAAACATCCCACACACAGAGGTGAGAACTGCACTTCCTGATTCACGGCCTTGGAGCCGAGCTAACACCGACCGTCACCCCTCCTGCTTTCGCGGCACATCCTTCATCATCTTGCATCTTTGCATACTTTGTGGGGTGCGCAGCAGCTGTGTTTCCATCTGTCTGTAGTTTCCCAACGTACAGGAGCGTCCTGCCTGTTTCACTAACAGACAGTCCCCAGCCCGGGTAAAGGACAGTAACCAATGAAAGGCAAGTCGAGAACACAGCCAAGTACAACCTGCTGCTGTTACAGTGGCATTATCCTTTAGGAGAAAATCATCAGGTCACACTTCGATGTCTATTAATTGTGCAACACCATATAATCCCTTCCTCTCTGAGCCTAACAACCCAATTTCACAACTGTCTCCACAGAAGAAAGCTTGTAGCCAAAGCGTTCTTCACCCATGTGCCAATGTAATGCAGCCCCTTTAAGATACTACTGCATCCAAAGAATTTGTAAAGAGAACAAAAATGAGTCGGGCATGACCTAACTGTGTACAGGCTTGCGATGCCAAGTGGATTCTGGTATGTTCCATACTACAGCCACGAATTAACAGGAATCTAAAGCAGGTAAGCTTAAACCTGAATGAGTGGGGTGGAAAACTTCAGGAAGGAGTACGGTAGCCCCCCGAGTGAGAGTTCAGGAGAATCCCTATAGTTTACATTATATAAAGACTTTCCTTAAAGAAAGAAGAACATGAACAAAAAGGCCGGCTTGAGAATGAAGTGTATCAAGTACAGAATGCATGCGGAGAACCACATTACTTCTAGAGATACAATTATTTCATTCAAATCAAAACCTGAAAGCATAAAATCCTCAAAGAAAAGCACAGAGATTAAGAGGAAAATCCAGGACAGACTAGAAGCAGTGTGGCAGGGATTCCCTGGAAGCCAAGACAGCGGAGATACTTGAGAGAACAGCTGGCCGCATCCAGTTCATCTGAGAGAGGCAATCAGAGGGAAAGACCACTGGGGCTTGGCTTCTCCGAAGCCACTGGTGACTGCAGTACAGCAGTGTCCGCACACAGAGGAGCCTTGGCCAGTCCATGCACTAGAGCAAGGGAGATTTCACGAAATGGGACCCAGACTCAGCCATTCAGGATTGTCTGCCCTCTGCAATTACATTTTATATCTGCCCTACATTTATTTTTCATTGGAAAAAAGAGAATGGATTCCATAAAAGACTCAGAAATAGTCTAATGAATCTCAAAGAACAACACTTTTAGGCCACCTACAAAGATGAAATCCATCTGTAAATAAATGCAATGTAGCTTTTTATTTTGTTTTACCTGTAGCCTGTTTTAACTTTTCTAAACTGCCAAAGGAGCTATAATGTTCAATAATTATTATTACCTAATGTCCATCCAATACTCACAACACTGACCTATCTCTCAACATCATTAGCCAGTAGGACGAGGATGCTTAATAAACATTACAATTGGATTATAATCCAGATGGACAAAGAATGAAGCCATTTAAGTACATCCTATAAAATATCTCAGACAGTTCTGTTCATAGATATTTGTCATGAGAACAAGTACAAAGTAGTTTAATGAATGTCAGAAGAACGCTTACCAAAAGAAGTTGAAAACGTTAACATAATTGTGATTCCAGGGAAGTAAAAGAAATCTAAATCAGGAAAGGAAACTCTTTAATAAGTGAAAAGGAAAAAAAAAATACGATAACTCATTTAAAGCTTTTCTAGAGAGGGCCTCTTTATAGAGACAACAAAAAAGTATGTTCTGATTTTGAAAGGTACAGACTGAGCCCTTTCTCCCTTATTTTCAGCTGCTATGCAAGAGAATATAACAAGGTTCCAACGTCCCAAACTCAAAGAAGAAAAACTTCAGAAGAGGTAGGCATCTGTAGTATTCTCTATGGTTGTATCAGGTATGCATGGGAGCTTAGAATATAATTCACAGTAGAAATGAAAAATAAATTCAACTATCTACAAATAACAGAGGAGAAGAGAAAATGGGACATCTATGTAGCAATAATGGACATTTTCAGCCATCTTTCATACAATTTGCTCACTACACCAGGAAAGGTTTTCTGTGGAATTACCAGCGTAATAATCAGAATGGCTTTTACTCATTTTAGAACCACTTTTCAATCATGCCATTACCTCCTAATTTAACTGATGGTTTCTAACCGAAGGAATATGATTATTTTCCACAAGGCAAGTGTTTCATTTTAAAGGAAAGACTTCACAAACTATTTATTAAAAACTTTTCACCTGAAAGAGATACTAAAGAAACAAAACCAAAGCAAACAAATAAAAACAAGACTGGCCTCTGGTTAAGAGACAGAGAAAAACAAACATGCAGATGAATGCATAGCATTTTCCACTTGCCCCTGGGACAAAGAAGGTTCCAGGGCAGACTCCAGACCACCTAACTCCTTCTGCTTCCCAAAGTCCCTCAGGGAGAGAGCAGAAAAGTCAGGTGCACAGTTCTCACTGCATGGCATTTGCTGCAACTTTTTAAAACCCGGAAGTGGACACAGCTGTAGCCCTGGGATTGTAAACTGTGTATTTCATCAATGTGGGGTAAGAGCTGCATTTGCCTTTAGTTTATGCAACCTAGGACTGCAACCTCAGAAGTCTAACACAGGGGAATCTTTCTGTCTTCCCAGTGCAATAAAGCAAATGAATAAACATTACTTTAATTAAATTACAAAAGAAATATTAATGACCCCTATGCGGTACAGTTGCAGTCTCAGCTCTAAATGGAAAGGGGAGAAATTCAAAAAAGAAAAATAAGCCTTAAAATTATGTGTTAAAATATTTCAGCTTCGTTGTATCATTTGAAAGATAGGTCTAATGAGAAAAGCATTTAAAATAAATGCTTCTATTATTCTTTAATGTGTTTTCAATGACACTGAGGAGTTTATGCCAAATGCCATGTTTTATTAACAAGTGACGGATTTCAGTCTCAATCTCATAGAGTCTACCGTCTTTCAACCTGCCTTGGGGAACAAGACCATGAGCAGAGGGAAGTCCAGTTTCCTGAAAGATTAAAAAAACATTTAATTGAAATGCACCACTTTTTAAAAAAAGAAGTCTGTGTAAATGTTTGAAGTGTTTTAAACTAAACTAAGTATTTTAAACTAACGGGAGAAGAGTAACACAGACTAGCTTCCTATGAATGACCATGTTTATGATCAATTTTTTAGTGCAGACTAATAATGTATTAGTGAATGCAAAGAGGTTATCGCTAAGATGTTTGAAAGAAACATTAAACCTGGATATTCTTCAGAAACTCTTTAATCCTCCCTGATAATTTCTACATTACACATTTGATTCCCATATCTTCACAAGGTATTGGTGAGTATACCAACTGAATCATCATTTGATCATCAATCCCTCACTGCCTATCAATCAGAAAATGACAATTCCATTCTCACAAACATCTGCAGTGTAAAATAAAGAGTGATGAACATTAAATATTCAGCAGATTTCCTCAACAAACACTGACACTAATGTTTTACTTATAAGTAGGATGATGATCAGTTCAGTTCTTTATCTAAATAGGAGAAAGCCATTTAACTTTTTATCTTTGGTTTTCTTCTTTGTGGAAAAAGATGATCATGCTATAGGAGATAATACCTCAAGTTCCTTGCATTACTCAAAGTAAAAGAGACCTGATGTTTGCTCTGAGGACAACTGAATTAAACACAAAGACAACAATCAACTGAACCTGAAAAGCAGATTGAAGTCTTTCACTGGCCTGGGTCTACCTCTCTACAACAAAACTTCTACAAGAATCTCAACCCTCAATTCATATTTGGTCCTTCTTTAGGACGCAGAATATTATAGATGCATGCACATACAGTGTTCCCATCAGGAAAGAGAAGGCCAGGGTTTAGAGTCAAACCAGAGAATGAAGACAGTTGTCTCAGAGACCACCTCCACTTAATATGCATCTAATCATGGGGATTTAATTTATTCTTCTGTATATTTCCTTTTGTTCAAGAGTTTCTTAAGCTAATGAAATAAAATATACATTCTTCTGAGCTCAGGAAATTCGCTAATAATTTTAAATGATCACTTTTTGTCAAAATTAAGTGGACAAATTATTTCTACAACAGTCTTCACAGACTGTTATTTGGAAAGTAAGCTTCCTATTTGGAAAAGATGAAAGGACCTGCTGGAAATTTCATTCTTTATCTACATGTAAAAATTTTTAATTAAATCTGAAAAAAAAGTACTAGCCCTTCTATTATTCCAAATGGGTACATATTTTTATTTGTACTTTCAGAGTAGCCCATTAAACATGACTCGAAATCATGACCCTGTTGTAGTGCCACACTGTTGTGAATAGGGACCAAAAGTTTTGATTAAATGTTTGCTTGACATCACAGGAGACAAATAGAGGTGGCTACTTGACAGACATGTTCCCATTTCTACCAGGAGACACCAAATTGCTATAAAATACACACACACACACACACACACACACACGAAGAAACAATATGCTCTGTAGAAGCCAGTTCCTCTTTTCAAGGAACAGTACTGGGAGGCATTGGGGATACTAAGTTATGATTTGGTATCTACTTCTTCCAAGCCTAATGCATTTATTCCAAATGAAACATTTTAATCCCCTCTCAGATGTATAAACTGAGCTGCTACTCCTCTATGGCAGCAGCCTGAGTCGTTTTACATATTATAATTTAAGAATGCCAACTAATTTAGTCGTTAGAGGAAAAATAAGGCAAAGGCACAAAAACATTTACACTAAAATGTTTTTTCACTAAAATGTCACATGAACGTCTCTGGATAGAGATTTAATTTTAACCCTATGCATTTAGAGTCTTTTTTATTTTCTTACTAATTTTGGAGAATTCCATGGAATGATCTTAAACAAAATTCAACCATAGTTAAAGATTTTTTTTCTTCAGTCAAATTTTAGAAACAAAATACATAAAGCATAAATGAGAAAGAATCAGTGTCCTATTCTTAAATACCATTCCAAATTTTAGATTAATAAAGAATAAATAAGTAGGTGATTTTCCCAATTTTATTTTATTTGAAGTAAAAATAAAAGTGCAAAAATGACACACAGGAGAGGATTTCTCCCTCTAGCGACTCCTTAGAAATGACAGAAATATACTGGTAGGGTGCGGCAGGAAAACAGAAATCAGGAATCTCTGCCTTTCTGAAGCATCAGTTTCTTCCAAGATAGCACAAAAGAAAAAATACAAAATGAAGGCAAAGTTAATTTGTATTTTATGAGAAATAACAGGATTATGCAATAAGAAAACTGAAAAGATGAAGCATTTTTTTCATAAAAGTTAAAAAAAAACTTTCATAATCAATGAACATCAAGCAATCCAAGGCAATTTAAAAATATTTCTCTACAGCCAGCCCAGAATGAAGGATGTCAATTTAGAAGCATATTTCACTTTTTAAAAAATTCAAAAACTTCTAAAGACAAAACTTCAAGTTAACATCCCAGTGATTAACCGGGACTGCTTGGCCAAGAAAAACTTTCAGCACTTAAAACATAAAACTGTTAGTTTCCTCTGCTTGGAGACAGAACATACAAAAAAGCAAACATTCACTGCTATATTTTCATAGACATGAAAGATAGAATGAGCTTTTATAAAAGGTGACCATGGAATATTCCTACGTATTATGATAGCAATGTCACAGCTCTTTAAAAATCAGTGGCAAATTCCAAACCTTAGAAGTATCCTTTGTAGATGGTTACTATTCTAGTTTATGTAACTCCTGAAACCTTAATGGAAATACAACCATTTACTGGACTTAAAGCAAAGCACCATATATTAAGCAGTTCGTGCTTGATATTATTGAGTATGGGTATACACACCACGAATAACACAGAAAACTCTTCATTAGAGACCTCAAAGTTTTGATAATGTGACACTTTTCATTCTGTCTGTTATGAATCTAAAACATTCTGATGGTGCGAATTTGTAAGTCTTCTCCTTCCCTAAATCAGGATAACGTGCATTTCAAACATCATTCATGATCGAATGGTCCAACTCATATTTATAAACTTGGAATGCAGAGTTGGGCAGAAATACTGAGTAACTAAAATTGCCTTCATCTTTTTGCCAGAAATATGTCACAGTTGGTGCTTATAATTGTTTCCAAATTATACCACAACTTTATTTAATTTCATTCAATGCATTTCGTCATAGAAATGGAGTGGCAAAGGGCAGCTCAACAACAAACAATAAAATCAGATTATTATTTCACTGCATAGAAGCTTTTTCCACATCTTATACTGCTGCCTCCAAAATATAAATATTATAAAGAAATATATTTAAAAATCCTACAGCTGGCACATTTTTCCACTAGAAGGGTAAAACCCTTATTCATCCGGAAACTGAAATATAAGACCTCAAACAGGGAGGAAGAAAAGTAAAAGAAAAAAATGGTAATAAAGCAAGGCAGAAAAATCCAGAGGAAGCATGCTTGGTCTCAGTGTAATTTTCTTTAGTTTCCTAAGATCAACGGCATCGTGCAGCCCATGAGCTCTGCTTACTCTTCTGAAAACCATCCAGAGGATTTTCAGAAAGGAAGAATTCTGGTTGCAGGTTTAAATGCCAAATTAACTCACAGGACCTTCCACTCCCGAAGCAGCGCAGCACAGAAGCTCAGTATAAGCGCAGGAGGGAGAATGCCTGTGTCACGAAAAGCCAGAACTATGAGTGTGACCGGACAGAGTTTATCTACAACTCCCAGGGACCACAGGCGAAGAGGTCAAAGTTTTCTATGTCAAAAATACATAAATGAATAAAGCCACGTGCAGCAACAGTCCTTGTGTTATCACTGCTTTATGAGTTCCTACCCCACTTCCTTTCAAATATAGTCATCTATGTATCTATACAGAGAGATACTTGTTTAAAGGAATTGAAAATGGGAAAAAAAAAACACAAAAAGAAGAAAAATCTGCTTCCACTAATATCTACTTTGGATCCTCCATTCCTAATCATTATTAATCTCACTTTTTAAATTTTATTATTGTAACAACACGTCAAATATTCAAGGAGTCCAAAAAGCACAGATACACCTAATTCAATGTTAACTAGGAGCTAGATATTGAATTGTTCCCAGGATAAAAAGTGCATACAGAGAAGCAAACATGAGCAACAATAAAAGGTTAAGTTTGGACAAAGTGAACGCACATAATTGTATCCTCAGGTACAGAGATTAAATGTGTATATTATGATGTTTGCTATTAGCCTAAATCTTTTGAGTGACAATTTCCTATTTACAGCTTATCAAATATAGAGAAAAAGTAAAATGTGTTAGAGATATTTAGTGCATTCTCTCACCATCATAAATTCTCTTAATAACAGGACATTTTTAAATGAATAAAAAGGAATAGGAGGGTAAAATCAACAGTTTATTATAATTAGGATTTAAATGACAGATTCTTATACTGATTTATGGCCTCTTTCACTCAAACAGTGTAAATGTAGTATAAAGGAGAAACTCCTTTTAACTATTTGCTTACAAGTTACAGAAAGCAATACTTCGTATTACTTATTACTCTAATGTGTAAATGCTTACATGGGCCACTAATGTCTAAATTATTTTCTAAAACTTTCCAAAATCCGCAGAACTAAGGAGTAAATTGTACAATAATCTTTTAAAAGGGTATACATTCAGTGCTAAACAACCACTTGTGGGACCTCACATATAACAGATATTCAGCAGCCCAATGCAGAAGAGAAGTAATGCAAAAGATCTCAAAGGCACATCAAGAAATAACTGATAAAAAATTATTAATCATTTCCACAAGGAGACTAACGTGCACTGAGAACACTTGGGCCCTTTTTCTTACAATTTCTGTCTATAATGTACATAAAGGATCACCCGTAACTTCCAACAGAAAATTAACAGCTCTTCTGGTGAGAGCGAGCCAGATTTCTCTGTCAAAAGCATTCGATGTCATCAAAAATAAAGCCAGAGAAAATGTAAACATCTTTTTTAGGGACACTTCTCTTTTAGAACTACTTCACAGTCCTGAGAGACAAATGGGCTGATGTATTTACTTCTACATCTTCCAGGGCTAAACCAGTGTGAGTAAGGACACCAAGAGCAGACACAAGTGCATCTGGTTTTTAATTTGCCTTGCCAATCTTACTCAAATCAGTATCAAAGTTGTAACTAAATTAAGAAATCTGAATTGTTATTAGAAAGACTAGTGTTATTTAAATATATATATATATATATTATCTTAAAACTCCACGTAGTGGCTGCAACACAGCAAAGATCTGTCCACAACAATTCGTAGCACGTACACGCACATCCTTAGCCAGCGTGAAGTCACAGATCCTGAGCTTACACTTGTGCCCAGAGAAAGAAAAGAGCAAAAGCTAAACTTAGATGAGCAAAGCTCGCTCCGTCCCTCCACGCTGAAGTGCATCATATAAAAGAAATTAAGTTCCACAAACTAACTTCTGCTGCATACTTCACACTGTTTATAGATATATGAGTTCCATACAAGAACACAGAGAAACTGAAACAGCGATTCACAAGCAGGCAGAGAAAGCCACGCTGTACACTCATCAACAAACGCATGTAATATTATAAGTCTTCACTGACCGGTAAGCGTCATCTGTTCAAACTCGAGAATAAAGCTCAGAGTTGAAATCCTTTTTTATCTCTATTTCTACATCTACACAGTATTTTTAGTTGAGCTGTTCTCTGTCATCTCACATCGGTCTCCTTCCTGATTATTACAATATTCAATTTAGTCCTATAATAACATTAATATTTTGAAAGCTGGAGTAATATATATATAGGATAATACATGTTTTTTATTCTTATATTACTTTATCATTCACTATCACAAATACAAATTAGCAGATAAAGCAATTATTGATGCACATAAGAGAACTACGCTCCCTGCAAATTCAAGAAAAACAAACAAAAAATAAGCTGTGGGCACTCGTACATTTCATCCTAACACTATCTGCCATAGAAGGCAGACGATGACTCATTTGTTTATTCAAGTGTTAAATAATTGAATATATGTTAACTTCTGAGTTGCTTAAAAGTATCTGGAACACTTTTCCAAGCCTATTTGGACTGTGCCAATCACCTAGCTACCAAATTTGTTGTCCTGTGCCGCCTGATGAAACAGGGCACACAGCAACACTCAAAACCAGTATTGCAAGCCTGGCACATTTGGGTGACGCACGGAATCCGTCACCCTAGGGAGAAGCGTGTGCGATCCTAGTGCGGAGTCTTTACCTGTCTCATCTTATTTCTACGTAATGTTTCGAGCCGAGAGAATTGTCGTTTACAAAGTGCTAGCCCCATAAAGCCATTTCTCGGAAACAAGGCTGCCACTTCCCTGCCTCACTCCACACAAATGGGACTTGTACAAACAAACTCGGAGGCTCTTCTTAAAATACACTAAGAGGGGGCACTTTGATTTGTAAGGTTTTTTAAATTTATTAATAAATTCAGAAGATCTAAGTATTAGGATCGCGATCATCATGTTTAACAGCCATACTCCAAACTTCCAGACTTTATAAAACAGGTCCTGGAGGACCTCAAATGATTCACGCACAAAGCACAGAGTCCATGGCTTGGCATGTTAAATTCCACCCTCCAGGTGTGCACATTAGGATCACCACATACATCACGTCCGCAAAACTCACCTAGGAGAACATGCACATAGACCGCAATATTTACACACGGCCCAGCCATGGAGACAGCTCGAAGCATCTGCAGGCATCTCCACTGCTGGACCCCAGCTCACAGTACAGGCAACCTACTCTTCGCTACCAAAATATGACACAAATCAAAATATATTACCTTTGTTCAAACAACGCTGCTGTTCATTATACAACAGAAAGTGTCATCCTTGGGCTGCCAGGAAGCAAGGTGGTGGTGGGATCTTGGAGCACAGTGGTACAGAATGGGTGGAGGCAAAACGGAAACATATTGTTTAAGTAAACCTTAAGGGGAGGGATGAAATCCCCGATTGATGGATTTTTTTTTTTGTATCATCTTCCACAAAACCCCCTACCCTACCCCTCCCCACCACCCTGCAGTAAACAAACAGCTGATATTCAGAGGCTGTAGCTCCAAACACTTCCCTCTGCTTTCTTTTCCTTCTTCCCAAACTTTATTTTTCACCATTCTCTCAGTTTTCAAGACAAACTAACATCATGAAATAAACATCTAATGACAGACACCCAGAACTCCTGAAATTTGTTTGAAGACTGTAAAAACCGCAACAAACCACCACTGACTCCCAGAAACTTCCACTAGGCTGGTTTGAATGAAAGAGCTGCAGTTCCTCTAGTTTTCCTCCCCCGACAAATCCTTAAATTAGCAAGGAAAGAATACCTGGGATTTGAACTAAAGTCTGGTGCTCCTACTCAAAAAACTGATAAACACACGTGAAGTAAATCAAAACTGTCAAATTTTTAAACAGAGAACATTTGCAGGGCCTGGAATATACAAAGTGCTTTTTCCAATTATAGTTACTGCAGACGCTTTACCCCTGCTCTGTGGGACACTTAATTGTTTTCGGTGTGTATTATTTCTTGAATGTGCTCTATATAAAAAATAAGAAATTCACTGGAATGAGTTTGGGATTAAAGGCAAAGTCCATAATGTGTAACCTTAGGATTTAAACCTTCCCAGCAATGATTCACGTCAGAAATGCGGACGTTCTAACCCACCTACCCCAGAAGAAAGCACACTATCACACATCTTTCTGCCCCCGAAAAGATGTTCCCGCTTGCCAGCTTCTGAAGTTGCCCCGTCAGTCAACACCCCCAGGATATATCTTAACTAAAGTTCTGCTTGCTGTGCAAAGTCAGACAGCGAGGCAATGACTAGGGAGGGAGAAAAAAATAAAAAAGAAATTAAAAATACTACAGGATAAATAAAACTAAAAAATTGTCATCTAAAATTGTAAGGAAGAAAAAACCTCCCATAGGAACACACTGACCATAAAACAATATTTTCACTCTCAAAATGCATTCTGGTACAGCTTCATCCATTTTCCTTCCTCTGCTCATAAAAATGATTAATGTCACAATGAAGCTTCCACATTTTAGGCTGCGGCTAACAGGTGCGGCATTCTTCGTACAAACATACTCACTGAGTTATCTCCATGGATGACCTTAATTATTTAATCTTGATTGAAACAAAAGCTAAAATTTTCCCCAAATAAGAAAGAAATAAGCAACGAGGATAACACTCTCCCCCAAACCCCCAAACTGTTTAAGTTTCAGTAACCTGAAATGCACCAACCATCGCGAAGGGCAATTGGAGAAATCCAGCCGTGCTCAGCAGGAAAGATTCTTAATAACAGATTGAAAAACAAGAATAAAAATAACTGCATCAACAGAGCCTTTCTTCCTCAGGCCACAAGCTCCTTCTTACTTGAACTTTTTTTTTCCTTAAAAAAAAAAAAATGGCATTTTGGCCACTAAAAACAATCCAGAACATTATTAAAAGTTAAAAGCTACCAATTACTTCTGTCTGTTCTTTTAAAGCAAAGTTTGGCATTACGTCAGTTGGTTTAAAGAAAACAAGAAAGAGAGAGAGAAAGAGTAGGAGAGAAAGTTTCTACTTGTATAAACTAAACCACCAGGGAAGGTGTCTAGCCACTTGTAAAGTATTTACTGCAGGTTTTTAAAGAGCTAGAAACATTTTTAAAATTAAATGGCTTTTATTATTTTTCATGAAGCGTACTTAAGAACAACAAGCATATCCTTAATGTCTGATTTGGGGGTTAATGTTATTTTTATTTCAATTATAGCCTTGATTTAGAAAATGATTTCCAATGATGCTTCAAACTGGACATGCATTGATAATTTCATCTTTGTTTTTGCTACTTGGGTTTGTGCTTTTGAAAGCAAACAGTGGGGTTAAAAGAAAAAAAAAAAAGTAGACACCGCCACTACAAGAGTTGCTAGAGCTGGAGTCGCTAGCAAGCTTCTGCCTCTAAGAAACTATGCGAACTCAAACTGTCTTCACCCACACAGCCTTCTGCAAATTCAGGAGAAAACATTTCCTTGCACCCAAAAAATCCTTTCTAACCTAAGTCAAGTTCTACATTACTACACCCAACAGAGAAGCAAACCAAAGACTGACAAATTCAGTTCTCAGACATTATCAGAGCCACTGAGTAATAAGACAACTTAAGAAACAACCATAATTACATTGAAGACAATATTTATGAAGGTCACATATAACAGAATATTATCTACCTGTAAAAAAATGGCTTGAAACGGCTTATATTCAAGGACAAGTCTTTGTTATTTTCTACAAAACAGTAGTATAAAAAAATACTCAGTATTTCAGCATATTTACTTTAATTGGCAGCTTCAAGCTTTGAGGAGACAAATGATTTTGACAATTATTTTTTAAACTGTCCAAGTTTTAAAACAGAAATAATTGTAAAGTGCTTTTCAATACATGGCCATGACAGGTACCCTTAAAAATCACGATTAAATTTCTGCTTGGCAAAGGCTAGAGGAGTGTCTTCATGTCCTACTCAGAGGGAGACCCTAGAGTCCCATAAATCACAACTGCTTAGTTGTAAAGGACTCACTTCTTTTCTAGCATATTGAAAGACAGCGTTATCCCATAGATAAGCAACCCAAGTAAAACCAAGCCTAGATGTACTGGTAATCATTTCCCCATATTTCAATCAACAGTAAATAAGGAAGGTCAATGAGTAAACAAGACTTGGAAACAGTTATCCCTGGTATCAGCAGTCACTACCCACCAAAAGAGGAAGAAAAAGAAACCTGTTACCTGAAAGCTGGACCAAGGATGAACAACAGGGAATGAGTCCATAAAACCTGACTGCTTTTATCACATTGATTGCAACTTGTGAGCTGCAATATTGGGACAGAACTGTCTGAGTTTATAGTTTTCTATGCCTGCCAAAAACAAATGCAGACTACCACACCAGCTCTCCTGCGGAAACTAAATTAAGCAAAGGCAAACACCAAGTGGAAAGCTGTCAGTCTCCTGAATGAATGGCTTCATTTTACACACCAGACAATATCTTCATAAGAATGTGTTCTAATGTGAGCCAGTCATTTTATTTTAAGTACATCACTTATTACAAAAATAATAATTTTTCCTTTAAATCAATTATAGACACCTGCCCATAAATTTTCCCAAGGTCTATTTGGTTTTACACACAATAGCATAGTGTTGTGACATTGTTTGCTATCAAAGAGAGTACTGAAGTAAACAAAAATAACTTTTAAATATGTGTATTACTAAAACAAGTTTAAACGTCAGTTTTCAACATTCACCCCAATTTCAAACTCAGACTTCTAGTTCAAAAACAACTGGCCACGATCCCTTTAAAAACTTTCAGTAATCTTTACTTCAAGAAAGATGGTAAGACAAAAGCTTATTAAAACCTAGTACCCTTTTACTTGCTGCTTAGTAAAAAATGCAGAGATCATTAATTGAAAAGTGTTGCTTCTATATCTGAACACTCATAATACTAGTAATAATAATAATAATAGTAATAGAAACGGCACTGAATTACTAAAATCTTAAAGAGGCCTTCCCACAGATACAGTCCTTTCCATGTTTTGAAGGTTTTCCTAGGATGAAGATTTCCTTAGGCATACAAAGACCTATACTGTGATTATTACAGTAAACTCGCGGGCGGGATATAACCTAAAAAAGTAAAACAAAAACAATACCAAAATATATATAGTAAAGCATATGTAACTCACTTATGAGTAGCACAGTGATTTGGGTCCCAAACTGTTTTCTGAAGCAAGGAAAACAGAAAATTTTATAAGATCATTTAAAATCTTAGCCATCAAAGTACCGTGCTCGGGCTTCACGGATGCTACGACATCTTTGCTCCTTACCTTACTGCTACCTTTAGGAGACAAAGGACAAAATACAAACAGCAGTAGAGGTACTAATAGCATCTAAAATTCAAAGGCCTGACAAACTTTCTGGAAGGCATTTGCCACATCCCTCCATTTATTTGAAGTGTCAGACTTAGTTATTACGTGTGTAAAGTATTCGACACATACAATCTCACATATAACAGATACACCAGGAAGCCATAAACATCAGCTCACTGCTGCTAAATTATACTTTTCCAACACAGTATTAATGAAGCCTTGCACTTGTAGAAACCAAGTCAGAATGCCGGCATCCTAACTCCACTTCCTCCTCAAAGATTTTATTTTCACATTATTAATATCTAAAATAATCGATCAACTTTGGCACACTAGTGGCCCTGTCTATTTAATTGACCAGAGATGTTTTTATCAGAGGGAGCAGCTTTAAAAGGAAGTTCAGAACTCTAAAGGCAACATAACACTAAGAACTCTATGTTTAACTTGTTAAGATTCAGCAGGTCATTAATAAACTTTCACAACAAGGTAAAAAAAAAAAAAACAAAGAAAAGAAGAGAAAAGACATTCTCAAAATGTTGATATCGTTTCCAGACTGTCTTGTCAATATCACAACTTACAGGGAACACACACTCTGCCAAACAAACCCTGTATTTATTCACAGCCCTAGCACAATCAAGGAAAGGGGGGAAAAAAGACAAAATAAAGGCCGCACGACTATTCTAGGTCATCTGCTCTTTAACAATTAGCCAGTGGAATAACTTGAGAGAGCCTTCTCAGCAAATGAGCAACATGTTAGAAACTTCTCCACAGTTGAGCTCAGAAACTTTCATTCTCATTTTGTCCACGTCAAGAACTGGCTGCCCGTACTGTTTCCCTGGACCGGCCCATCCCTGGCATGTCTGACTCGGGCATTCTTCTCTAAATGATCAAATTTTCCTACAGTGAGCAAGAAAGTAGCGCGATGCCAACGAGATCCATACATGTTGGCCTCGGAGCTGGAGAATTCTGGAGTCACTGAGCGTTTCCTATTTTATTTATGCTTTAAGCAATCAAATTTTAGGCAGCAACCAGGCCTACACTAGCCATCTCTGTAATTCTGTCTCAGGCCCCATCTGTGTGTTGCCTTTGACCTTACTGAGTGGCCCTGGTCCCTTCCTGTTCACCTGGTGCACGTACAGAAGTTCAGTGTGTCTACAAAAGTTCTGTGCCTCGCGTTTAATTCTCCGCTCAGCGAGCGGCTTGACTTCACTTACCTTGCTCAAACTCTAGCCGTGATTTTCAAAAACAGGGTAAGGATGAATATCCTAGCATAATTTTGATTCAACATTAAGATCCATCGCTCTCACTCAAAAAACTTTCAAAGTATCAATTCTGAGGCCTAAAAAGATATGGGGGAAGTCAAGGAGGTCCTACAATTTAAGTCCAAGATTTCCCTCCTGAAACCCCACCAAGCCTTCTGGCCCACTAAAATTGCTTTAGAGTCCTCGGGCCATAAAACAGTTACGGACTTCCCTGGGGAAAGAGGGGAAACACACCATGGCAGACAGGTACTAAAAAGAAAAGAAAAAAAAATTTCCCAGCCACAAAAACAGCTCTGCACTCCAAGCGGCTCCCGCACCCCCCCCTCCAATTACTCCTGGGGTCCTACAGTCCTGGAGTTCTTTGGAGCGACAGCGGTGTCTGCTTTGGTTTTTCGGAGATGCGTTTCAGAGGCTAGAGCCCAAACAGGAACTAGACAGCAGGCACAGCGCCTCGCCGCCCGCTGTCCCCCCGCTGTCAGCCACGGAG
>NW_022900917.1:9145772-9146036 GCF_012274545.1 Fukomys damarensis | reverse complement strand
TGTTTTTTGTTTAAAAAATAATAAATCGGAAGGCGAGGGCGCGATCGGAGAGGACGCGAGGTCTGCAGAAAAACGATCAGCACCCCAAAAGGAGGAGGCTGGAGATGGCAGTGAGATCGGGCTTTATCAGAAATGTTATCGCTTGTCAGGACCTCAGTCTCCGCGCATGACGTCAGTTTCAAGACACCAACACTATTAATATCAAAGGAGCCTTCGCGGAGGAAAGCGCCACCCCAGACCCAGCTCCCTTAAAGAGACAGCGCG
>NW_022900917.1:9078932-9145401 GCF_012274545.1 Fukomys damarensis | reverse complement strand
AGGGTTGGGGTGCGCGGACGGACACCTCGCCGCGCCGGCTGCCCATGCTGTGGACGGCCGGGGCTGGGAACAACTTGAACTCTAGCCTGACTTGGAGAAGTGCGGGCTGGGGTTGCTATGGTTTTCTGAGCCGAGCAGGGGAAGCCAGAGGCTCAGTGGGTGCTTGGAGGGGTACCACGAAGTAGATAAAGTGGGGACCCGACAGACAGGGCCTGATTCGTGTGTACTGCTCGCTGGGCTTTGGGGGCAGATAAGGAACTCAGAATCAGGCATGGCATTTCTTTTTCCTACTTTATGTCTCCAAGACGCTCCTTGCTAGAAGAAATTGCCTTCCCATAAAGTTCACTGAAATGAGCTATTTTTCTTTTTTAACTTCTAAAGATCAACAATGCATAAAACATTACCATGACAGGATTCGAAGTATAAGGAGGTGTTAAAAACTAAGTAAACATTTCTTGGGCATTTGGACTTCATTTTCTTCACTTGGGTGACTTTTAAGTGGCGTGTTTTTCCTCTGGTGAGAGTCAGTTTAAACTCATTTTGTCCTAAAAAGAGGAACATCCTTCTTTCCCTAAACTACAAAATGATTAAAATTAGAATTTTAGAGAGGTACAATCATGAATCTGGGAGCTGAAGATGAGATAATTTCCTCCAAAATATTTTTCACTCAGTGATTCTCGCATCTCTTTAGAGATGAGTATGTTTTTGAAACATACCATTATCAGAAATGAAAAAAACAGTTACATGAAAAATTCAAAGTGAAATAACATGCCTCCTTTTTCTGTAAGGTCATTATTTTTGCTTAATATAACTGCACAGACAGATACGTGATTTCTTTCTATAACACATTTATTCCAGAAGTATTTGGGTAGCGTGTCTCATACACTATGAATAGAAAAGCAGTAAATTCTTTTGCAATAGAGAAACTAGTCAGGTGAAAGAGTAGTGAAAATACAGCTTCAGAATGAGGCAAACAATATATTCCCTAAAGGAGGGAGAAGACAATGAACCTTATATGCATAGTTATTCACGTGTTTTCATCAATTTAAATGAGTTGGAGAGAACAGATTTATATATTACCCTGCATGCAGGGGAAAATTAACATCAAAATCTTCAGTAAATCTCAGTCTGCTGCTAATGACCACCTGCATATTTCCACTCTGGAGTTATTTAATACTGTCCACCACCGATTTCCCCTGTAAAAAGTATTCCTGTATTAAATATAGACCTTTTATTTTCTTTTTTAAGGCATAAATTAACTCGCAGACTTTTGTGGAAATGTGCACGGCACAGCAAGAAGCATTTTTATTCAGAAAAATAATAAGGCTCAGAATGAATCATTCCTTAGCCATGATTCACTGAAAATATTAGGTCAAATAAATGCTGAAATATGTACCCAAATAGTCAGATTGTATTTAAAGGGTTAATACCACCTAAAACTTCTGAAGCTGGTATCTGACTGATAAAATCTGCTGCTATAGCACCTTAGCAAAGTTAAATAGTACCATTTATCACGAGGATTAGTCCCCTAATCTCCTGCTGCTCCCCAAGATTTAAATGACATTTTAAAAGGGGAAGTGATCTCCCTACTGGTCACCCTCAAGTCCAGGGCAATTGTCAAGAGTGTAAATTTACTCACATGAAATAATCACTGATTAAATTGGTTCAAAAAAATTAAATTACATGCTTTTGCAAGCACAAAACCCTTGAGAGGGGCTGGTGTTTTTCCACCTGTAATAATACAAAATCTGACCATTAAGGGTACCCAAAATTATATGTTATATGAAAAATGAAAGCCAAAGGTCTAAGGGTAAATTATGTCCTTTAATTGAAAGGATAAAGTTACACTTCAGGTACCGAAGCCAACAAATTCATGCTCACTTAAAAATTTAATGAATGAAGTTTCACGGGCTCAATTTTGCTGAAGTTTGCCTGAGAAATGAGAATGTCTGCATGTTAGTTCTACATTTCAAGTCAGGAGAGAGCAGATCACGAGCCTGTCTGTATCAATCCATTTACATTAACCACAAAAGATCTGTAGAGAACTTAATAAAAGCACAAATATTTTTGCAAACTTTTTCAAGCAAATTGCTTATTTATTTATGAAATAATTTATGAAGAAAAATTTTGCCACATGCTTTAGATGTATTACATATGCTCCTGATTGCCACAGCATGTGGAAGTACGGGGCCTGCAGAGCATTTTTTAACTCTAGTAGGAATATTTCAAAACAAGCAACTAATACATGAGGTCATAATTGCTTGACAGTTGTTTTTAATATATAAAATAAGTTATGTATATTGTTTTCCTTCAAATGTTTGTTGATTTGTTTCTCTAGTCCTGACATTTGCGTGACACAAACCGAATTAAGGGAAATATTAAAGATGTATTTACATTTATTATCTTTGGCTATCAAACCTATGCAAAGCTCTTAAGACCATTAGCTTCTTTTGCTTTTTTTGAAAAGCAAAACAGTTCTGAACAATGGAGCCTGGGTGTTTAAATGAAAACCCCAGCTTTTAAAGGATGCAGCAGAAAATAAAGAAATTAGAAAAGATTTTTTTTAAAAAAAAAGCAAAGAAAAGAAGCACCTTCACCCTAAATAACTTTGCAATCTCTCACAGTGTCCAGATTCTGGGATATTCTCTTATGACTGCACGACAGATGAGGTAGTTCTTCAAGCTGTTTTAGTGCTTATTATTTACAAGCTTGACATAATATACTCTTTCGGTTTTATTATTTAAACATTCTTTCTTCCCCCTTTCCTTGTAGTTTATTCAGTGAAGATACAGAGAGGGATTAGCTGTTAAGCACAGGCATACTTGTTTTACATTTTCAGCCTTTTACCACAGAATTGACTTCAAGTTCCAGTGCCTGTAATCACAATGATTTTACCTGATGGGACGTGAACTTCAGAAATGCAATCCAACTGTTTAATCTCACACGTCATAAATTGCAATTCCTTTTAGAAACCTCACAGACTGATAACCCTTGGTCCTAGAAACCGACTGCTTTAATAATCCTATCAAGGAAATATTTATGTATTATTTGCTCTCGAGTCAGTTCTTACATCACATGGAATAGAAGATCCCTTTGCCTTTCAGGGCATCAAAAGCAATTATCAAAATACTCCACCCTCCACCGTCGTGGTGGGAGCTGAAGGAACAGAAACATTATTCCAGATGAACTTCGTGAATCTATTTCTCCCTCCAATCACAGAGTACTCAACCTTTAAGAAAATATTCTTCTGTGCAAATTATGATCATTTTCCAAACTACCTATTTCTGAACACCTCTGGGTGAATTTATTAAAGATAAATTCAGCTTTAAATAGTCTGTATCTGGTATTCAAATTCACACTTCCACTTGCCAGCCCTCCCCCTGCAATATCAGGCAAATGCCTAGTTAAACAGATGGGCCTTGCAGCCTCCCCTAAAAGCCAGCAAACATGGGCCTTATTTAATTAAAAAGGGAAACAAATTTCTGAGGTGTAGACACACAGGCAGGCCAGCGGGCACACACACACACACACACACACACTCTTTGATGAGAGTGTCCCACAATGAAAATGTCAATTTTTGCTTTTTCGTTGGGTCTTAATGGATGCCCAATTATATGGGCACCACTGGACTGAAAGTAGAAGTAAATGAGATCACTAAGTGCTGTACATTCAAACTAAGCCTTTCTTCCCTCAGATAACAATAAGAGAAATATTCCATCAAACATCACCTAGCTCCAACTCAGTTCTCTATCTGATCCTGGAAAGGCATTTTCCGATTCATATCCATATTTCTTCCTTCTGCTCCATTATCTTCTCTAATCCTCCCCCATCCCATATACTACTGACTCCAAACTCCACGCAATTAACTTTCAGTTGTATGTAATCAAGCTCAGTAGCAAATTTTACCTACACTTCAGACAGGAATTTTCCACCAGAAATTCAAACTTGATATGTCTAATATCATAATTAAGGGGGAAGAGGCTGTGCAGAGAGACAAATTGGAAGGAGGAAGGAAATAGACCAGCCCCATCTCCCTCAAACACATGAGTCACCCGGACCAGAAACCTCAGACTTGGAACATCTTTGGCAATACCCTCTCCCACTAGCCTCTGTCCTATGGGTTAACTGACTCTCCCGTTAGACCTTTGTGAAGGGCTTCCGTAACTGTCTCCATCTTTCATTCATCTCCACAGACCCTTCCCAAATTCAAAAGTTCCTGCATTTCCCAAGATGTCCCAGTCAGCTCCCGCTGGGCTGTGCTCTTCCTCCATCCACTGTAGTATAGAGCTAGCAGATAACTTCCTCTCCCTTCTGTATTTTCCACTCTAGATGACAAATAATCCTGTGACTCTCCACTGCCAAAGGAATTACCCCAAAGTGTGGAGGATCTGCACAGGGTCCCATCGTGGCCTAGTCCCAAATAGTTTTGCGATCTCATTCTTTATCTCTTCTTCTGCGACTGCCCTGCCCTGCCTCAGAAATACTGCTCTTTCGGAGTGTTCATCTTACACAAGGCCACGTCTCTGGACTGGCTCAGAAGGACCTCTTCTGCCAGCCCTCCATCTGAATGCCCTCTCCTCTTCTAAAGCCAAACTCAAATTTCACATTTTGCATGAAGCCTTCCCCCAACTCCAAAGCGAAATCAGTGCAAGAACTAAATTTGTATTGGACTTGGGTCTGTCTCTAACCAGGAATTCATCATAGTGACTTGTATGATACTGCTGGTTGACTTATCTCCTTCCTCAGCTAAACTCAGAATCTTGAGGGCAGAAAACCATGAAATTATAGGTGCTCTATGGCATCTGTTAAATTGAATTTGGAGTTTACACCCACCTCTTTAAATTTTACTTAGAAATACACTATTGAACTAATGGTTCATCTAGTTCATACTCTCGCTCTCTCTCTCTCTCCCTCCCTTCCTCCCTTCCTCCCTCGCCCTTCTCCCTCCCTCTCTCCCTCCCTCTCTCTCCCTCTCTTCCTTGCCCTTCTCTTTAATACATATGGGCTGATGTATCCCGTGCCAACTGAAGCTTCTGGGTGGTCCTCATCTCAGCAGCATATTTTTGGCAATGTATCAGAGATGTTTGTCTTCCCCTGAAATATTGTCCTCATTATCATTAAGTTTTGGTTCATTATTCCACGTTGCTCTAAAAATAGTGAATTAAATGATTTTTAACTAACTCTTAGGCATTAAAACATGGGGTTAGAAGAATGAAGCTGAAAGCTTAGAATTTTTATATACGAACAGAGTATTCATAGTTTTAGAAGCCAGCAGTGTAAGTTGGAAAAGCTACAAAATTGATAGAGATCAGCAATCTCTTTCAACATCAGTGGGATTTTTCTCTATGTTGTTTAACATTAAAATATTGAATCATTTTAGCATAAATCAACCTCTCCATAGCCACTGCATTTTATGGATGTTGAAAAGTCATCCAAAGATCACGTGCTATTTGATTAATGGTAAACATCCAAAAGTTCAGGTTCCCGGAAGTATCACATTTCACACTGTCCTGTGGATCAAGTGCGAGGACACATGTCAGCACATGTTTATGTGTGTACACGTGTGCACACGGCTAGAAGGGCACAGTCATCTGGAAGATGAAACCGTCCGTGCAGTTATAATTCTGCCCTGATGTTCACAGCGTTGTCTGATCTTTAATGCAGCTAAGCTATCTGCAAAGGGTTAGTATCTACAGCCACATAGATATAGCTAAGGGATCAAATGATAAGTGCTAGCCCTTATTTTCGCTGTAATTTTGTTTATCAGTAACTGTGCACTGATTGGAAGGCAGTAGACTGACCGTTTCTGGAAGGAAACCATTCTCCGCCTTCTCCAGCTCTGTGCCCAGCGAAGGGAGGTGCTTGCTACCTGCGTTCCGATTGGGTTTCTCCAGTGACGTCATTACGTCAGAGACCAGAAAGACAGTCAGTGGTTATTCCTTGGGCCACCCATCTGGCACCAGCTCTGATAATGAGACCCTCACCTGTGATCTTACTCCTATGGGCGGCAGCTCTTGCAGCTATTGCTTGGCCATCTTCTGTTTTGTTTGCCATCTTCTGTTTTGGCTTCCTTAACCCTTCCCATGAGTTTATAAAGAACTCTTCATTAAAGTCTCTTCCAGTATTCCATGAGTAGGCCTTGTGTTATTTTCCTGGACCCTGGCTGATACAGAAGGGCTTGTGATAAAATCAACTTCATACCCTGGGGTCTAGCACAGTCTTTACAGTATAATTTCATAAAGTTAAACAATTACGCAGTGAGCAACTATTGCATGCCAAACTCTATTTTCAGTGTTGGGCACTTCAGTGATAAGTGAGCAGCCGTGACAGCTAAATTATAGATTTTTTTATCTAATTAAATGCCTCAGAAACTAGCTTGGATGTTTTTTAAAAGTACACATATGTAGGCCTCACCTACAGCTGAATGTGCATCCCTAGAGGTGAGGCCTGAGAACACAATTTTAGCAAGCAGGTCATATGAGTCTGGTGTTCACTAAGGTATGAGACGGTGATCTTCAGGCCGTGGCAAACATTGAGTTACCCAATACAAATGTGAAGATAGACACTTAGGCCTTGATAAATATTAGTTGAATGAGTGCACGGAGGCTTATATTCATGTTAAAAATCAAGTGTGTGACTGAGGAATGGAGGGAAAGTTCATTGACAGTGGTTCACGGCGTACAGGGCCTTGGACTGATTACCTTCACATGGGACAGGGAAACATTAGGGGTAGAGGATGCCCTGCAACTGCACTGATAGGTTTTGGTAACTGTGCTCTATTGTTTGAACTGCCATCCCTCCATCCCACTATGTAGCCTGCATCCACAAATGTACCAAAGCGAGCAGCTGGGGTACACAGTTCCCCCAGTACAGCACAGCCCGGGGCAATTTTTCCAATTTGCTGAAGTCTAGACTCTGGAGATAGCTCTGTCTGGAAAGAGAGACAGGGACACTCGCAGTTCAAAGCTAATTAAGTCGACAAGATAAACAAGGTAAGACGCCTGGGAATAAGGGGAATTTCTCAAGCCTCAAGAAATTCACAAATTAGAGATTAAGAACCCCGGAGGCTTCTTAGTTTTCATCCCTCCCAAGGATACATGAAGTTTTCAGATGAGAAACATGTCGACGGACATATACAGCTGGTACGTGGTCATTTAATTGCCTCTTTATTAAAAGTATTAACGATCACAGTCTTAGATTTAGTTTTTTAATAGCACTACTCAATTTGCTCGAAACACTCCTAACTCCTTTTTTAAAAGAAGTCTTAAGAAAATCCTGAAACGATTCATATCCAATTACATAACTAATCATCATCTATAACACTGCATCGCGGCACGATACATGTTCATACACATATTCGTGTGTACACGGACATCTTCTAAGCGGGAGATGCATCTCTATTTTCTTTCCTAATCACAAAGATGCACGAAGAAGGCAGCTACAGCACTGCTATGCTAGAATCTAAGTTAGAGTCCCAGTAGAGAGGAAAGGTTTATAAGACCTTATTTTATTTAAAATTGTAAAAGGTATACCACTTCATTTCTCGAGCTTACTTTATATGAATAAAGGAAATTCTATTTTAGACCAAAGAAGCAGAAAGTGGACACACAGTGGCCACCAAGAAACAACTCATTCTGTCGGATGTATCAGGACAATTTATACAATTCTATGGGATATGTAGCAGTGATGGTCAGAATATCCGAGACCGTGGGCAGCGCTCTGGTCAGACCTGCTCTGTGGAATGTGCTTGTTCAGTAGGGAACTGCATTGACTTACAATGTCATTAGAAAAAAATGTAAATCAAACTCAGTTGTCTACTATACATCCGGTATGATACTATGGTCAGAGGTCAAAGCTAAGGCTCCTTCTGCTTCAGATTTTTTTTTTAACCTCCCAACGACAAGCTCCTCTAACAGGTACAGATTTTTAACCACGTTTTTTGGCAGTAGGTTTCTTTCCTCATTCAACACGTTAAAAAAGGAAAGTTATATAATTTCTAGCGAGGTCATGGTGAAATTTAGCTTCTTCATGCTGTGTTTCAGGACTCCTGCTTCAAAGTGTCTACAGGAAAGACAGTCTTAGAGGATTCGAATCACCCAGATGCTTATGAAAGCATAGGATTGTGGAACATCGGCTTTTATGTTGGAATGTAGACTCTGCCTCTCGTTTTACAAATAAAGAACCTGGGGTTCAGGCAGTGAGTGACTGGAACAGTCAAGGATACATGTGAGTCATACTAATGACCAACATTTGCACAGTGTTCCCTATGTGCCATGTTTTCTTCTAAGCGTTTCACATATATTAATTCATCTACTCTTAGTAAACACTCTGTGAGACACAGGTCACCACTCTCCCCAGTTTATAAGGAAATGGAGCTACATGCAATAACACTGCCAAGGTCACAAATGCACTCAGGTGTAGAACTAGCTGGTTCAAGGGTGACAGAATTGAGTTTAGCATGGATGGTATCAACTTGACACTAAACCGTGCATTTGTGAGCGTGGAGCGTATGTGTGTGTGTATCTGTTTGAGGCGAGCACTTGCTACTTCTTAGTCACCAGCATCCATTGTCTGTTCCTTGGCAGTAGCCCACGACTTTCCCACATAAGGATGCCCACTGCAGAAAAAACAAGCTCGTGCCTCCGGCCTCACCATCAGAGCATTAAACCCTGGATCTTGACAGAATTAGGGACAAAAGAGGTTGGGGAGCTACTAGAGAAGAACCTGGATATTTTATTCCATTGCACTTGGACCTGGAGTGATCTCATGCTAGACCTCTTGAGGCAATTTGGGCATTGGACAGACATAGAAAATCCAAGCCAATGCTGAGAAAGCAGAGTGTAGACACGCACGGGCAGGTCCTGAGTGCTGCAGAGCTGTTTGGACCCTGACTATGAGGCCACACCCCGAGGAAGCCATAATGTCTGAATGATCCTCGATCCTCGTACATCCCTGTCTCTTTGGAATCCCGGGTCTAAGCTTATGGGAACTGAATTTAAATGAATATACCCACACTTTAATATATACTGATATACAGAATGGCACAATCACACAACTTTAAAGAAATTTATAATTGTTTTTCTGGCCAACTATATGCAATCAAACATCGATTCTCATGCTTTTTATCCAAAATGACATCGATTGCACAGAGTAATGCCTGCTCTTACTTGCCAGGCTTGGCTGTGTGTGCCTTTTGACATCACTTAACATCAAATTCACCTTTAAATAGGCAAAGACATGAAGTTTTGGGGAACTATTTAAAATTCAAGAGTCAAATTCCACCAACTTTTTGAAGAACAACACTGTGATTGGGTGGCTTGTGCTCTCACATACTCTAGAATGTCCATTATTCTGTTTAAATCAGTAGTTTTTTTGTTTTGTTTTTGGTTTTGTTTTTTTTTTTTGGACAATCTTAAACTGCATATTTCTGACCTCACAAGCAATTGCTATTATTCCATTCATTTACTAATTGAAGGTTTTTCTAGCTTTGTGTTTTGTGTTTTTGGCTTTTTTACAATGCCCTTTACAATCAACTGAGGGAAGCAAGGGACTAACTGAGCAGGAAATGCATATCATCTTGTGTTGATAAACCTTTGGTGTTTGAAAGGTACCATAAAAAAATGGGACCAAGGAATTCAAATCCACAGGAGGAAATGGAGATTTCATAGGAAGTAATTAGTGGTCATAAATGATGAGGGGCCAGATTACAACCTCTTCAGTGCCAAAGGTTTCAACATTTGGTGTTAACCTAAGGGGCAAATGCTGATTATATGTATCATGCCAGAAGAGCTTTGAGGCCTGAACGGTGATTAGTGTAAGGCCCCGAGAAGACACAAGAAAACTTAATCTTTTTGATATTTCTGTTATCAGTTTTGGTAGTGATTAAGAACCAACCTAGAAAGTCCTTCATTATGACTCAGTGCACTGCATGCAGTGTGGCTTTGGTGGTGTCTGTTTTATGTTTATCCATAAACACAGCACATATTAAGACACGGTTACTCTGTAATAATAAATGAGACACTGAAACAAAGGAGGCACAGATTCGAAACTCGATCCCAGATCTGAAAGATCAGTTCCACTAGTGAAAGAGCTGGGTTATTCTGACTTTCGTTATAATACACATTTCCAAAGAATCCATGGAATACTACTCATAAAAATAAATAATATGAATAATAAAATAAATATTACTTATAAAAATAAAACCACCAGGAGAGGCAGAGAGTAACACTGCCTTACTGTATAGATCAAATAAAACATCATAGAATTTTAGAGATGAAAGAGTCCCTCGCACAATTATTTCTTGTTACTGAGGATCCAACCTAGGGGTTTTGCACTGGGCTACAATCCCAGCCCTTGTTACTTGTAATTTTTTTTCCTCAGTACCAGGGATTAAACTCAGGGACTTGCTCTCGGGTGGCAGGAGCGGTGCCACTGAGCTCAATTCCCTGCCCAATTGTTACTTGAAACAGGGTCTGTATAGTTCCTAAGTTGCCCAGGCTGGGCTTGAACTAAGAATCCTCCTGCCTCAGTCTCGAAGAGTGCTGACACTGCAGATCTAAAATGCCACACCCAGCTGTTCCTTTTGAATACAATAACTTTCAAATCAGCAGCTGAAGTAATAGTAGCAAAACTAATTGCAACTGTACAGCATTTCCATCAGGCACTACTCAAGCATCTCCTCTCCTTTAGCTCAAGACAACTCCGTGGAAGACACTTGCTAGTCCCATTTTAAAGATGAGGAAATCGAACCAGAGAGTAATAAGTTACTTTCCCCAGATTACATGATTAGTGTGTGGCTGAGGTACAATTTGAATTTATATACTCTGGGCTTAGAGCTTCCCCAAGAAATCATAAGATATTTTGTATTATATTTTAAATTTAGTAATAGAAGTGTCTATCATTAATAATGTCCAGTCCCTCACTGAGCCAACTGTAAGACAGCATTTATCAGGTACTCATTGTATTTACCTTTTAGTTTTTTAGATTTCCAAGACAGGGTCTTGATACATAGTTTAGGCTGTCCTTGAACACATTATGTAGTCCATGCTGGCCTCCAACTCACAGCAGTCCTCCTGCCTCAGCCTCCTGAGTGCTAACTTTTGTGCCATTATGACTGGCTAATTTTATCTTTAGAAGAAAATTTTTTAAGATAAATAAACATAATTATAGCAAGTGCTTTTGAGCACTGTTCACTTCATATCTTTGATGAATTTTCTTTAACGTTTATATTTTGACCAAAGTATCAGAAGTCACATATGTAACATGCTGTAAAGCACAGGACTGTCCAACAGACTCATACAAGTTCTATCATTCTTAGCCTGGTTTATGCCCACTCCCCGCAACAGACAGGGAAGGCTGCTAACAACTGTGAGATGGACCCGCAGTCCCGTTAAGATAGGAGCAAAACCATGTCACATATTTCCACACAATCCTGCGTTCCACCAAGGCCCTCACTGGAACTCAGAGAGAACCCATCCAATCCCCCCTTGCCGTAGTTAATTTCCTATCTCTCTTGCCTTTGCTTTACTCCGCTAGCACCACCAGCATCTTTCATAGTCTTCACATAAAAACACAATCCGTCCTCCTAAGAGCCTGCGCTCCTGTTCTGCCATCTGCCTGGAACACTCTGGCCCTGAATCTCCTCTGATCCCGTTCCTCACTTAATCCAAACTTTAACTAAAAGTCAGCTCCTCAGTGAGGCCTGCCCAGGCCATGCAGCCAAGATGCTAAGTCCCACTCTCTGCTTCATACCTTCCGTCTCTCTTTTATGCTTTCTCATCAGTATTTATCACTGTATGATGTACTATGAATGTCGCTTATTTATCTGTTCCCCTAGTTAAATGATAAGGGCAGTATATTTTTCTGTTTGTTTTGCCACTGCATTTCCAAAAGTACCTAGCATCTACATAGCTGCTCAATTAATATTTGTAAAATTAACCAGTTTTTGAATTGTTGTACCTTGCATTTAATTATTTTAAGCAAGAAAGATTTAGACAGCTCTGAGATCGGTCACAATGTCACTGCCACACATGCACCTCTCAGTCCTCCTGCTTTGAATGTTTGATTTTACCATTCAAGTTTTTTTTTTTTCTTGGCAGCTGTGATAATAGGGATTTTAATTTTATTTGTAAAGCATCTCCATCCAATTCATATCACCATCTGCTGAGTTTTCTTCAGCTTTCCGGAACAAGTCAGTGTTCAACTAGCTGCCAGCTGAATCTAATCAATTGACTGTTTTTTTCATTAAACAAATAGTTACTGAACACCTACTATGTATAAGAGGCAATGGAAAAATAGGGGGAATGTTTAAATTTTTTAAATGTATGCAGTGAAAGACACGTTTCCACTGATCTCACTCACACCGCCCCCACACCAAACCAATTCATCCCATCATTGTTACCACTTTCTGAAGCGGTTCTGCAAGGCTTCTTTTATGTCTTTGTGAGATGTGATCAAAAAGACGGTGAACACTGCTAGCCAGAGCTATCCAACTGGGAAGCGGACTCTTGGGAATATGACAGTGTGCTCTCAACCACCTCCTTGACCCGATCTGGCACCATGGGTATCCGGCTCTTGTGCAAAGTGAAAATGGCCATGAAAGTAAACATTGTGAATCAATGCAGGATACTGAGGCAGCAGGACAGTGTAACTAAAGACGCTTCAAGTCAGGGTTTTCAAAAGTGCTTTACAAAGTATCAGGAATGATGGGCTAAGTGTGTTTGAAGTAAGAGGGAATGTTTTGAGGGGCATTCATGGCAATGTGTCTTTTATTTAAGCACATACTATATTTTTCCATCACCTCTTATCTAAGGTGCTGGAATGAGAGACAGAGATTCAAGGTCAGCAAGAACCCTTCTCTCATAGAGTTCCAGACTTTATAGGAAAAGCCATGGGCGATGGTTGGTTGGAATAGTTAGCTGAGACTGGTGTGGTGCTGCTGGAGGTTAGGAGAACTCTCTAGAGATCATTTGCTCACACAATCGGTACTATTTCTGATGGGCTGGATGTGAGAAACAAAAGAAAAGGAGGACTCAAGAATGCCTTTTGGCATGTTGACGTGAGGAAACAGGGTGACCATGGTGCCATACTGGTGGAATGGAAAAGGTGGGGGAAGAAATATATTTCAATTGGAAAATGCTACATTCAAAAGGGAATATCAATTTGGAAATACAAGAGTAGACCTCATAATATAGAAATACACACACACACACATGGACACACACACACACACACACACACATACACACGGACACACACACACACACACACACACACACACACACACACACACAAGGCAGACTCCTCCTCGGATAGGGGAACACATCCTCTACGGTGTAAGCAATAGGCAAAGCTGCAGGTATAAATGTCCTCTGGGCAGATGGTAAGAAGCAGAGGAACACAAGCATATCAGGCAGACTTCCCAGTTGCAAACTGACTAAAGGATTAAAAAGAAAATACAAGTGTACTTTGTAGCTCAGTTAGCGGAGCAGCTGGAAAACCAACTCAATGTTTAGCTTCCAGAAACAACCTCCCAAATGATCTATAGAACTAGAGTGACACAGAAGCCATCACTGCCACCAAGGAGTTTAACACAAGACATCTGAACATATGGCACTTTCAGCCACCATCACTGTCCCGACACTGAGAAAGAGAGGGTGGTCTTCATTACTTTCTCCTGTAGCAATTGTCCCTTTAGAGCTAGAGTGTCTGATGGTAGAGACTCTGGCTTAATTAGGATGCTGGAAAGGCACATATCTCACATGTTTGGATTCCACAAGTGGAAGGCTTTCTTTCATCCCTGTAAGGACACGCAAAATGAACACCCAGTTCAGATGTTGGCAAGCCAAAAGAACTGTCCCATAAAGAAGTTCCACACTGTCATATTTTAAAAGAAGTTTCATAGCTAGAGCAATGGCATTGTAAGACAGGATAGTTACCTAGCTGTAGGCGTCAGTTATAAGGACACAATGTAGAGTTAAGCACTATTTCAGACATCATAACTCCTGATAGTAAAGATATTTCTAAAGCAAAAGTCACTCCACATTTCTAACATGATCCAAACAGAATGTTCACGATTGGGGTAGCTGATGTCCCATTGTTCTATGTTTGCTCTCAGCTCGTGGGCCACAATTGTTAACAATTTTATGCTTTGAAATGTTGAAAAATATTGCTTTCAAAAAGTTAATCACTCTAGAAAAGTTCCAAGACAGCTTTGAAAAAGAAATAAAAATGAATCAAAAATGTGAAATCCTAGCAATCCTTTTTTACACATAGATTTATGTGTATGCAAGTTTACGTAAAAGATATACTGTCCATGCTGGTCTCTAATATCCTTTTGATAGTATTACTTTGATAACATGTGGTAGACATTTTTTTGCTCCACACACATCATTCTTAGTGACTATTCTGAGTGCCCATCTCTAAAATGTTAGACCATCCTCAACTTTTCACAATTGCACACTTTGCTGTCATGAACATTCTTGTGTGTTTCACACCTATGTGGTTATGTCCTTAGGGCAAATTCACAGAAGGGCCATTACTAGGATACGGGGCATGCTCATTCTCTACTCTGATTCATATTTCCCAAATCGTTTCCAGAGTAAGGTGCTGATTATGTCTTTGCCAGCATGGCATGCAAGTGCTCATGAGAACCAGAACTATTTTGAAGAGTCTTGGAGGAAATGGGCAGGGCTATATAATTTCATACCTTCTGAAGTAGCTAACCTTGATCCTCCAGGGTTGCCAGGGATCTATAATCAGGTTGACATTTATTATTTTTCCCCAGTGTGACAGCCAGTGTAGGAATGCAGTAACATAAAGGAAGCATTCATCCAGTAGCTCCAGATGTTCTTGTGATGTTCAGGTTCAAAACCAGAGTTCAGGAGTTTCTTTTGCGCCTTCTTGGTCACCTCCATAGAGCCCACACGATAAAACTTTATATAATTTACTTAGGTTAGGAGGTGTCCACCCTAACCTTTCATTTCCTAGCTAAATATGTGGAAACCCAGAGATATACACTCCGACTCACACATCTAATGTGTAAAAATTAAGTACAGAATTAAATTCCAGCTCCTATGTTGAACTATTTTGCTCATCCATTTCTAGGTTAGATTATGTCATAACAACCTATGCCATTCTTAGTACACCGAGCGTTTGGAGAAATAGGCTGTCTCTTTCGGGATTTCAGGTTGTCTCTTTTAAGTCACATATCACAAAGCATATATCTACCCCCAACCTTTGACAGGTATCTCTAAAAAGTTAGCAAATTAACCTTAGAATATGTATTAACACAAGTACCTTTCCTGACAGTTACTCCTGAAACAAACCCTTATAAATCAAACGAATTTAAACCTACCACAGGAATATTTAAACATGCCAGTGACTAAGCCTTGGGTAAATATTTTCATGGCTTTTTGTACCTTTGGTATCCTTAGCGGAGGCACACTGTGAATAAAGGCCCAGCCAATGAGCATTTCTGAGGAGGAGAACTAGATTCACTGCTCTTCCTGCTGCACATGTTTTGCCCAACTCTTCACTGATACTTTCGTCCCTAATGTCATATTTTGGTGGTAACTCGGCTCAGATACCACCCAGAGTGTCACGTCCTCGCGAAAACCCTCACCGATTTTGTGAGCTCACGTCTTAAAGAACTGTGTGATCTGATAATGAAAGATTTCAGTTTCACACGATACATCACATCACTTCTGGACTAAGATCAAATGAATGCTTTCCTTTTTTGTGGAAATTTTAATTTAGAAATTTCCACAGAGCTCCCACGGCTATATTGTTTGTTATATTTTAAAAAAGCTATAATGGTTTCTGACTTCTAGGGGCTTATCTCCCCACCTCTCGGAATGTATTTGGTCAAAAAATTATAATACATTCACATTCACTATTTATTTATGTAAAGTCACTTAAAATCATGTATCCAATTTTTAAAAAAATCACTAACCAAATGCTGTCAACAATTACAGTGAATCATTTAACATTCACTTGGATATGGCTTTCTTTTCTTCAAGTCTGCCAACCAAACCTTCCTCATATTTGTGCCCACAACATTTTGGCATATTACTCACTCAGGATGGACTATGCATTTGGCTCAGAGGCCCCACTTCCACAAATCCAGGTTGCAGGAGGCTGACAAGACTATGTATTCTATGACAAAGCCCGTTTGAAATGGTAAAGCTTCTCCACTACCTAAGCCCCAAACCACCCACGTGTTCATCTTTGCTCCATTCTTGTGCACACCCCAAAGGTGAAATGAATCACCACGTCTGATTAATTTTTCAACATCACGTCATTCATTTCCCCTATTTGCCCTTCACGATTGCCACCTGCCACGTCTTAGGAAGATGTTCTGTATCATGCCTCATGGGTTTGCTCCACTGTCTTCTCTCTGTCATACATATATCCACTTGTCTCCACAAAGCTTATCTTGGAGGTGATAAATAACGAGGCTGAATTCCCACCTATGTCACTGCCACATGCACAGCTCTTTCCAGCTGAACTTTGCAAGATTTTCCCAGAGCCAATTCAGGATCTTCATTAAAACGTTTTAGAACATCTGAGAGAAGTAAATGTATTTGTCAATTAGCAAATCGGATGTGACACATGGTCTTTACTTGCAGAAGCATTCTGAAGGAAGTTTCACCTTATTAACATTGATTCAACCTCTGTCCCAGCCATCTTCCTAGGCATTTTTTTCCAGAATCTTCTCATGAAGTCTTAATTTCAAATGTACCAGTTCAGGAGAATAACTCTTCCTTATCCCCCCAGCCCATGACCTTTCTCACAGTACTCCCTTGGTCTAAAATGTTAGACCTGCTCCTTTCTAGCAACATAAGTTGGGGGAAAGTCCCATTTCGTTATAACAAACTTTATAGTCCAGGCCAACACAAGTTAGACTTCTTGCTTAAATCTTCTTGGTCCATGTGACTCATTTGATAATTAATCACCTAATACTCTTGACATTTCTTGCTATTTAATCTTACATAATTATTTATCATTTCATTTCTTTATATCTTGAATCTTTGAGTTGTAAATGTCAAGCTTATATCCTTTACAGTAGCAATGAAACTTTTAGATACAAGACAATGTTCTAAGTAATTTTTGTTCCATTGTTGAGGTTGAGGGAAATGATAAAGGAAAACAGCAAAAGAGGATGATAATATAGTACAAGGATATATATAGGGTTGAATAAAGTGATTAATATAACTCAAGTTAAAAAAGTAGTAATAATGATGTATGCTTACATTGTTGTTACTGAAGAGTGAAGTCACCATGCTAAAGATAATTTGACCTTTGGATACAGAAATCCTATCGAGTTTATAAGCAAGATCATGATATATATTATGACAAAGATAAATTACACTAACTCTTCTTTTCCTTGGAGATATATTATTCAACTAGCTGTCTGTGCTCTGTTTAGTTTTATAAAGCTGAATGAGATCATCCGTATTCAGGCTTGTTCAGCTCTACTCTCTCAAGTAGCAATCAAACAGCTGTCTTCAGTTGTTAACTTTGTGACTCATAATGCATCCCTTCCAAAATGCCCTTGTACATCTTGTAGACCACATCATCATCATCATCATCATCATCATCATTGTAACACTTAAGCATTGTGTACTATCTTTTTCATCTTCAAAGCTTATTTAAATTCTAGAATGCACTGAAAATGTGACAAGTTGAAAAGGTAGGGAGAGGGTTTTGTGGTTCTTTTTTTTTGCTATTATTCTAAGAAAAGGTTACTGAACCTGGAACCTTGATTACGGTGTACAAACCCCTGAGATGGTCTGCGAGTTAGCAGTATGTACACAAAATAAAACTTCAAATTGGAAATTATCAGGTTGAAATTACCTTTCCCTTTAACTTAAACAGCACATAAATCTTAGCTATTAGAGAAATGCCAACTTGTGATGTTTTTCTAAAGTGTGGTGGCACTAGGGTACTGTCTAAGCTAAGTGTCTCATTTAACTTTGTCTTATGAAGAAATGACTGTTTCCCTGGTCATTTACAGAACCGTTATGCAATCTCGCATGCCCATTTATTGGAAATAGCTCTCTATATTCAAGCTAAAATTTAAAATTTTAGTTACACTATTATTCCTCTAAGCCCTGGGTCCCCTTGGATAGTTATCTGTTCGCAAGGTCTTCTTTCTGTAGCTTGAATGACCCAATTTTCTCCTCCGATGCATCCTTGGAGTTTTGTTATTCAAATTGTTCTTGACTCTCAGTGAGAAAAAACAAAACTTCCCCCACACTTTCTTAGTTGGATCCCTGGGTGGGAGAGGTGGTAGTAGTGGGAGAGAGAGATCTCGCTGCTTCCTGTTCAGACTCTGGCATTTTTCTTTTTTGTGAACCAAATGTTTACCATTATTTTCTATCCTCTACTACCTTGCTCATTGTTTCTGTTAAGGAAGCTATACACTATGCATCCTTATGCCTTTTCTGGCTAGATCAACAGAGTTAAACCTATTTGCCTTATTGAGTTTACTATATAACAAGGGTTATTGTCATTATTGTGGACCACTGGTTCCTGAATGCAGGTAGGTGGGGAGCACTGCAGATGCCATCAAGGAATGCAAGCCACGTTGATGTGTAAATAGTGGTATTCAGCCCTGCTACTGTGGCTCAGAAAAGACTCTAGAACCCTGACTTTCATCCTCACTATTTCCTTCTCACTGGTACAGAGGGGTAGAGGGGACTGAGATAATCCAGTGATATTCAGTGTTTACCCAGGAGGCTGGGACCACCACCCCCAGGATCCTTCCCCGTTCTTCCTCAGCCCCTGGGCAAGATTAATCTGGGTCACGACCCCAGGAAGAGAAGCTGTGATCTATGACAAGTCCTAAGTAATTGGCAGCTTCATCATGGAAGTGCATATTTTCAGTTATTTTCTAGATACTCTCACTTCACTTGTTTGATTTTTATCCTTCTGTAACCATTTCCAGTTCTTTAGGGGTATTCACATTTAACGTATTTCTTAGTGTTGACAATTTAATATAATGTCCACATCCATCTGCATTAATATAGATACCAGTCTCCAATTTTTAGGAAAACAAACTTATAATCTCCTTTAAATGCATTTTTGTGACAAAATATATCATCACTTAGTTTTTTTTTTTTTTGAAGGGAGATTCTTTCTTGTCTGTATAATTTTCCTTGCTGGTGCTTTACTGAAATACAAATGTAAAATATGATGTTTTATCTCATCTCAAATTATTTTGAGCAATACAATATTTTTTCCTAGAAATAATTTGCTCTTATATTATTGCGCCCTTTTCTAAGTCTTCCGATACTGTTTTTTTTTCTAATCATATCGACTTGAATACTTTAATTACAAAATTACATCTGCAGTAACTCTTCTCACTTTGAAATACTATGAAGTCCTTTAGAGTTTTGGATATGATATTTAAGAGTACTACCTAAAACAAAGGCTAGCAGGGTCCATGAAAAAATTTCTTTTTCTTCTATACATAGGTTTTTTAGCCCTGGGGTTTAGAATGGATGGATGGGGCATGATTTACTCTTTGACAAGTTGGAGCCCTTGTTGTAATGAGTTATATTATACATTAGCTTCACTGTACCACATTGTTGTTTTTTAATCCAACTACTGAATGGTAGTGTTTGCCTATAGCAGAGCCATCTTCTGAGTGCCTCATCATGGGCAGTTACATTTCTGCAACACAACTTTAGCAGGCATTCACATTTTTATGATGAATATATAACATCATGTGAGTAAAACCTCTGATATTTTACATATGTTCAAAATATTTCTTGATGTTATCAACCCATAATCCAGTTTATTAAATACGTATGGCATATACAAGAAGCAAGATTTGAAGCACGCAATAGAACTGCTTTGTCTTTAATTTTGAAAGAAAACTTTCACATCTCGTGAGCCAGTAAATTAATTTTTGTCCATATTTTCAAACTCACTGTTCCTTGTGAAATATGCACAGTGGTACTAGCATTTTTCAAAGATGCATTCCACTTCAGAGACCTTTTTGACATACAGTTCATTGATTTGAGTATCCATTTTAAAGACATCACCTTTAACTGACATACATTTCCTGAATTTGGAGTCCAAACTTTTTATAGCTCTGCCACTTGTGAAGGCATAGGTGACGACACAGGCTGAATTTGAGTAGCTCAAGGGGGCTAAGAGTAAACATGGTCATATTTTTCATTTTTTATCAGGAGCCATGAATATAGTCAGGAGCTGTAGTTATAAAGTCTCCCTTGGTTGGGAGTCTTCACTTGCTCAGTAATAAATTTTTGCCAAAAAGGACTCTTGAGAACGATCAAGCAATTGCTTATTTCTGAGTCTTGCAGTCTGTATTTGACTAAACCCGTAAAGAGAAAGCAACGCCGTGCTTGCTCTTCAGTTTAGCTTTCTTCTTTGGCATAAATACAACATGCATGTAATCTTATAGGAATATATATATATATATATATATATATTCCTATAAGATTACATGCATGTTGTATTTATGCCAAAGAAGAAAGCTAAACTGAAGCTTTTCTAAAATATATTGTATGGTGACTTCTGAACATGTTTCTTCAAGAAATGAAAATTACTAGATTCGATATACTTTTTCTAAATACTTGGGGACTCTTGGAAGATGATTTGCACTTTTCTTTCACTTTTCTTTTTTCAGTATCCAAAGAATACTAAGTGGTTGTTAGAAATACTTAGAAACAAATCATCGTAGAATTGAAAGGAACTAAAAAACTTGACCAATTGCCCAAGCAATGCAGAAATCCCTTTGTTCTATTCAGTCTGCCTGAACACTCCCAGTGACAGGAAAACGATTGCTTCATAAGCAGGCGGATTTGTGTTTTGGTATTTCTAATTGAAAGAAACCTCTTCCCTGGTTTTCTGCAACATCCACCAATTGTTCCTGGCTATCGACCCTGGACTTGCTCGAAACATTTTTATTTCTTACCCTACACCTTTTTATATTATGGAAGACAACGTGTTTTCACTCTTTGTCTAATCTAACTCCCCTCTCACTGGGTAGGTACCCTGGACTAGTCTGGGTCCCCTTTGAACAAGTTAAGCTCTACAATGCCCTTCAAATGTTGGTGCCCTGCCCAAACTGCAAACAGGTGGCCGCATGATCTCTGATTAGCTGTTGATGCAACTGTAAAACTGTTTTCCTACCCCTCCAGAGCACTGCCGCCCTCTTTTTATGATGTCGGCAGACAACTGGTTAATAATTGAGCATACTGACAATTTTTAAAAATCAGTGAGTTCTATTTGTAGCTCGGTGCTAGACTGCTTACCTAGCATCCCTGAGGCCCCAGAGTCGCTCCCGGGCACTGCAGAAGGAAACCAAAACAAAACAAAAAAAACCCCAAAAGCCTGCATGTTGATTTCACATGGCCCTTGATATATGCATTTGTACCTTCCTGAACTATCAGTGAATAACTTTCTCACCTAAAACGCCATACCGTTGCATTCATGTTGTGATTTCTGACAATCTTTTCAGTTGAAAGTGAGTCATCGTGACATTCAGAAATGACACTGTTTTGGGATGGACCCATGAAGGTTCCCAGTCCAGAGTTCACTCCGCCCATCTGTTTGTAACCTCACATTTGACTGGGAGTGACAAGTTCCCTAACACACAGTTGACTCAACTTTCTTTTTCCCCCTTTAGAGAGCATTGGGCCGTTTTCGCATCTCCAGACTTTTGGCACTGCTCCTGTTGTCCCTGATTTCTTAAAGATTTCAGAAGATTGGTTTCGTCATCTCTGCCGCAAGCCCTTTCAGCACCAGGAGATGTTGTTCATAAGGAGACTTGAACTCATTTAAGTGCTAGGTACTCTCTACTATGTCCTCATCTATTCTGGGATTCCATTCCCTCTTAATGTTTGTTCTAACCTTACCAGTTTGAAGATCATGCTTCTAGATAGAATAGTTGGAAGAAAACCCTCAATAGTTACACTCTTTTTTTTTTTGAGTCTAACATTGCAACATCTTTCCTAAGCAGTGAATATAACCCTTGTTCATGTTCTAAAACAAAATCATGATATTCACAAGAACTAAAAAAAGGCCTATTTTTATTTTTAACACTTTGATCATTAATGATTAAAAGTACCAATAAAGTTAGTGTATTAATTAGATTTTCTTATCATGTGGCAACTGAAAGTTCCATAAAGTACAAACCCTTGAAGGAGCTGGCTTATAGGACCTATCCCTGGTGAGATCTAAATTCCACATTGTTCTCAGGGAGATGAGAATCTCTGAAGATTATTATCTTTTATTTCAGTTCTAAAGTTGAATACGTTACCATGAATCAGGGGACAGGTTTATTTTCAAATTGAAAATAAAACTTGATTTCAAAGTCATCAAACTGTGTTACTAAATATGTTCATTTATGTGATTTAAACTTTTGATGTTTAAAATTTCCAGTTTCAAAATGATTCTGCAAGATAGGAAAAGTCATTTCCTAAACCTTCTTGTAGTTTATACAATAGTTAGAAGCTCTACAAAGATAATATGTATCTGCGCTCCTGTGATGTTTGGGAACTGGCCCTTCAGACAAGGATTTCAGAGTGAAGGAAATGTTTTTCTGAGGCCCTAAAAAATACTTTGTCAACAGGCTACATTTTGAGTTTTCTGTTAAAATATTTAGGAGATTATATGCATTGATTGCTTGCCATATGGTTAAATAGATTTATTTACACAGGCTTGCCTATACTAAATACATGTCAATATGTACACATTTATGTATAACTTTCTGTTTAAAGGAAACATTAATTAGCAGCTATGCATACAAATAGCACTTTCATTAACTCTTTTTTTTAAACCATATACATAAAAAACATTTTGATCTGTGCTATAACTGTGCTAATGTTTCAGGGGAAGAGTGACTTTATTTTTACATATAGACATCTGCTAAAATAATTGGAACATTTGAAATTATTAAAGATAAATTAAAAATATACACAACGTGTTAGCATATCAAAACCAAGAGTGATATCATTAATTGTTTCTCACATTTAAGAATTTCAGTTAACATCTTCTAAGGAAAAGTCTATGCAAATTAAAAAGGACAGTACTTGATAATGATTTCTTTAAAACTGGAAATACGTACAAATATAGTATTGCATTTCAAAACCAAAAGTTTGAAAGAACACAATTTTTTTTCATAAGGTGATAAAATTAAAGAAATAGCATAACTAGAAGGATTAGCTATACGCTGTTCCTAAACATATAGTGAAATACCTTGTACAAAGTAAAGGGGGTTGATCAGTTATGGGAAAGCTTACACACACAGTGATGAATATCTTCCTATGATGTATGTAAGAGGTTATCAGCAGACACTGGGAAATACAACTGAACATTCACCAACAGCCCAAAGACATTCTTCTGGGTTGGGTTCAGTCCAAGGAGGCTGTCAGAGTGACTTATGTCACCCTGGGTCTTTCACTGCCCTTGTGAGTCCACCTCTGTCTGGTTTTATTGACTTCCCTGCTTGCTTGCATTCTTTGTCCCTACTTGGTTAGGTTGCTGATGCTACAATGGTAGACTTTAGTCTGTTTTGTTTATCTCCGGCCATTGTAGTCATCAGATGGAAAGTATTCTAGTGTGAATTCACCTTTTTCAAGCTGTTGTCTTTTGCTAACAAATGCGTGGAATGGGACTAACATTGGTAGTAGAGGTGAGTTTGATTCATTCTGCATCATGATTACAAATTGCAAGGTAATTGCTTGCCAACTATTCGTGCTTGATGTCATTGGACACAGAGAAATAGAAGAGACTATGAACTATAATGCATGGCAGCAACAGCCTGTTTTTCCATCATTTACCACTGTCTTTCTTAGTATCTAGTGTGTGTGCAGTAGGTACACAAAAATATATGTTTAATATTTAGTAAGCCAACAGGTCAATAAAAATCTGTTATTATATGGACTCTTAATGACATGTGTTCTCATCTATTAGAAATTATGTGAACTATATGGATAATTTAATTGTTCCCATTTTGATCAATATATCTAGTATTCTATCTCTTTTATTCATTCCACTGCTGTAAGCTATAGAGTTCCAGAGCAGAAAAGCACCCTTGATAACATTTTAAAGATGGGAAAACTGAGATCTGCACAATTAGAATATAAAAATACAACACACCAAAGTAAATATAAATGAGTTCCTAACTAAATGTGACACTGTAGCAATGAATTAAACTAACGAAGTCTGTCCCCTTTTAGAATTCACATTCCCACCAAAGAACCTGGTCTACAGTGTAGGTGGTGCATGTTATTAAATGACTGTTACACAACTAATGTTAATATGAACTTGAAAGTTCCCCTCTGGTCTCTAAACTAAAAACAAAGTTTTTTTGCGGTACCATGTTGTCTCATTGGTAATGTCTCAAATTAGCATTCCTTTTCTAGGTATCTTCAAGACAAGAAAGCAACTTTTAAAATTATAGTTAACTTTTTGTCACATTCACAATGTGTGTGATATCATGAAGTGGGAAGGGACCCATTATTGAATTTACCATATGGTAGGACCACTCTCTATGTAGTATTTTAATGAGATTATGTTTGCATGTGGTCATATATGAGTCATGTACATGACATGTAGTCAAACATACGCTATGTATGTGACACTCATATATAGCTCAATCAAATATACTTCTGCACATACATCCAATATGTGTGTGTGTGTGCATAATTCTACTTAAAAATTCAGAAACTCTTCAAGCATGCTCAGTTCCATTTCACGGATGGCCAAAATAAAGCTAAAAAAAAAATCAAATGACTAATGGACCTAGTCAGTGGCATACATGGGGTTTGACTCTAGAGCTCTTGAACTCCCAAGCCGGTACTCATGACCATACCACATCAGCTAATCCTGCACTGCCAGCTTATGTGCCAGGAAATTAACCTTTAGAGGGCGACTTATTCTCCCCGGGACCTTAAGGCTACTGTGCTACTGTGCACCTGGGTCCTCCGGGTGCTCATCTTAGGAAATTCCACTGAAAGCTGATACAATTTTTGATGCCAGAGAGAAAATTAAATGCTGGGTGAAACTACCAATATAGACTGCATTCTTGACTCAGACTCAGGAATGATTTCCATTTCACTTGTAAAAGTAATGTGAGCTATCTAGCAGATGACTGTGAGTTTGAGTCTCCTTAAGAAATTCATATTCCTGCTTTCGAACTGAAATGATTGCCAAATCCAGGAGACATAAATCTTCCTGGCACCCTGCTGCCTTGGAATTTGTCGAACACACGCTCCTGAAACACTCCTTGGCCTCCGCAGGTCCCGATGTCCTCCGCGTCTGACTGCTCCTTCTTCCTTTCTTTCTCTTGATCACTGCTGTTCGCAGGACGCCTGCACCTTCTTGCTCTTTCTTAGTCATCATATTCTCCCTGCATGCTTACGTCCCCTAGCACAATTTTAGCAACCCAAAGCATGTTAAAAGCTTCCATATCTTTATCCTTTTCCTTGGATCTGCAAGTGTAGAAATCCAAACACCAGATGGACATTGCCCTTTTAGATTCCCAAAATGAGCTCACATTTTGCTTGTCTTAAAATTAAAACGTTCACCCCCCCACCCCATTTCACTTCCTTGTTATTTGCTACTCACTCTCTTTGCTTAGCAGCCTGTGTGTTTGAGCTCAGGTTTCTCTAGTCTCTGAGTGAAAATGAAGCTATTCTTATTTATGCCTAGGGGACATTAGTGTTTTAGCTTTAAAAGGGGGACCTGCAAGACCCTAGCAATGCCTTTCACCCCTTCAAACCTGGGCTCCTTCTCGGTATTTTAAAAAATCGAACCCACCATCTGGATCTATCAGTGTAGACGGCTTATTCTTGAACCCTAAGGTGCATGCAAGTAAGCAGGGATATTGATAAAGCAGATTCTGATTCGGTAAGTTTGGGGGCAGGTCTTGGATTCGGTTCCAAGTCCCAGTCATGCCTCTGTCTGCAGACATTGCTGAGGAATCCTTTCTTTGTTCATTTTATTGCTTAGAGCGTTGCCCTCCTCAGGCAACCTCCCCTTTCACTGATTCCAAAAGGAGCTGGAGAAGTGAGCATGTCTTCTGCTACATCTCTCTCTCTCTCTCTCTCTCTCTCTCTCTCTCTCTCTTCTCTCTCTCTCTCTCTCTCTCTCTCTCTCTCTCTCTCTCTCTCTCTCTCTCTCCACAGGGCTCCCTACCTCCTCTTAAGACCTCATCTCTGTCACCTCTCCAGATTCTTTTCACATCCTCTTCTGGACTGAGATGCACCAATAATGTGAAACTTGTGCCCAAGTCTTCTCAGGAGTTCTGCCTCCTCACTCTTTATTCCTCGTATGTTCTTGAATATTAATTGCCACATGTTTATTTCCTGCTTCTACTGTGTAGCTTCTTAAAGGTAAATGACCATGCTTTTTTTGGCCACCTTTATGGTCCCCTGTGCTGAGGACAGGCCTTGCATATACTTTTCTTCAATATTTGTTTGCTGGGTTAAGCTGAACATATTTAAAATTTCCACTTTCCATTTTTAAAAGTGCATTAGCTTCTTGAATATGCCATCATATACTTAGTGGAAAATTACTGAATAAGCTTGAGGTCTTGGACGATTTTCAGAAACAGTGGCAGAGAATGATTCAAGAAATTAATTAAAAACTTTCTTTGTAGCACATTTTGCTCATGGACCTTAGACAAATAATCCTAATTTGTTATCATCTGACAATAGGGAAAAGTATATCACATTACCTGACAGTAATATTGCTTTGATGAATAAGTTTGTAATTATAAATGCCAAATATCATGAAAAGAGGAGAAAGCATAAGGACACATGGAAATTATACTAGTTAAAGCCACAGAATTAATTCAATAGGATCGAGATGGTTAAAAAATATGCTTATAAAAATCTTCACTATATATCATACTGTTGCTTCTTGCAAAAGTGGTATTAATTTTAAACTATGTCATCTCATTTTTAATATGCAGATGTCCTATTTGAAATGCATAATAAATTCAGCCCAAACATTCTGATGTCAGCTATAATCACAGATGAGGTAAAAAAATGAAAATAAAGTTTGGGTTTCCTTGGCTGTGTTTCGATGACTTATTAAAGTGTGCAGGTACGGAAACCTTCCTATTGGTAGATCAGCAACTGCACAATTTTGCTCGGCTACAGTGGTGTACTGGGGAAAATTCATGATTGATGACCTGTGAAAAGATTAGAAGAACGCAAAAAATGTATGCTACACTTGCTGCTGCACAGGCAGACTGAATTTCCTTCATTTTTTTTTAAGTAACTATTTTATCCTCAAAGCTGTTTGCATGTAGGCAAATTCGGTTGGTTTAAAAGTCTTTTTTCCATGAGGAGATGTAAAGGTAAGTGATTTTGTTCATGGAAAATGACCCTTATTAAATAATGACAATGTCCAACTTTCGCCTCTAAGCTCACCTCTGGACTTTTTAAAAGTTGTTTTTAATAAATAAGTGATACTTTTTAAAAAATTATTAAATGTGCTGCAAACATGAAACAGACCAGTTCTTTTTGAATGCTAGTTTATATTACTTTCTGATTTGCCTACGGTTTTGTTTTGTTTTGCAATAGAAAAACAATGCATTATGTAATTTGCTCTTATGATTTAGTTCCCTTAATTTTCAGTCTTTAATTTTCCACATCTACATTCTTTTGAATGGGCAAGGGCTACCCCCAAAATCTTTTCTCTATCTTAAAGTAAGCCTTGTTTTCGTTTTCCTTTCCTTCTGCTGATGGCATGCTTTCTTGGAAAGATTCTTACTGCTTTGTAGAATTCAAATCAGCTTGATTGACCCACTTTTAAACTTTCACAAAAGAAAGTCATCGCAGTGACAGCCTCTTTAAAATCAGCTGTTCAGGTGGGCTTCAGACTGTCAGACATGACAGAGTTAGAATAGTGTTGAAGGATAGTTAGCAGGAAATTAATATTTACACTGAGTTCTTTGGAAATTGAAGACAATGCTGCTTTGCGTCCACAAGACATTAAAATAAGATCTCTGTGCAAGGCGCACTTGCAGAGCTGGACTTCTTGGAAGCATTCTGAGTGGAGATTTAAAGCAAGCAGTGTAAGCGTGTGACTGTGCTGGCACTGCCTGCCACTTCCTTCCAGACCTGAGCCTCTTCTGGGACACGTGAACTATTAAGGTTCTCTACCTCGCTTTGGGGAAAGAGAGTTTAATTAAAGCATATTTGTATCTCCATGGCATCTTTGGTCCGAGAATATTTGTGAAATATGCATTACAAGACAAAGTAGCCAACAAAACTGAAACAAGGAAAAAAGGGGGGAAAAAGGTTCTCAGAAAATGATTTACTGCAATATCAGGAAATTTTAGTAAGAGAAAAAACTATCCTCCCTAAAACAATGTTACCTATAAATTGCTCCACTGAAATTACTTAGCTAAGGAACATTAAAGCAACCCTTAAAAAAGTGAGTTGGGGCCCTGATTTTGGTAGAAGGGTTGAAATTAAACTCAGGTGAACTCAAAATTATTTCACCTGTGGAAGAACATTAAAAAAAAAATCAGTTCCTAGATTTCTGCAATGGTGTTCAGAGGCACGAAAGATAAAATAAAGGTGAAATGTTTTTCAAGTGCGGTCTTTCCCTTAAAATTACAAACCAATGAAAATTGAAATGTACACAGTTTAATGACAACACTTCTGACCCAAGAGTATTTCCTTTGAGAAGAAGTAACTTTTAGATGGGAAGGAAAATGTATGGTAATTCTAGAACCAGACTCACTATACCCAGTGGTTGTTTAAAATACTGGGACTAGCACAGAATATTCACTTCAGATAGAATCCATGATAAGTTAATTCTTCTTCATGTAATAAGAAGGTTATAATAAAATATTATATTTGAAAAGGATCCCATTCCCTCAATCCCAAATAGAAATCACTGCTCCTTCTCCAGATGCAATCATTTCTAACGCTACCTCCCTCCCCTCCCCTCCTCAATGCAATGTTTCTTTTTCTGCCAGGCATGGGACAGAAAAGGAAAAAAAAAAAATCAAACGTATTAAAATGCTTCTTTATTGATTCAAATGGCAGCATTAAACACATTGATCCTGGATTGTTGAATGCAGTCCCCCACCTTAGGACACTTTCACAGTCAGACGTTGCTGACCTGATTCTGGTCTTACATTTTCCCAGAAGAAACAGCTAACAAGAAAAAACCCGAAAAGATCCATATACAGCAGTCATCACCAGGCGCTGCCCACAAATACTGGAAACTTTTAGCTACAGTGATGATGATGGTAGTGTAGATGACAGTAAAACAGAAGCACGTAGAGCCAGCAGCAGCTACCCTAACACCACCGAGTGGCAGGCAGTATTTACTTGTATTTAAAGGAGAGAAAACATCACAGATTGCTCTTCAACATCAGGTCCCATGAGCATATAAAAAGACGGAGCAGATAGAAACTAGCAGTGAATGTCTTCAGGTGAGTAGTATTTTTCAGTTAATTTACAGAAATTTGGCTTTTTTTTTTTTCAGTGCATTGGTATCTATCTTTGAACTTATAAAAAAAAAAAAGAAAGAAAGAAAAAGAAATCCAGTTCACAGCTTGAGTCCAGTTCTGCCAGGTCACAAACGCCTTGACAATCTGTTGGAGCAAAAGAGTTTAAAACTGTAAACTTGGGGGGATATTATGTCTACTTCACTGGGGCACAGTAGCCCTTGGTTTACTAGAATGCTAGCCTCTGAAATGTGTGTTTGAGAGATTAAATAGTTATACTAAAAACATTTTAAAACCCTCAAAAATAATCTGACAATTTCAAAACACTTTCAACAGTCCTCAGGAAGTCACAGAACATTGAAAGCATTTGTGTTCTGCAGGAATTACTGTTTCTAGTGGCATTTTCTCTAGAAGTTCTCTTTGAATTGAGTTTTAAAATCTTTCCTGAGAGCCTTGATCATGAGTAAAATAGCAATAATAATTGTCAGACTGCAAAAATGAAGGCTTGGAAATTGCTTAGGTATAAAACCAAGCAGAGCACAGTTGTCTCAATAATTAAAAAAAAAAAAAAAAGAAAAAAAAACCTGTGATCTGAGGCCCAGAAATGAACATAGTTCCTGCTTCCTAAGATGATTTTTAAGCACAGAAATGAGACCTCGTGATCCTGTAATCTGCCAGATGTTTGATGTGTCCCTTACATTGGCTTTTAATAAGAAAATAATGCTCTTTGCTACTTCTATTAAGAGCACATATCATAGTACTAATCCAGCTCATACAAAATTCTGTGTAAATCTGCCTAAAATTACAGTAAAATCATTATCAGGTCAAAGGAGCTCTTCAGTCAAAGATTTTCAGTTTTTTCTCCTCTGGCAGTTATTTTTATAAAAATTCAAAAAGACACTGTAGGTAAGGGGAAATAATCACTTTTTATCCTTTAGGGGAGTAAGAGACAGCTTGTGAGCCTTAAATATAATTAAGCATTCAAATTTCAGGTTCAAACATATGACAACAGCATTTTCAAAAAGAAATGCAATCATTCTCTTTAAAAGCCCTTTTGCATAGAGGTTATCTGGTGTTTGTTTTCTTTGTCAATACTTTACACACGTCCACAAATAAAGCTTCTCTTTTATGTCTAATAAAGTCCACATACCTGTTCTCCAATTACTAAATCAAACTGGTCAGTGTATTTTGGGTAAAGTGACTGAGCCAGTCTGGAGAACTGCTGCTCAAGAAATGCCAGGGTAAGTGCTCAGATTCTCATGGAACTGTGCTCCAGAAAAAGGCAGCGGTAGCCCCGGTCTCTGACTAACTTCTAGATCCTATTAGGATACGACTATTCACAAAATAATTCCCTTTACTCTTGCCAAAAGTGCCCATCTCTTTCAAAAGGGTGCCACTGCAATGTGACTGCTTTTTAAATGTTGTCAGCTACTTAGAATGATGGGGCCCTCTTTGTTTGTCATTTCATTAATTTATTTAAGATGTGTGTATGGTCAAATTCATGAAGGTAATAAATCTCTTCTGTAGAGACAGATAATTGCTTTAACATGGCAAGACACAATAACATAGAACTTAATACAAAGCAAGTTTAGCATGTGCATGATAGGAAACAATAGAATCCAAGTATTAATAGCAAATAAAAAACAGTTCTCGATTACATAATCATCGAAGAGAACACATTTAGCAGTTGGACGTTTGATATTTTCTCCCTCTAACGAACTTGCCTTATTGCTAGATACTTTCCCACATTAAAATTCTGCTAATGCCACCGTATTTAGATCTCTAGGGAGCCCTTTCCCCTCTTGAAAATATTTTGGGGTTTCACAAAAATCGTTTGCCTGTCTCACTGGATTGAACCTCAAAGACTCCTTTGACGCAAGTGTTATTTTGACCACGTGAGCATGGTTTCCATTTTTTAACTAGATTAAAACATGCATGAACAAACTGCTCATTGAACTTTAATGTTGCTTTGTTGCTTTGATGGTTTACAGATTTCTGTTGCCTAGATGGTTTTCCTCCCATACATTCTAAAAGTGAAATGATACATTGTAATTTGAATGATAATTTTGTTTTGATGATTTAATTGATAGCAGACAGAGGGATGCCATTCCTGCTTTTCCATTTATGTTTTCCCCCCCTGCCTAACAGATGAGACAGCTAGGAGCTTCGCAAACATCTGTAAATAATTAAGGGATGTTACAATAAACTGTATTTCCTTTATGTTCACCTGGGCTTTTCCTGAGGAACTACATGGTAATCCTGGTTCAGAAAAAGAGCACCTTCCTCTTGCTGCTCCTGAGTCTTTGTCCTTGCTCTCTGTTAGCCCAGGCGATGGTGAAAGGCAATCTTCCCTGTTCATTTTCATGATGCCAGGTACAGCCTACCCACACCCTTTGTTTTATCATTCTGAGAGTCCTCACCCTGGTATTTCACAAAGCAAATATTCCAATCCCTTCTCTCTCTCTCTCTCTCATCCCCCCTCCCCTCTGTCCCCAACCCCATCGGTTTTTCTTTCTCTCCCTCTGTCTTTCAACTAAAAATTTCAAAATTGCTCTTGTGCTTTTCACAAAACTATTTTTAAAAATGCATGATGCTGGTGGAAAAATCAGAACATAGCTTCTCCTTGGCTTGTTTGCTTCTTCAGCATTAACCGAATTTTAAAAGATCTGTTTATCTTTGTATGGATACACTAAAAAAATAGAGTAGCAGATGTTCAAAGTGGCTTACCTTCCATGCATCCAAGAAACTATGCCTTTCTGTTCATCAGCTATTAAAAAGATTCGATGACATCCACAACAGACTCTGACTTTCAGTATGGAACATCCTCAGTGAATAAAAAACAATTAATTCTGCTACTTAAAGGTCTCTGTTGGCTTCAGTCCTAACAGGAGCTTACAGCTAGCAGAAAAGAAACTTTTACAAGCAAGCGAGAAGCAAATCAAAATACTTGCACTGAGTGTTGTTTGGTTATCTCACGGAGTATAAGGTCAAAGATTGAGGAGCTACTATATATTTCTTTTGACTTTAGGCCTTGAGATTTGCAACTGTTGTTTTCTGCTTGTGGAATGTTGTAGTCTTGGGAGGTCTTATGGTATTCCCTTTAGATAAATTGTTTTTCTCCAAACACACCTCCTAAACTTCTTCCTCACCTCTACAGCAGCAAAGTTTGTATTCTTGAACTCCAAAAATTCCGAAGTCCTGAAGCCCCCCTACCCCAAGTCATTAAAACACTGACAGGAGAAGGAGACTGCGTAGGGTTCACAGCCTTGACTTAATGCGTGGTTTAAAATCATTTGAAAAGTTGCTTTGAATTTTTGCCTTTCAACTGAAGTCTAATTTACATATCATATACACACACATAATATACATAAGCCTTCGTCGACTGGAAGAAGTTTCTCAAACTGAAAACATTTATGTACCTGGTCAAGACTCTGATCAAGACAATCGAAAGTGATTCTACGAGCAAACACAATGAAGGAGGAGAAATTCTTCATAATAAACTAATGCCCAATAATTCATAATACCAAACCATGGGGCTTTTAAAGGTCCTCTGTTTCTGAAATTCTGTTACTCTTAAGGTACTCTTTAAACTTGATGGTTAAATAATAAAGATTTGAAAACAAAATCAAGACACAGAACAAGGCCAGCTTCTAAGTGGTCTCAGTTTCTCTTCTGCTCCCTTCTCTGAGCCTCTGACTACAACTATGCCAAATGTCAAGGCATTGACAGAACTCAGCCAAATTTATTATAAAGTGACAGCCCACTTTCTACCTACAGTCAGGGCAAGAAATTGAGCTTGAGTGGCCACCCACAAACCCCTCCACCTGCATTCTTGGGTCACAGCCACTCCTTCCCTCCCCCTGACCTTTGCAGTCAACGTTTCCTTGCTTCTGTTCTCTTAGTTTGGCATGCACGTGCGGATCTTCAGCGGGTGTCGTTTAAACTATATTGAATTTTGATAACGCCCCTACTTCCCAGACCATTTCCAGACACAGTACACAGAGTATTGACTTGTGTCTACTTGCAATCACCAAACTTCCGATTGATTCTCCGTGCTGAAAACCTTGGTGTTACTGTCAGAACTGTGCAGGAGACCCAAGTTAAAATGTGCTAAGACAGTGGTCTGGGAGAAGAACTGCATCGGTAGCTGGCAGTCTCACTTCCCTTCTGAAGAGGGCAGGGAATGGAAGCATCAGGGAGGGAAGTTAACTCACAGGGTGCTCCCCCTAGGCCAAATCTGTGATTACTGACAGATAGATTTGCATTTGGCCTTCTTTTCCACCCTACCTGGTAAAGGAATGAGCAGGGAACCCATTCTCTAGCCCTGATGGTCCCCTTTACCTTGTAAAGCACATTTATTCCCCACCTCATTAAGATGAAGAAAATGAACAAAATATAAACAAGGTAGATGGCAGGACGTTCGGGGTGGTCTTTTATTAAATCTGGTCCAAAAGAAGATTGCCGCAGGAGCAGGTAGAGGAGGTTTTGATGTCTTTTATGAGTCTTTCTTCATTTTGTCATAAATATTTCATTCACAAATGGATCTAAGACACAGGAGGCAGGGTGTGTAATTGGAAATTGTGGAGAAACAAAAAAAGTTTCACACACACACACACACACACACACACACACACACACACGCACGCCCAGAGAAAAAGCAGCCCTCCCCACCAAGCATGCTGGTTGCACACAATATTTCTTTTGGCAAAGTTTAGACATGTCTTTCTAGTTAACAAATGTATTCTGCTGTCAGCTCCTTATAAGAATTATACTCCAAGCTCCATGCCAAATAACCTCTTTAAATATTAATAAATAACTCAAGGTATCTTAGAGAGTCTGTGCTTGAGGAATTACGCTAATACTTTCAATGAAGCTGACAGAGGGAATCCCCCCTTAGATATCTGCTCCCAGGACCTAGGCTTCCCCAAACACAGCTTCCAAACCGGTGCACTCCCACAAAAAGGGGAACAGGAAGGAAGTCAATTTGTTTTATTCCTATGAGCTATGCTGTACGGAGACCCATGATGGGCCCCTCCTGCACTGCGTGGTTTTATTGTCAGGATCCTTCCTTGTTAATCCAAACCAGGCTAGGCTATTCCTAGCTCTACAGCTAATATCCTGATGTTTGCTGCTTAGATAAACCGGAAGAGCAGGCTGTGAGCCCATGGTTAGAACTCACTGAATCCACTCCTATTCCATGTGTCCCTGTGGCAGGTCTGTAAAAGAATCCTCAGGTTAATGCCATGGCCATGAGATGTATATTAGGTTTCATGTGTAGCCATTGTGTAGTGTGTGTGTGTGTGTGTCTATGTGTGTGTGTGTGTGTGTATGTGTGTGTATGTATACTCTAGGATCTATCCTGGTCAGCAGATCTTATTTTCTATCCTCTCTCTCACAGGGTTGCATTAACCAAGGTGAAAATGATTTATCTCTGGGTTATCTTTAAAATATTCCAAACGATCTCTTCAGCAGGTCTCCCTTCCTTCACTGACTCTGTCTAAGAGATACAAACTGCTTTAGAGATATTCATCCAGTAAGCTTGGTGAGATCCGCGGAGGATGAGATAATCCCTAGAGGCCTGCAGGGATTCGGAGAGTCACCTCTGGGGACTTTAAACCTCCACTTTCTTCACAGGAAGGTAGTTAAGAGAACGCTGACCCCAGACCTGGCTTCTTCAAAACACAGTAAGGAAATCACTAATCAAAATTGACCCTTGCCACATGCTTAGCTATACCCATGATTATGGTTATCTCTAAAATATCCCCCAAAGTCTCATGCACTCAGAAGTGGGGCTTTTGGTAGCTGACTGGATAGTGGGTATGTGATGCTGGATTAGTCCACAGATGGTTTTATGCCTGGATGTGATGCTGGGAGGTGGAGTCGGTGGGAAGAGGTGGGTCACTGTGGGTGTGGTTTGGGATAAAAAATATATATATATACACACACACATATGTATGTGTGTGTGTGTGTGCACACGTGTGTGCGCGTATCTCCTCCTCCCTGATCCCTCTGCTTCCTGTCTGCGTGCCTGAGCTGTTTCTCCCCTGCCACGCCTCTCTGTCATGGTGCCCTGCTGTGGAACCAGCTGACAAAGGACACAATCTTCTGGAACTGTGAGCCAAAATAAATCTTTTCCCTTTAAAATTGTGTGTGTTGGGTATTGTGTCTCAAGAGACAAAGAAACTAAAATACCCATCCCATTCTTCTGTAGTAAAATCAAAACATAAGTACATTTACATTAATCCTACATTGCAATGTGTCTTTAACACAAGCACTCACCATATTTAAATATTTCCAATTGTGTTTTTCTCTGAATGGAGAGTATAGAGCATACAGAATATTATAAAAGATGAGAAATTACTATTCGATAATACAAAAGATATATAATTAGCTAATATTTGGGTAATGTGTGGATATACCACTGGTATTTGTACTAGTTAATGTTACTAAAATCCGTTTCTATCCTCTGAAAACTTCTGATACCCAGTGTGTGTTTATTTTTTTTCTTTCAAATCAAACATCCTTCTCCAACTCTCTGGACACCAACTGGGTATCCAACAATGGAACTTAATTCTGACATAAACTGCAAAGGTAGCATCAGATGCCACAGGCTAGGGACTCAGGGACATCCAAGTAAAAGCCAATCACATGGGTATCCTGGCCACCTGCGCTTCTACCCAAATAGCTATAAACTGGTAGTTTTCATGACTTTCTCTTTGAATTTTAACAATTTACTAGAACAGCTTGTAGAACTCAAGCAAGCCCTTCTCTTGCACTTCTGGCTTATCACAGAGGATTTTACAAAGGATACAAATGGTTTGACGGATAAAGACTTGCACAGGGCAAGGGTCTAGAAGAAACTTTAATGCAGGAGCTTCAGTTCCCTTGGCAAGTGGGCACTTGAGGCTTCTTCTATGTAGCTGTGGCCACCAACTCATCTTTTAGAGATTTTATGCTGTTTCTCAGAAATTCCAAGGCTTTAGGACGGTATTGTGCCAGGACACAGGGACAAACAGCAAATATAGTAGTTCTTGAATCATGAAGTCACAATCAGATTCTGTCAAGTTGCAATGAACACTGAATTAGCAATATTGGAGCACTCTTTCTAGGGCAAATAGTTTGGTTCCTGCACAACTCTGTTTATTGGTTCAGTAACCAGCAGTGCGTTTATGCATTGAGTGTTTTTGTTTGTGTCATTTCTGTTTTAAACACCTTACTCAATGTATTGTCCAGTTTGCAGCATTGAACACATAGTCAACCACATTGTAGCCCATGCCTGAAAAATATTGTCTAACGCACACAGTTGGGGGCCATTTTAAACAGTGAAATAACAAAAGAAAAACACAAGAATGTGGAAAATTTCACACAAAGTATATCCTGTAAAGGACCTTGTGTACTGTATAGAAACTGAAACTAGAAGACATGCTGTTTTGTTGTATGACCTCTGCTGAGAATGTGTGCACCAGGAGGTTTAACTTTTTTTTTTTTTTGCAGCTTTACGCATCTCTGCAAATGACCCAGACATCACCCTGAGTATTGACCTCAAAGTGTGCTATACTTTGGATACAGTTTGTCTTGCCAAGGGTTCAGGGCCTATAGCCTTGGTCAACAATGAGGTAGGGTTGGATGGTGGAAAAAATTAAGAGGTGGTAGAGCCTTTTGGGGCTTGTGGAAGGTCACAGGGCTGTGGGGGGTCCACAGTCACAAAGAGGTCATTTTTAAATCTGGCAGGAGTGATTCGCTCCTATGAGAGTGGGGCTTTTTTATAGCAAGACAAGGTGTGGCCCGCCCTAGTCTCTTCCTTCCTGCCTTGCCATGAAGTCTCTCCCTGGTATCTACACCATGTTGATACAGACAGAGGCCCTCACCAGAGACTGAATAAATGAGGCCACCTGATTTTGGTCTTTCAGCCTCCAAAAATGTGTTCTCCAGCCTCAGATGTGTTATTATAGCAACACAAAATAGACTGACCGGGTTACCTATAAACTTCACCAAGGAAGCCAATTTGCAAATATAAAATCCTTAAGTAATGCGGATGGATTCTCTATATAATATACTGATTTTATTTTAAGTGATATAAAATGTATAAATAGTTATAATAATGTAATAGGTATATAGGAATATCAAAATTTGCTTAACTATGTACTGTGAAGATTTAGATATTAATAAATTTTTGCATTACGAAGCTTCAACTGATAATTTTATATATGTCTATGTGTGTATTTCAAATTATTTCTTTAAATGGAATCTCAGAAGTGTCACATCTATATCAAAGGTATGAATATCTTAAAAGCATTTGTAGCATATTGTTTAAAGACCTGATCTTATTTACACTGCCACTGGAAATGTGTAGGCGGGATTTTTCCAAGTAAGTAAGTAGCTAGCTGTTCATGGACAAGTTCTGGATTATCTCTCCAGAACTTTCTATCTCCTCCTCTATATTTTAAGCTCTCTGAAGACAAAGATTCCTTCTTATGAATCACCTATTTAACCATCTAGCATAGTACTCGACGTAGGAAAGATTTGTTGCAGAGTTGAATAAATTAATAATGTGTGTATCAGTTGCATGGCTACTTACCAAAGCCCTACTGTGAACATGAGGGAACAAATGAACTGATCGTGCCTGGCAGTTCTGAGGATCTCCGACAAAGCTTCAGTTTTCTCTGCTTGCTACTTTTTCATTCTCCTGGGGACGCAATGCAAGGGTGAATGCAGGATTACAGACTCTGGAGTCCACACCAGGATTGAACTCCCATAACAGCCAGTTATTGACTGCAATAGCTTCAGGTAACTTGTTCTCTAAGTGTGTTTCCTCATCTGTAAAATTAGCACTCCAGCACTTACTTCTAAACACTATTGTAAGGATCACAGGAAAAAAAATCATGTAAAATGTTTTATATTCACATAAAGTCCTCAGGATACACGTGAGCATTTAAAACCATCTAGTTTATCCTGAACTCAATGTTGTCAGATTAAGCTTCCAAAAACCGATCTTGGGTATTTCATCCCTACATTCGCAAACCTCTTTTAATGTTCTAGGGGTCATTCTGTGCCCTTTTCAACACTGTCTGATTGCTGCCTGGGCTCCTAGGATGCTTGGACACACCTCTGTCCTGCAGCTCCCACCAGCCTACGGGCATGCCTGCCTCACCTCCCTCCAGTGCACTTCCCAAGGACAGCTCGGGTGTGATTTACTCAGCCCTAGATTCCCAGCCCCTTGCACAATGCATAACCAACAAAATACTCCGGATGAATTTCAAGTGAGTGTCTCTCTTTACTTCTCCACATCCTTGCAGGTCCCTGTTAGACACCGCTGAGACAACCTCACCCTGCAGCCAATCCGATGGCTCACAATACTCTGACCCCTGGACACAGCTTCTAGACTTTTAGCACAACCAACGGATGCTTTCCTCCTCTGAGCCCCATGGTAGTTTATCTGTACCTCTCTCGTGTGTTACTGTTTCTAGTCTTGGGCCATATTTATTCACGTACTTACTTTATATCTACCTGGTGGAGTGTATGGCTCTCCAGAGATGATTTCTCAGTGGTGTTTTTACCTGCCAGGTACAATGGCTATCGCAGCCAACTGGTATTTGTTGGGTGGAGCCTGTTGAAATAATTGCAAGGTGAGGTTCTTCTGTGACATCACGGAGCAAGGCCCACACGATGTTCTCCAGGTAGACAGTAAATAAAATTTACCAGTTAGCACACAGAGAGAAGTGAATTATGCGACGTGGGACTGTGGAGCTAAACTAAACACAGAAGCAAAAAGTCTTGGCTCTGAAGTTGCCACAGCCAAGGGAATGGGTGCATAGGTCCAGTTAGTGTATAACTCCATCTGTCAGATCCACACACTCACGCCTTCATATTTACATACTTGACACTTATCGTTACTCTGCGGTGACTTTGCTATCTAGACAACTATAGCCTTCTACCTGTGCTCCATACTTTAGAACATTCTTATTGAAACTATAGTTTTGAAACACTTTTGAAAATTCTTGTTGATTTATCTTCTATTGTCTGAGATGAAAGCAACCGAAGCATAAAACATTATCTCAGTTGTTCTGCACCTACTAAAAATAATATGAATGATCACAATAATACCCTTTTCTCTAACACCACTTTGGGGTGTACATATATCCTATAATTTTATCCTTACAACCACGCAATGAGGCATGCAAGATAGGTGCTATTATTTTTGCAGATGAGGAGGCCAAGACAATTAAACGAAAGCTTAATTGATATTCAAAGACATTTGCTTGGTAAATGCTAGAGCTATGATTGAAGTCCATGGTGTTTAACCTGAATTTCTTTGCTTTCCATCTGTGTTTCTTCAGGAATATTCAACAGCAAAAGTAAGAAAAGGTAACAAAGCATGGGAAGGAAGGCTAGAAAAGTATTTCCAAGGTGATGGAAGTTAATCAAATTAGTTTAGAGTTAGCCTAAGAAGTTTCTCTGTTCAAGGGTAATTTTGCTTATGAAGAATGTTCTCTGCACCCACCAAAAAACCTGTGAAAATTTCAGCCAATTTTGTGAAAGAAAGTATGTATTCTCAAACCTCAAATCTGAAAAATCAACATCCAGAATCAAATCAAGTTTGTCTTATTTAAAGACTCAGAAATACAATCGAACTTGGGGTTACAGCAGTTATTCTTGCAGGTTAAAAACAGGGGAACAAAATAGATTTTTCTTGGTCAGAATTGTCTTTTGTAATTCAGTTTTCAAGTTCAGTAGAGAATGAAACATTTTCCCTGAAAGAAAGTAACTGAGTTCATAATTTTTTTCCAGCACAAAAATAGTTTTTTTAACGGACTGTTTTTATAAAAATAATTTAAGCATGATAGAAAATATAGCCAAGTTTAAAATTTCACCTCCATCTCACCGTCATATTCACACACATATTTAAACACAGAAAAATGTCCTTTTTTTCAAAGCAAGTATTAGACCAACCCACATATGCTGTTTTGTACTTGTTCCCTCCTCCCAGCAACTTCTACCATCATTGCTGAGAAACCATAACATTCAGCACCTGCGGTTCCTTCAGCTCATTCTAGATTGACTCAAAAAAGCACCAGAGCCCAAAGGAGACCACATATGTTAAATCTCTGACATGTGAGTTAAGCTCAAAGTGGATTGTTATGAAAATGGCTATTTTCTGGTGACAAAATTGCTGGGGATTAGATTTAAAAGCACTAGGCAAGCGGATAAATATAAACACTCATGACAGATAACTCTGAAATGGCAATAAAATATATCCCAGAGAAACAAAAAGGATACTCTCAGAATATATTAGGAAGAAAGTAAATTTTAATCCTGAGTTTGTTTATGTCAAAAGATCCTTGAATTCACCCAACACGTGAATTCTTATCAAAATGTACATAAGCTATATAGCTTATGGTTAACTGCATACATCTAGAAGAATAAAAGCTTGTCTGATTTGTTTGAAATGTGTACAAACTATTTGTGATGATGTACATTGGCAAAAAAACTAGTATTTCAAAACGTTTCCGTCAAATTTTTAAGTATTTTCAGATTATAATAATAGTTCTCGGCAACATATTTACAGTTTCAAGAGGGCATTAAGGATAAAGAGGTCATCTGAGACCAGCAGGGTTATCCTCAGACCTTTTGCCTACTACCCAGTATGTAAGATACCATCTAAGTATAATCAAATGAAAGTCTTTGAAGCTATTTAAATTAATTTGGAAATTTTAATTATAGTCTGAAAAGCACCTTCAATTTATTGTAAAAATAATGAGAAACTTGAGTTGATTAGTGTATACAATAACTTGCATAGTTTTCAGGAAGGGCAGTCATGGATCTTAAACATGTGGCTCTTTCCAGTATATTTTTAAAATATTTCAAAGAAAATTGAAAAATACCTCATTACCCAGTAAAGGTATTCCCTTCAACAACATCAAAGCAAATAAACAAAATGGGCTCATTATCAAAAGTGTTAATATTAAAAGTGAACATTCCTAGGCCAAAATCACGATTTATAGGAAATTGGTGATTTAAACATAAACAGACCTTTTGAATTTTTTTCGATATTTAAATTTTGAACTGCACCATTTTATTAAAGTAGAGACTATACATATAAAATATTTAGGGACAATGTTTAAATAATTACAATTGGAGTAGAAATAACTGAATTATGGTGTGTCCAAATTATCTCCAATTTTGAATTAGTAACTGTCTGTGACATTTGTCCCAGCTCTTGTAGAGTATTTTAACAGATGGGCCATTTTGTCACCCTGAAGAGGAAAGAACAATATCTTCCTTTGCCTTAAGGTCCAATTTTCTTTAAGGCCAAATTCCTGGATCTCTGTGAAGTGGCCGCAATGGGTCAAAGCCAACTCTGACAGAACTGGATCCTAGAGTTCTTCCCTGAATGAGCTAATGTGTCCTCAAATTACTGGGCCAGGGTCAAACACTCCTATATCCTTGAAGCAGGAAATTATTCTTTTCTTCTTTGTCGTACATAGTTGCTCTGTACCAGCCAAACAAAACATGCATAAAAGAAAATAAGATTTTTTTAAAAATGTCATTGTTAAACGGAACACCCTGAAAATGTATTCAAACATCATCGTGTCTGAAATGCTTAACATCGATTTTGCAAAATTATTTGGACAATAACATCAATTTTCTTATTCTCAGAACACCTACATGGAAGCTAACAAGCACTTATGTATTCTACTCAGTTTGGAAGTTAATTATGTTATATGTATGTTTCTCCTGCTAGTGAGCTGAGGCTGCAGAAATTGTCTGTCAACACCAGGGTATTCACTGGAATTTCTTCTATAAAGACATACCGGATTCAACACTTTTGATTAATTTTCTACAAATTCTCTTTTCTTTGGATTCCTGTCCTGGTTTTCCTTTGTGATTCAAACTACTCTTTTTCAGGCTCATTTTCTTGCTCTTTCTCTTCTCACTTGGAGACCCTGGAGTTTCTCAGAAGTGGCTTCTTACCTGCTCACGCTATATACAATCTCATATCCTCATATGGCTTCAATTACCACCCACAAAACCGACTGAAATTTATATCTCCAGCTCACGCTTCTTTTCTGAGATCCAGGCTGTGTTTTCAAATGCTGACTTGTCATCAACAATTCAATGGCTCACAGGCAGCTAAAAAGAAACCTGCTTGAGGTGAACTAATCTGAATTTTCCCAATTTGCCTTCTTCCAGCTTCTTCAGAGAACTGCCATCCACTCAAGCTAGAAATCTAGAAGTCCAACTCTATCTCACTTCCTAAGGTACCGGTCTTGCTCACTTGTCTATGTTCTAATTTTCTAGAGTTTATCTAATTTTATCAAGCCTCCCAATTATGGCTGGCACACCTACGATAACATCATAAAGACCTCTGCTTCAACTCTCACCTCCCTTGCAGTTGTTTTCCCTACTTCCTTCTAAAGGAGATTTTCTCCCAAGCCCCTGTGTAATATCTTTCTCCAGTTTTCCACTGCATTTGGCATGAAATCCAAATTCATATCATGGGCCGTAAACTCTGCTTTATCGACCTCCTGACTGGTACTTTCTATTGTGTTTTTACGTTATTCTTCCTACTCCTCAAATACACTAGCATCTCCTGGATTTCAGGATCATTAAGCCATTGTAGCTTTATTATCTGAAGTGCTCTATCCCTTCCTTTTCTCTTCTAGTACAACTTTAATTCTTCATTGTTCCCTTCTTAGTTTACGTGTCACTTCCTCCCGGAAACCTTTTGCCTTTGACCTCTCTCTCAGGCAGTCCTGCGACAAACCTCCGTTGCAACTTGCCCTTCACATTACTGTACAGCCTCATCTTATAACATCCTCTACGCATGCAAGTATTTAATGAACGCAGCTCTTTCCCTGTTCGACTGTGAGCACCATGTAGGTCTCATTCATTGATATATTCTCTGTGTCCAGCACAATGACCAATACACGGTAGGTGCTCAAAAACATTTGCGGGACTAATGAAGAAACACAAGTGTGAAGAAAAGCACAATACATAGTGATTGGATAAACAGTTGTATTTCCCCTCTATGTACTGTGAAATTCAGCTTTTAAGTTTTCAACCAACATAGTTTTAGAAGTACCAAGAAAACACATACATTTTATTTTTGTTTCCACAGAGGATTCACTGTGACTACTTCAATAATATTAATTCCAGATTCAATAACATAATTTAAGTGCTTAGGAGAAAGTGGAATTTTTAAGATAGCCTAACTTGTTCATTAATGGTGGACAAATACTTCTGAGGAAGAGATTTATTACTGCAGAAATGGCTTCATTATCTTCAACTGCTCAAATGAAAGAAATCATCTGTTCAGATAAAAAGACACAACTGGAAGTACGCATTTAGTTCTACTGTAAATATATTAAGAAGAATTGCCTTAAGCGACTCAGCAAAAAAAATCTGGTTTACTTCCTGGCTTTTACTAAAACATTCTAATAACACAGTTTCAGAAAACAGAATATTTTTAAGAGGGTGCATGGATATATCGATCAATGTAATTTTATATAAAAGGTAACCAAAACTTTAGCGTGGTGGAGAAAAATTATATTGCATGAATTTATTCGTTTATGTCTTTTCTTCATCTTTATTTTAAATAGAATTTAATAATTTTCCTCTGTAAGTCAGCATATGCATAACCCCTAAATAGGCAGAAAAATAGGCAGAGAACCTATTTAGTAGGAAGATTAAGCTGTCTTATTTATATCTACAATGAGAAAAGAAATAATATGATAAAACTTTTATAGTAAATAATATTTCTCAAGTATGACACAACTTTCACCTTTCTAAAATCAAGGAAATTTTTAATTTAAAAATTGTTGAAAGTGACTCAATTAAGATGTAAATGTTCATTAACTAAATAGAAAATAAACCAAATTTAATTCTTTGCTAGCCCACAGTTGGTGTTTGGAAGTGTACCCTATAATGGGCAAACATCACAATAGAAAGCCTGGAATCTAGAAGGTGGTTGAAAAAAAATCTCATTTTTGACTTTTGATTATTATACTTGTACTTTCTTTACAAAAGTTCATGGCACTTACAATTTGATTTGGGGCATAGTCCCTGATTATATTTAGAAGCAGTCTTTTTTTTCCTTCCTTTTCTCTTTTGACAAGATGAAGAGTAGGGTACATCTTGGCGAGTAATAAAAAATGAGCTGGGAATCATAAATACAAACCACACAAAAAGAAGCAGTAAGCCAGTCACACACATGGCATACAGCCAATTCTTATGGTGAAAACTGGACACTGGCACATCCTTAATATATTTAAGGATCAAAGATAACTTTGGAAGCTTTGGTTTCAAAGACCAATGCATTCTAACACAACCCCCTGCCAATCAGTAAGAAGAGCAAGGTAGTAGACTTCAGATGTACAGTCACTCAAATCTCTACCAGGACTTAATATTTTTTTTTCTTCACTGAGTTTATTGGTACATTTCAGGTATACAGTACAGTTACATTCATTATTGGTATCTTGTACCTTTACATGACAGGTCTTGGTTCTCCTTTTTTCCCCTTGTCCCTGCCCTCCCTTCATCCCCTCCTCCCTTCCCCATTTACAAACACTTTATTTCTATTTTTTCATTTTCTCATATTTTTTTCTTTTCCTTTATTTCCTTTCCCCTACCCTTCCCACTTTCCTTACATCTTTAGCCCTTTTCTTCCCATTTCACAATGTCAGTTATCTCTTTAGGATCTTAGGTACTATTACAGTTTATTCACACCAGAGAAACTATTAGGTCTTTACACATGTGTGACTTATTTATTTCACTTAGGAGTATCTCCTCAATGTGTATCCATTTTCCTATGAAGGACTTAATATTTTTATTTATTTATTTTGGTACTGGGGATTGAACTCGGGTCCTTGTGCTTGCAAGGCAGGCTACCAAACCTCAGCTAAATCCCCAGCCCCAGGACTTAATATTTTTAAAAAACAAACTCAAGGGAAATCCCAACTCCAATGTATTATATAATACATTCAAGTAGACACCATTAGGTCAGAACTCAGTTCCTCTTCCTCCCAGTCAAAGTTAGGAAATCAAGAAAGACATTTCAGTTTACTCATTGGAAACTATTTCGCTTCCTACTTACCAACAGACCAGACCAGGTGAAACAGGTATTTTATAGAAGCCTTAAAATGATAAAGCCAAATATCAACCACTGCCAAGGCTCTAATGCGGCTACACAGGAGGACGGGATAAAGGTGTGTTAGTCGTGGCAGGAGAGAAGGCAGCTCTGTGGGCGTGACTCAGAAGGGATTACATCCAAATATCAACCACTGCCAAGGCTCTAATGCGGCTACACAGGAGGACGGGATAAAGGTGTGTTGTCATGGCAGGAGAGAAGGCAGCTCTGTGGGCGTGACTCAGAAGGGATTACGTGCCTTCCTCGCCATGCACATACAAGTTGTATTTTAGCAGCAAATCTTTGATGATCATTTATTTATGTAGCACATTTCCTTTCATAGGCTTTCAAGGAGGAGGATCGGGAAGCAGAGATCTCATAATTCGCCTCTGGTGGAAATAGGCATTTGTCTGTGTCAGAAGCCGCAGCTTGCCTTCCCGCCCGGGTCACTGCCCTCCGCTGAGTCATTAAGCAGAGAGCTTCACGTACGCAGGCCTCCTAAGTGGTAATGTGGCCCACTTACTGATACTATGCTTGACACCGGGACCCTCAGGCATTCAGAGATGGGCATCTGGAAGGGGGTCGGATGATGGAAGCACCATAGCTGCCTTGCTGTTAGGAGGCGGGTATCACTCGGAAGAGGAGGGTCACTGGGGATGACCGCTTTATTTCTCTGCCTGGCTTCTCTTGGCCCTCTCTCCTTCCTGGCTGCCGTGAGCTGAGCTGGGTGCTTGTGCCGGACCCTTCCCCCATGTCTTCCTGCCTTGGAGCCCACCAGCTGTGGACTACAGCGAAAGCTGCAAGAAACCTCTGCTCCCTTAACTTGTGGGTATCAGGTATTTTGCCCCAGTGGCAAAGAGAGTGGCTAAGACCACCGATGAATATGTAAGGACCAGAAAGACTCAGGGGCTGAATTTAGGGCGTAGCATGTGTTTGTCAGCAGACGCAGAACTTGAACATTGGGCTGCTCACTCCCCAAAGAGGCCTCTGTCACCTTTACCAGCAGTGCTCAGGGCCGGTGATATTTCTAAAGCTCAGAATCAATGTACACTCGCCAACATTTTATTTTGCCAGAGGGAGATATTAAAAACACATTCATCAACTATTTACTATTATAGCATTATTATTTAATAAAAGGAATGGCATTGTAACACACAAAAGGAGGACGGATGTACAATCAAAACAGGAGTGTTCTAAATTAAATACATTTGACTTTATGTAAATCCTACTATATTGCCTTTGTTTCATTCATTGTGCTGAGGGCCTGTAAATGCTTCATCCCAGACCACTGTACATTTACAAGCTCCCGGTCTTCATTTCACACGAGATAACTCCCTGGTAAGAGTAAATTTAAGCGGCAAGTTAAAATTATTAGACAATTGAGTTTTGCTCACCTGCATTGCTTGATTTTTCTTCAATTCTGATAATCACATTTGGATATTCTTGTTTCTGACGAGAAGACCTTCTTGAAGGAGACAGCTTTATACAAAGTGAGGCTACCTGAGAACAGCTACAGCCACATGTGGTCATTTTGAACTTGAGGCATGGTTAGTCTAAACTGAAATGTGCTGCAGATAAAATAGACACCAGGTCTTGTGCAAAATAGAATGCAAAATACACACAAGGAAATGTTCAATTGATTACTTGTTGAATGGATGATAAGGTGAACTTTAAGATTAACAGTAATTTTACTTGTTCGGTTTTACTTTTAAAATGGGACTACAAGAAAATTTGACAAGCCCGGTGGAGCTGCCATTTGTGGCTCTTGTTCGTTTCCACTGGAACATGCTCACTGGTCCATAAAGCACAAACACTGGCTAACATGCTCAAGTCTCCTACTTCTCGCCACCAAAGGTCACCAACATCCAGCCTGGTTTCTCCCTAAATGACAGTAGTTTAGTGTGGTGCACACACATCTGGTGAAGCGATGGTTGAGGAAGCACCACTGCCCGAATCAAACGTACTCCTCATGAATGTTTTTTTTTTTTCCCAAGCATAAATTCTGCCACTCCTGTGAGATCCAGGAGGATAAAGCAGAGGGAAGCACTAAATTCTCTGCAATGCTGGGAGCATCTAAATAAATTCAGGTACTTATCCATGGAGGCTTCCAAAGTAGATTCTGCCTGCCCTCCAGAATACAAATGGGAAGCTGTACCTCCATCCTGGAAGCCTTTATTACACTGTCCACATTAGTAAACAGAGCACATAGGCAGGAACATTCTGAAAAAGCAAATAGAAAAAGAATGTGCATCCAAAAACCTTTAGGGTACTTAACGACATTAAAATCTTTCTCTTCCATATTCCTAAATTAAAGACACTGTCTGTGACAGCAAATTGAAGGATTTTTCTCTGTAATTTGAGTGACCACAGAAACTGTTGTTTTCTCTAAATCTTGATAAACTCAACCTTTTTTCAATTAGTGGATCTGACTGACGTTAATGTACAACAGTAGATTGCTTTTTCCTCAACATATAATTCCATTTGCTGGTTGGGTCATAGGCTGTAGTTTTATAGGTTGGATGGCTGGTCTATGACATCACAGAATTATTCTTTTTTGATGATGACCTTAACCTACCTTCCATGTGTACTGCAACTGAGTACAAAGTGAGACTGTTTGCATGCACGCTTTCAAACGACTCTGGTGACTCACTAGTCCATGGCCTCAGTCCAGTGAAACGACTAATCTCCAAGTTGACACCTGGCCATGTTTTTGTATTATTTTTGAAAGGCTTCATAGAAATGATCGTTGTCTTGCATTTCAATTAAGGGAGAGAGAGAGAGAGAGAGAGAGAGAGAGAATAAAGTCCAGGCTGCCATCTTTCTGCACCTGGATTACTGGAAGAGCCTAGTAATTGGCTTTACAAACTTAATTCATCCTGTATGTGGCTGCCAGGTGAGTCTTGTTCTATTTACCACTGTCACCATATCAAAAGCTACAGCATATCCTAATGCATGTCTAGTCTGATCTCTGTCTGACATCAGAGACTCACATCTACATCCATGACCCACAATCTCTCTTTCTCTCTCTCTCTCTCCCCCCACCCCAATAGGAACACCAGTTTACCAGTTTCAGTTATTCTTTTTTTCTTATGGTACAGGGGATTGAACCCAGGTCCCTGTGGCTTGCTAAGCAAGTGTCGCACTACCAAGCCAGGCTCCCAACCTCCTGTGCTCTTTTGGACCCTGAACCTCCTATTTCCTTGTGTCTACTCTTGCACTTCGAAATGCAAATTTGGCTGTCACCCCTATTCATTGACTATGTACCAGTCATCTTTCAGGATCCTTCTTTCATGAGTCTTTGGTCTGCCAAAGTTTCTTTATGCTTTAGATGAGCTTACCATTAATTTATGTAAACCTTGAATTCTCTCTTTGCCCCCTATCTGTCAGTCTTCCTTCATCAGCAGGACTCCAAACTCCTCGAAACTTATCACATATAGACTCACATATCAAGAGCAAGGATGTGAGTTTTCATAGATCTGCCTCTGAAAATTCATCTCTGAAACTTAGTTAAACTTCTGTAAGGCACAGTTTGTTGCATATAAAACAGCAATAGCTGAGCTTAATTGGCAGGAGTTGATAGATCAGATAAGATGTCTGAAACAGGTTTTCTACTTTTTCCAAGAAAAACTTTGAGAGAGGTGATGAAAGGAGATGTATGAGGACACCGGAAGATGCAGGAGGGGAGGCATGGAATAAAATAGGTACATTAAAGGGAGGGAGAGGGGTGAAGATGGCTAGGGCAGAGCTCAGTGTGGTAACAGATTTTCTTCACATAGGTTTTGCTTGCATTACATTTAACTTTGTATTTCTTTTAGTATAGGTCAATGGTATTGAGTTATTTAATGTAGCTAAAAATTCCAATATTATCATCATTCTGTTTTAAAACCTTGGAAAGTTCCCTACTCTCATAAGATTAGCTCTACATGGTCAAACCCTAGCATAGCTGTGTAGTTTTATGTCCCATTTTCCATTGCATTATACTCTTTACTCCAGCTGAATCAAGTTTTCCTCTCCTGAAAACACTGCTATTTTGAGTCTGATCCTCTCATCCTTCCTGGGCCATTCTTTATGTCCTTTATTTCCTTCATCCTTGGGATGTTCCCAAGAACATACAACAAATTTTTTGAGCACTGTCTTGGATTTATCTTTTCTGCAAAAAACCTTTCTCGACTTTTGTCTGGTTTATCATACACATCTGAATGGAAAATGAGATTTCCTTTCAAAGTCATCCTTTGAAAAAAGGAAAGACACCTTTGCAAAGTAATTGTAGTATGAGAAGAATTCTCAACTTGTATATTGAATAACTATTTAGTGTTTGGGGGATGTTATACTAACAAACATAACTATTAGTGCTTATCGGTGTGTGTCCCTGATGAAGTTAACTTTAAAAACCAGTACATATATTTACACAGATTTAAAAATTACTTTTTATGGTGTGATATCATGCCTGAAAATGTTAAGCATAAGCCTAAGAACCACCAGGATTTGATGAGTGGTTTGTGGCTGACAGCTAGCAAGAAGGCAGGAATCACAGCCCTACAATCTCAAGGAAGTAAGTATTCTGTAGCAACTTGAATGAGTTCAGAAATACATTTTCCCCTCGAGCCTAAGGAGGAAGCATTCTGTGCCTGACTCACACCTTGATTTCAGCTCTGTGAGTAGAGAATCTGTCTACGCCATGCCATTGACTGACCCCCTGAGTTTGTAGTCAGTTGTTACATAGCAACAGAAATGGATGTGATGCCTTAAGGGAAAGACAAGGAGGTTGGCAGATTTCTGTACAACCAGGTAAACTGCAAGCTCTCCTTGGGCAAGGGGCAGTGGTGCAGTGTTCACTGGTCTCTTCCTCAGTGCTCACATTGCATCACTGCATCGGGAACATGGTAGCCTGAGTGAATATTTGTAGCTTCACTGGTTTTTCTTCATTCCACATATTTTCCTATATTGTAAAGAAACATATTGGAATTTTGTGACACACAAACTATATTTACACATTTCTGAAGTTCATCCATGTAAACCTGATTCAAAGAATTAGATCCATAGTCATTGCTCCTATAAGTATTAGTTTCTGGTCAGAAAATAGACAAATCCCTTAATAAAGTGTATTTTGTCAAGGTACTGGCTGGGTTATCCTTAAACAGTAAAGTCACCTTTCTAGGTAGATAAGTTGGCTGATTATACGTGTAAATTAGGCTCAGCCAAGATTTACAATTATTTGGTCAAACATTTTCTAGATGCTTCATGCATACTCTTTTAAGATTTGCATTTAGATAGGAGGACTGTGAATAAAGAAGATTACTTGCCATATTGTGAGTGAGCCTTGTCTAGTCACTTGAGGAGCCCAGATGGAACTCACTCCTTTAAACCCTTCTTAACTGGGTACAGTAGATTAGCTTATCAGTATGAATTTCTAGGAGCTCTATTATTTAAAATAAAAATCTTTTAAAAAGTTACTTGTCAAAAAAATACAATTCTTTCTCAACTCTCAACTTTAGTTTCTCTCACACGACATGGTGAAACACACTAATTTATTCCCATAAAATTTCATAGCAAGTATGAATGTAACCAACTTGCAAGTAACTCTTGGGTCACACTCAGTAGCAAACACAATACCTCAAAAGGTAAACTACAAAGGGAAAGAAGTCCAGAAAGTAGGACAGAAATATCATTTATTTTTTCAATGTATCATAGAGAGAAAGAAATGAAAATGAAATACACACACATATCTGCATATATATTAGAAGCATTGATTAATATCGGAAGCTCAAGACTGGGTAAGAAGGATAGACACTGTGAACTTCAGGAGACAATCACTATGAAAGAAGACTGAATAATGGTTGCCTTTAAGGAAAGAGATAGGAAAATCCCAACTTGGTAATATTTAATAAGCTAATACAAGCAACAGATGTTGTTTTCATCTTACTACTGTAGGAAGAACGTTCAAAAACAGGACCCGGTAGTTAAGAGCCAATAACTGTGAATCATTGCATCTCAAGTTTTGGATGATGGATAAAATATTAAAATATTAAATAGAGCAAGTCTATGGAACAGTGATAATAATAGCAATAATTGAAAATTTATTATGCTCCATGCATTGTTCCATAGACTTCAGGTATAATTATACATGCATTCCTCTTGACAATCCTACTACTGTGTCCCTATTTTTAAAGATACGTTTTACATATTACCCATTTCTTCATAGCACTAAAAAGCACAGAAAAATAAACTATGAAAAATCAGCATGCAGGGAGTTTAAAACCAATGTTTAATTCACATAGTTTAGCTTCTGAGCTCATGTTCTTAGTTATTAGTGCTTATAAGTCTCTTAAAATGTAGTTATTTACTACAAAACAGAATAAACACACCAGTATATATTTAAAAACTTCAGTATCATTATTGAGAAACAATTAATGACAAATATGTAAGATAACAAATTAAATCACCTGAAACCTCCAATATGTAGGTCCAAAACAATCACATATTGATAGTTTTATATAGTTCAAGGTACATCAAACCACTGCTAAAGACCTAGTGTTTTGGTTAGGGTGTGGTTTTCTCCTCTGGAATCCATTTTGAAATTGGATTCCTGTTGTAATGGTGTTGAGAGGTGGTGGGACTTTGATGAGGTGAGGTGTTTGGGTCATGAAGGCTGCATTCACACAAAGAGAGCAATGCTGTTTTTCAGGGAACTGTGTTAACTCTTAAGTGAGTGAGTCCTCCATCTCCTCAGACTAGTTCAAGAGCAGATTGTTATAAAGTGATGCCACCCCTCTTGTTTTCCTCTTCCACATGTAACTTTCAATTTTTCTGATATGCTCTCATGCAAACAAGGCCCTCAATGGTTGTGGATATTTGATCTTGGGACTTCAAGCCTCCAGAACTATGAGCTAAATAAACCTTGATAAGTGATTTGGTCTTAATTTGTTTGGTTAAAGTAACAAAAATGGACAAAGACATCTATAACAGCAATACTTCATTGATTCCATTACTATGCTGCTTTTATTATTTATTGTAATGAAACATTCTCAAAAGCATCATGTATTGTTTTATGATCTTAGTTCTACTAATCCTACTTAAAAGGAAAAAAAAAAAGGCCCAGATTTCTGTGCCATAGTGTTTTACACCTGGATGTTTTCAGAAAATTAACACTGATCCTAAGAAACAATAGCATTTGTTGTCAGCTTGAACTTTTAACTCATTCAAATACTATTTTAAATATTTCACCTATCGTAGAAATAATGAGCGTTTATTAAAGTCTCCTAATTTACTAAATTAGTTTACTTGTAATTTCTTCTGCCTTAGTAGATCATCAGATTCAGAATAAAATTCAGAAGTAGCAATTCTATAGAGAATTTTTCCTCAGAATGTATTATAAACATCATCAGCATCATCACCATCACTTGAGGTTCTAGTGATTGAACCCCGACCTTGTGCATGCTAGGCAAGCATTTTAACATTGAGTTGTATCTCCAGCTCTACAAACTTATTTGTAAGTTATTTTGCAGCAAATGTAATCTACTCTCAACTGATATAACTGCCTATGGTATTGAAATCAAACTTTGGGTGCACATATCTTACAAATGCGTTACATTTCTTTTCTACTTTCCCCAACCGAAACTTCATGATCTGTTAGGTTCTATCTCACATGTCCTGTTTTGTAAGGAATTTTTAGTGCTTATATTTAAATTAGCTCTTCCCTTTGAATTTCCACAGTATTTTGCACTTCTGTTATGACTCTGATAATTTTCCCCTCTCACGAACGTCTGTGCTCTTTCTTCCTACAGTTGCTCTGTCTACGTCTACGTCTCAGTTCCACGGATTGAATCTCTTAAACATGTAACCCATCTTTCCTTCTCAGCCGTGGTAGCAACCCTCACCACTCCAACTGGTTTAAGTAAATGACATTCATCAACTCACATAAACAGGATTCTCCAGACAGGCTGTGTTCTCTCATGGCAGCAGCAGAAGTGCAATGCTATTATGGATCCAGGTCCTCTCTACCCATCAACTCTGCTGCCTTAATGTCTTCAGATTTGCTTTCACGCCAGCTTCACATTCACAAGATGGGTGCCTTTGGTCCCTGTATCATATCCAGATTAAAAACTCCCTGAGAAACAAAAATACACTCTCTCTTTTATAATTTATTTCATTTTTTAATTTATTTAACTTCTTTAGGAGTGAGGAAATTCTACTGGGAAGACCTGTGACAGATATCTCTTCACATCATATGCCAATCCAGGGCCCGTTTCAATCCTTTTTGTGCTGCTCTAACAGAATATCTGAGTCTAGGTAGTTCATGAGGCAAACAAATTCATTTTCTCCCAGTCCTGGAGACTGGGAAGTCCGAGATCAGGATGCTAGTACATGGTGAGGGTCTTTCTACTGCACCACAGCATAGTGGACAGCAGAAGGGTAAGAGGCAAAGGGGATCCTCATGACACATTAGTATACATGTGAGGATAAAGATCCCGTGACCTAAACACCTCCCATGAACGCTTGCCTTCAAACACTGTTGCACTGGACATTAAGCTTCCAACATATCAATTTCTGGGGGATAATTCAAATCATAGCTCTGTGCACCATCCCTCCAAATTTATATCTTTCCCATATACAACACATAGTTATTCAAGCTACCCCAGTAGCCTCAAAAGCTTAAAATCTAATATCAACTCAACTGTCTAAAATCCAGTCTTATTTAAATGTGATGTGAGGAAGGCATGATTCATCCTAACAGAAGTTTCTCTCCATCTGTGAGGTTGTAAAGTCAACAAAATTAGGCGTTTCCAAAATTCAGTGGTGAGACAAGCAACTGATAGGCAGTCACATTCCAAAAGGAAACAAGAGAAATGAAAAGGAGTATCAGACTCTAGTAAATCTGAGCCCATCAGGTCAAGCAGCATTTGATAATTATGCCTGAAGATAATCTTTGACTCCCTGTCACATCATCCAGGCACTGTGGAGCAGGCACTGGGCTTTACAAGCGTCTGGTAGCCTTACCCCTAGCTTTGCTAGACACAGCCATGACAGTCTTGGGTCCTTTGCCTGCCCTTCCAAGCTGATGTTGCATATTGGTGGCTCTGTGGTTCCCATGTCTGGGAGTTTCCCTGCCCACGGTTCCACGGAACCTTGCTCTACCGGGGGACTTTCTACAGCAGCTCCAATCCCACAGCTCTGGTGACCATTGCCCTAGTATGGACTCAGTAGCTGGTCTCTGCAGCATCCTTCGAAATCTAGTTGGAGGCAGATTGGCTGTCTATAGAAAAAGAACCAATGTGGATATTGTCATAGTTAATGGTCTGTACTTTCTCAAGTAGCATCTGGGGCTACCCATGGGCCCACTTGAGCCATAGCTGGTTCATCGCTCTTAATTCTGTTTTCCATAAAGTCATAGGCCATACACATAATATACTCGAGTTCTTTGCTAGTATATAACAAGAATTGCCTTTCCTCCAATTTCCAATACTGTGCACCTCATTTCCATCTGAGACAGCATTAGAATTGCCTTAACTGTACATTATTTCACTAACATTTTGAATATAACATTTTTGTACTCTAAGAATTTTCAGACTTTCCCTACAGCTCTCTGTTTCTGAACCCTCACTGCAATCACCCTAATATTTGGTTTTTGGAAATCTAGGCTCTTCCTAGTCTTCAAATTCTTCAGGCTTCTTCTCAGAATCTAAGTCTGAAGATGCGTCTCCAGCGCAATGTATTTTTTTCTCAGTCTGTTTTGTGCTGTCATAAGAGAATACCTGAAAATGTGTAATTTTAATGAAAAATCAACTTATCTCACAGTTTTGGAGATTGCGAGTACAAGAGCCAAGCACCACCATCTGGCATCTGGCATAGACCTTCTTGCTGTGCTATAGCTTGGTGAAAGGTAGACAGACCAAGAGGCAAAAGGAGGCTCAAATCAGTCCCTTACAGCAGCATCATGGTACTCAGGAGAGGAAGCCCTCTTGAGCAGAACACTTTGCATTAGGCCTCAGCTCTTAATACCATGTAATTGGGATTAAGTTTCTAACATTAATTTCTGGACGACACATGCAAGTCACAGCAGACACTTACTCCTTTTTCAAACCAATGAACAGCAGTAAGAATGGGTTGAACACAGTGTGGCTCAGGCCAATGGTTTTCAGTCCTAGCTGCATAAATTGTTACCTGTGTAATATTAAAAAGTATTTAGACCTGAGTTCCACCTCCATAGATTCAGATTTAATATGTGGGTTCTGTGTACCTACAGGCTTTAAAATCTCTGTAGATTGCTGTCATTGCTGCAGATTGACTAAGAAGCTAGAGATTTTTGTAGTTTTGACCCAAATGTCCTTCACAGGCCTATGTCTTAGTGGCTTGGTCTCCAGTGAAGTGCCTCTAGTGGGTGGTGGAATCTTCAATAAGCAGAGCTTATGAGAGATATTAGGTCACTGGAGACATGGCCTTGAAGAGGGAAATGGGACCTCAGGCTTTCGTCTTCCTCTCTTTGCATCCTGGCCAAGAGGGGAGCAGTTTTGCTTTGCCATGCACTCCTGCCACGATAAAATGCACCCTAACCACCACCACCAGAGGCCCAAAAGCAACAGGATCAACTAATCATGCATTGCTAGAATCTATAAAACTGTAAGCTACAACAAACCTTTCCTCTGTAAGTTGATTATCTATTAACATTTGCTATAGTAGAAAAAAGCTGACTCACTCAAGATAACAAGAACATTAGCGTTAATCAAAAGACTACCTAATGTTCAAATAAGCTCTTCTCTAATATGGTTATATCTCTGAAGCACAGTTATGCATATCACCCCTTTCCTCTAAAACTTTATTGATTGTCTTTTGTCTGAGGAAGACCCAACCTTTCAACTTCCCCTAAGATTCTGTTGTATAACAAATACTGAAAGAAATACTAGTTTACTTATTTTGAGGATCTATCTCTACTATTAGTGTATCTCTCAGATTTCCTCCTCCTACACACCTCCAAAAGTTAAACACTCCTACAATTCAGTGGTAGTATCGTGCATTTCTCTGTCCTTGTGCTAGTTCTAATATGAGTGAATTCCTGGCTGTAAGAAATGGCTTCTTTGCTTGCCACTACTCTTCTTAGAGCATACACTTTCGTTGGGATAAACAGAGGTGTGATGGCTCTTAAAAGAAGATGTTTTAAAGGTGAACTTTGTTCTAAAATGCACTAGCTATGTGCCTTTGGAAAAGCTGTTTGGCTAGCCTTACTCTACTCTGGTCTCCCCCTCACAATAATAATGATATGAACAGCATTTAATTCATAAATTTGTGAAGATCAAATGAGCCAAAGCAGTTAAAACATTTAGAACGTTAGTTTTCATTTAGTAAATCTCCTGTGTATATATATTTACCATAAGATACCGAGGAAATAGGATGAGTTTTTCTGCTAGAGGCATATTTAATGTCCCATATGAAAGTATTCAGTAAAGAATGGGATGAGACCATTTTGTGAAGAGAAAAGAAGAATTTTAACATCCTTTCAGTGGAAAAGAGCTTTGCTCTATAATAATAAATGTGGCTAGAAAACAGAGAGAAAAGATGAACCTGGAAATAAAGTGGAAGAAGTGAGTGAAGACCATATCACATGTGTTCTTTTAGACTTTTCATTTCCTTTTATAGACTTTTCATTTCATTTCTAATCAAGGGGGTTGTATTAGGGAATGGATTGGGGGAGGCAGACACAGAATTACATACATGAGACAGAAAGTTGTAATCTAGGAAAAATGATGTGTAGGAGCTAGAAGACAGGCAGTGGAGTAGATGAATTATAAATATTTTTCATACATAGACAAAAAGCAATTGATAATTATTTGCAGAGGTGTAGGGGAAAAGGCTTGGGGAAAACAAGTGGAAATACTAAAGGAGAAGTCTGGGGAAAAGGAATATTAAAGATCATGGAGTTGGTTTTAAACATATCATTTTGAAGTACACAAGTAGATATGTCAAAAGGCTGTCATTCAATCATATCTGAGAACTAAAAGTAGGATTTGCTCCCTTCAAGCGGGATCCAAAGTCATGGAAGTGGCTGAAAGACATATAAAGTATGTAGAGAGTGAGAATAAAGAGAATCCAGAGCTAAGCTGTATGAAATACTAGGTAGAAAAAAGAAAGGGTTGACAAGGGAAAGTAAAATGGAGTGCCAGAGAAGTAGTGGGGGTGTCAGAAGTTTGTCATGTTGCAAATGCCAAATGAGTGGTCAAAGAGGAATTTCTGAAAAAAAGAAAAAAAATGAAAGAATAAAAGGAAGGGAGGGAGGGAGGGAGAAAAGAAGGAAGGAAGGAAGGAAGGAAAGAAGGAAGGAAAAGAGTGTGGTTGATTCCTATTTAAAATATCATCTATCAATGCCACTTGGAGTAAAACAAAAGCTGATCAATTCATGGGAATGTATGTAGCTAAAAGGTCAGAGGTGCCTTCTCCAACATTTCAGGACTGTCTTCTTTTCTGCCCAACTTGGCACTACCTGAAGCTGTAAAATATTTAGAAACTGATCATTAAGCAGGCTTTGAATGCTCTTTTGTACCAGTCTGTCTGCTTGCCTTTTATCTGGTCTCTGCACCCAGTTCTGTGCTAGAACACGCATTAGTCAAAAAGTCCATTATTATCACAAATAATGAATTAGATGACTCATGAAGCCCATGTCTTCAAAGTTAGACTTCCTGAAAAAAAGTAAAATTTTCCATCACTGGAATGTCTGGCATTATGTGGACAATGCTCTACCTCAAGGAATGATCAGCTAATGATGGGATTTCAAGTCCAAGGCATGGGGAAGGGGAGGATATTTTAAAGGAAATTATGACATCATCACTTTAGACAAACTTCCTATACTGTTTCTGACTTAAATAAATGTCTAGATTTTATAATCCTGAACTTATTTTTTTTAAATATTGTGCTCTTGGGATTTAAAGAATGTGCCAACCAAGTCAGTGACAACGAAATGGGATAGTTTTAATGTAGTCAAAGCTTGGTAACTTTGAGTATTTGAATGCTCCTGGGGAGAGCTCCTTCTCATGGACCAACCACCTTCTCCACTTCTTCTCTCACCAGAATAAGTCATTTTTCAGGCATTTTATCCCACACACACTAAGATAAAGATAAAGAGCTGTTGTTGAATCCATGTTTAGAGTGTACTGATTGTGGTTTCCTTTGGAAATTGGCAAAAGTGTGCACTGAATATCTGTGAATCATTGTGAATATTAAATGTGTTAATGCATGAAAAACATTTACCCCTAAATGAGTGTTCTTCCTGCAGTTATCATTATCAGTAGGAGCATTTGTTATTTTTACACACAGAGTGTGGTTGAGGGTCCTAAACTGCTCACCTGTGAGATAATTTCTAGCACAATGTCTCTTTGGCCTTATTTGCTTTCTGAAGCTAAATAGATGGTGTAGGCTCAGCGTTTTTCTTGGTGGGAAGAATCTCAATCCAATGATAGTTCTTCTTTCTCATCCATACCCACCTTGCTACTCAATTTCTTTGCTAGTTCTTGGGAAAGAATAATATTTCACTTGCTTTGGTTTTCAGCTGCATTAGTCCATTGAGACAAAATAAAAAGTGCTAAATGCAGTCTAGATCAATGAAGTTCTATACGGGGCTTTGGGGTCAAAAATCTCATCCAGTAATGAAGTATTCTCTGGCTTTCTTGTATCTGGAATTACTGAAAGTTGTGGTGCTATTACAGTAAGGTGTTCAGAATTCTCAGTACATCCTTGACTCCTCTTTCTCTCTGTAAGTAATGACAACCCCTTTTCTCAATAAAATTTGCAAATTTTATCTTCTATTTATCACCACATATGTCACCTTATTTTTGACAATTAATATGATGTTAGATATAGGATATCGATATTTCAGAGGATAATTCCATGTGGGCAGTCATGGTATAATCAGTTAATGGAAAGTCAATTTTAAAGGAACATTTGGTTCATTTAAGTTCTCTGCCTAGAAATTGAACCATTTATATAGATCATATTACTCCAAACTTTTAAAAACCATGTCTTTTTGCTTCCCTGCATGATCTTACATGTACTGGATCATTTGAACCTTGTAACAACCCTATGAAGATGTAGCTATTATTTTCATTTTTATTTTGCTGCTGATAAAATAGAGAATTCAAAAAGTTTATAGATTTTCCAAGAAAACACATGCAGTACATGATGAAAGTGTCCCTTGAATCCCCATGCTGTGTTTCCAGGGTCAAAGTGCTTTTAATAGGACATTTAAAAATCTTTATCCCTTACAAATTGTATGATGGGCCCCAGTATGCTCACCATAAAGCAAAACAAGCACCCTAAATTATTTCCGATTGTTTACAAAGCCTCATATGATCTGTCTTATGTGCTGTCTGTCTTCTTCCTATATTCCATCTAATTCTGCTCTGTGCAGTCACAGCATAGCAGAGTTTGGTTATTAAATACCCACTGCATATCCCCTCTAAAAGGTTTAGCATTTAGATGCAGTTATCTATTGCAGTATGACAAGCCACCTCCAAAGTTTATGGAACAACAGTTTTATTACGCTCATGGGCTCTTCAGATCACAGTCTTGCACAGGACATGACAGGGACGGCTTATTTATGCTCCAGGGTACCTGGGTCCTCAGGTGGAAAGACTCAAAGGCTGAGGATGACTTTACAGCCAGCTCTGGAACCATCTGGAGGCATCTTCACACACTCGTCTGTGATTGATGCTGGCTATTGGCTGAGAACTCATTTGGGGGCTTGAGCTGAGACACTTGCTTTTCTCTCCAGGTGGTCTGGGTTTGCTCACAAGGTGGGGAAACTGGGTAATGAAAGCAGGCATATCAGATAGAAGGTATTACTTTGCAATTTTACAACCTAGTCCCAGAAGTCACTTAGCATCATCTGCCACACTGTTGGTGAAGGCACATTTAAAGTCCTGCTCAGACTTGGGATAGGAACCGCATTGTAAGTAGAGCCTACTGGATGGACTATACTGTCTGGCCAGCTTCAGAAAATGCAATCTGCCACCCACTTGCTGTTTGCTCTGTCTAAAATAGTATTTTCTTCTATTCTTTATATTGCCAGCTCTTTCTTGTCATCCTACTGTTTGTTCAAAAGTCCCTATGACAACTGTATCCACCATGATACTGTTCTCAGTTCCCAGCTCCCTTGATCCTCCTCCTTACATATTATTCACTGAACCTGATTTTATTCCTTGCTTTCTCCCTTTCTCTCTCTTCTTTCTCTTCCTTACTTCTTTCTCTCTCTCTCTTTCTTTCTTCCCTTCCTTCCTTCTTTCTTTTTCTCTATTTCCTATTTATCTTTACATCTATTACTCTTTGTGTCTATTCTTGATTGATCTATTTATATCTACCTACTTATTCATCTATCTAAATTACTTACCTAGCTATGTCCTTGTTTTTGTACTTCTCCCACACTGAGAGTTCTTAGGATAATACAGTTATACTGCATGAGTCAATAATGGTAGACACATGTTATGCATGCATTTGTCAAATCCATAGAATACACAACAACATGAAGAGTGAGGCTGAATGCAAATTGTAGACTCTAAGTGACAATTTTGTGTTAGTGTCAATTCATCAGTTTGAACAAACATACTACCCTGGTAGAGATGCTGATAATCAGGAAGAGGAAGGCTATGCCTGAGTGGGGTCCAGGAGTACACTTATTAGCTCTGTACCTTCTTACTAGCTTTTGGTGAATCTGAAACAATTCTAAAAATAAAGTCTCTTTTGTTTTAATAAACTTTCAGGAGGATAGGGGCTTTGTCTTGTTTTCCATTATGTTCCGGGACACAGAAAAATGGCCAGCACCAAAAGAACATATGCTCATAAAAATGTATTGAATAATAAAAGCATAAATTAATCTATTGGTACAAACAAGGTTATCATGTGTTCTGGAACTAGAAGCACATAAACCACCAATGAAACCCCTGCGAGCTCAGGAGAGGAGAGTGCTGGAAAGTAAGGCTATAGGGCTGGTGGAAAGGCTTATAAAAACCACACTTTGGTTGGGGACTGCATAATTTTTTTCCTGGTACAACTCTGACTCTCAAAATTCCCAAATCAGTATATTTTGAGGAGGCTTATCAGCCTTCCCAAAGTGTGGAGTATTGAAGAAATATGCCCTGGTACATTATTCCATTGCTGAAATGTGTTAATTCAATTTTCATGCAAATGAGCCTTCTTTTAACCTCCAAGTTTTATTGCACCAATTATTCATTCTCAGAAATGCTTTGCTCCTCCTTGGATTTGATCTACTTCATGAGTACAGATGATCAAACTAGTGTTTGAGAATGTCGCCTCAAATTGTGCCTGACACGATATGAAGAGTTGAGTTTATTTATGGAATGGCCTTCAAACACTTCTTCAAGAATGACTAATGTCAGCCACATCACGTTAGAACTAAGCAGTAGTTGAAAAGATAACCTGATTTTCTCACATAACAAAATTATCTTCCATCTTTAATAACTAGGTGTAGCTAGCCTTCCTTGCTATAAATTTAAACCTTAAAAGATAACTCCTAAATTACAAATTTCCAATTCAGACTTCTCCTTACAGGGAAGATTTATATATCCAATTAGTTACCGGACATTTTTATTTTGTTGACTCACCAGAACTTGAAATATCCAAAATTTATTTTATCATTGACCCTGAAAATCTTCTGATTCTATTCTCTCTATTAATGAGTGGGTGACTGTGCAAAGGAAAATTTTTCTTTGAAAGTAGTGAAACGTAAATTTCTGTACTCCACATTTCTGCAGATAGTTCCTAATGTCCCAATTTAGTATTTTTTTTTTTTACCACTAGTATGCTTGTCCATTTTCTATGGCCAAGAACAGATCAGTACTTTTTGAAGTATAGGGTATAGCCTTATTATTATGAAGTAGGTTGATTTTAACAGACAACTGGCCTTTCTGCATAATATTTTGCTGTAATGAAAAGCTCTGGGTAACTGTTTTAAAATAAAAGCTACTGAGGCTAGGCATGGTAGCACAAGCCTGTAATCCCAGCACTCGGGAGACTGAGGCAGTAGGATTGCTTCGAGTTCGAGACCAGCCTGGGCTACATAGTGAGTTCCAGGTCAGTCTCAACTACAGTGAGACTCTTAATCCCAGCACTCGGGAGACTGAGGCAGTAGGATTGCTTCGAGTTCGAGACCAGCCTGGGCTACATAGTGAGTTCCAGGTCAGTCTCAACTACATAGTGAGACTCTGTCTCAAAAAAAAAAAAAAAAGCTATTGCCTTTATTAATATTTTACAGAATTTACCTTTGTTGTTACTAATAAATCCACTGACCAAGTTGCCTTATTTAGTTACCTCAGTATCAAGGGTATAACTAGAAGTTACATTATTCAACTCTGGGTATTGCACTGTTCTCAAACGGTGATCAATTCCAATTCTGTTTGGCTTAGGACATAGCCTGAACCAGACAGACCAAATTACTGCCCTGAAGGTACTTGCCAGGGAGAATAATTCAGACTTCCTACTGCCTGGTATTGGCAAAGTCACAGCAGTGGTACACAATTCTTCTAGAAGGACTTATGAAGATGATGGTGTCTGTTCATTTCCCCTGGATTTTCTAAAAGCACCTTAGAGATACGCCATCCCATCAGAAAACTGAGCACATATCACATCATTCACTTCTATGTACTTACTATTTGGGAGGAAAAAATATTTCCTTAATTTTTTAGAGGGCCCTCTATAAAACTCCTCCTTGGTTCATTCTAAGAATGCGGTGATAATAGGGCTCATTGTGTTTGACTGAAGTCTGGGAATTTCTCAAGAGGGCAATTTTTTCCCAGTCTTCAGAATCATCAAAAACTCTGAATTTAATGTCTTCTTTTGAAGGAATCACTGTGGCTTCCACAGGGGGACCCTATAGATCTAACGCTGGTCTCCTCTTGTATAGCTCACTCTTGGAGGGAGAACCTTGTAGCTCAGGACCGCTTGCCTCTTCTGATCCATCTGCTCCCCTATTTACTAAAGAAGCATTTACCCAGCTTTCCATTGAAAAGGTTCCTACCTTCATGGATGTTAGGTTCTAATGCTTCTTATAAAAATGACTCGTCAATAGGCATTCTTTCAAATATTTATACCAGGAGTAATTATCTCCTGATAAGCTCGTCTGTCCTCTGAGTAAAATAGATCACTGGCTCCTGGGAACCCCAGAATCAAATCTGTCTGCTCTTAGCTGTTCCTTATGTGTACACAATACAGCATCTGTGTTCTGTCTCATTTCCACTTTCGTCCTTTGCCCCTGCCTTGATTTTCCCTGTTTTCTTTTTAACACGACTCACAACACTACTTTTACTATGCCCTTATGCTATATGCATCTTAGTAAGGGTCTACAGTCTTCTCAAAGGGCAACACTGACTTATAAAATGAGAAGAATACAAGCAGACAAGTCACAGTTCTCCACCTTTATCACCATCTTTCATTTTCCACCCGTTAATCTTCCTTATCAGAGACAACTTTCTACAAAGTTGCTACCAGCCCATCATGAACATTCTCCCCAGCTAGGCTTCTCCATAACCTGCCCTTGCTGAATTTCCCCACTTTGGTTATTTTCCTTCCTACAGTTAAAGTCCCTAGTACCCTGAGTAATGTGAAGAGTCTCTCAAGTGTCTTCCTCCCTCTCCCCCTGAGCCCTCGCATTTGCTGCTTCCTCCATTAAGGAGCCCCTCCTGTCCAGTCCACACCCTCTCACCTGGCTTGCTCCCGTTCACCCAGTGTCATCTTTGCTGGGAAGCCTTACCCACAGCTTCAGGCTTCTTTGGGTGCGCCTCCCTTGTGTTGCCATAGTGCCCTCTGCTTATGTCTACCCTGTACTTATCACTGTATTATTAGTGTTAATTTGCCTGTTCTTGTCTGTCCCTAGACTGTGACCCTCTTCAGGGAGGGGACTCTCTTTCATCTGCATGTCCCCAGGGCCTCTCACAGTGTCCCATAGAAAGTGTTTAATGCAGCCTTTCTGGATGACTCAGAGGACGAGGCATGGATTTCCAAAGGCTGCCTACATAACTGGCTCACTGCCTTAAGTGATTCTTGCTTCCCTGCAGGCTTAATATGGTCTATGATTTACTTGTACCTTCAGTCAGTGATTGTGGCTTAACATATAATTATGCCATATAGTCCCGCCTGTTGGAAGCTGATTCAAAGAAGACCCCAGAAGAAGTTGGTCACTTCTTTATAAGTTTGCCATTTTCTTTCTTCATATTATGATCACACTGTGTTGTTTGCTAAACCTAGCACACTGCGGATACTCACTCTAATTAAACTAGTATTGGTTAAAAGAATGACTCAATAACTGATTGAATGATTGTAGAATTTTTGTCTAAATGATATAGCTGGTTTTATGGTAAACAGATCTGATTAGAATCTGCTGCTGGGAAACCTCTCCTTCCTCCAAACACCATTGTTAATGATTGACACTTGTGGGTTAGGGATTAAGAATAAAGATTGCAGGGATTGTATAGTACCGAGTGACCTTCATCAATAACATTATCTGGTTATTTTGTGTGTGAGTTCAGGGTACAAGCATTTGCAGAGCCACTGGGGGAGAGGAGCAGGGTTGAGAAATGTGTGCGTGGGGCAAATCTAAAATGGGACAAACACCAGGATGATGGAAGTCAACCGTGAAACCAAACTTTACCATCTTTGCCTAAAACACGCTTTGCTGACTCAACACAATGTTATTTCCTTCTCGCTGTACCTGTGTCTTTTCATCACAAATATTTGCTAAGGATTTGTCATGTGCCAGGTACCTGGGCGATGCAAGGGGTAGAAGAGACAGCAAAAGAAAAACAGAAACACACACACGCACTCACGCATGCACACACACACAAACACACACACTTTTCTCAGAGAATTGCCAGTGTAGGGTGAACGACTGATGATACCAATAAGTACGACACATGTTGTGATTAGTGTTAGTACAGAATTTTCAAGAATGTAGGAACAGATTGGAAATATCAACTTGATTTCCATACCTTCTTTGTTTCTATGGTTGGTGATGCAAGGTTGTGTATCCACACTGCACAGAGAGGTGGGTTAAATACAGACCTTTGAAAAAGTCTCATGTTTTACAGAATATGGAAGCTATGTCAACAACTCTTTTAACACTGAAATGTTGAAATACGTTGCCTCCCCTACAGTTTCTTCAGTTCTGTCTAGACTCAACCATTATTCATTGCTGCAGAGTGTCAAAAATTCTCATGTTATTCAAGTGCCTGTGTTGAACACCTAAAAATGTTCGATCCCAGGAAATCCCCCAGTTATGAGATCTAAAATGCCATCCAAAAGTCTCATGTGTTCAGAAATGGGGTTCTGGAAGGTGATTAGACCACAGGGTGTAACTGCAGACACTGTTAGGAGCTAAGGTCTGTCTGAAGGAGGTGCTCAGTGGCAGCATGACCTGCAAGGCCTGTTCTTATCCCAGCTCCTCTTGTCTCTCCCTCTGCTTCCTGGCGGTCACAGGTTGAGCAGCTTCCTTCCAGGGTGCCACCCTCCATCCCTTTTCTGCCCTGAAGCCAGTCTACCATGAACTGAACTCTCTCAATCTCTTAGTCAAAATAAACCCCCCCTTCTTTTTCTTTTTATTGAGTTTATTGGTACAATCTAGGTATACAGTATAGTTACACTCATTATTGGGATCTTGTACCTTTACATGACAGGTCTTGGGTCTCATTTTTTCCCCTTGTCCCTGCCCTCCCTTCACCCCCTCCTCCCCTCCCCATTTACAAACACTTTATTTCCATTTTTTCAGTTTTTCATATTTTTCCCTCTCCCTTATTACCTTTCCCCAACCCTTCCCACTTTCCCTACACCTTTAGCCCTTTACTTCCTATTTCACATTATTAATTGTCTCATTAGGATCCTGTGTACTATTATAGTTTTTCACA
>NW_022900917.1:9061404-9078369 GCF_012274545.1 Fukomys damarensis | reverse complement strand
TTATATATATTTATAATAAACCCCTTTTTAAGTTGTATATGTCAGATATTTCATCCCAGTGACAGAAGTGACCAATAACTCACAATATTCCATTCCCTTTTCTAGAGATGAGAATAAAAGCAGATGTATGTATGATTATGGAATGCATTGTTATTCATTCTTTTAAGTTACCTGAAAACACGACCAGAACATCAATAGCTCTCTGAGCATTTTCCAAACAAACCCAGAATATTAAAAGGGAACGATTACTTCCAGAAACACCAGCATCATTGAAATAATTTATCAAGCTGAAAGCTTGATAAAGTAGCTCTTGGTTTAAAGTCTCTCATGAATCATCTGTGGGTGTGTAAAAATTGGATTATAGAGATTCTGACACAATTGTTTTCTTTATGGTAAGCAGACTTTGTCTAGAACAAAGTGATACGGTTTCTAAATAGAATCAGCATAAAGTTTTGCTTTGGTTACCAAATTGTTCTCTTATCAACAGGTATTATATATCTTTGTATAAAGTATGAGATCAGATATCCTATCACCTACATGGGCATGTCAGCATTTGATAGTCTTGTGAAGACTCTGTCTACAACAACAGAGGGAATTGACTAATTGAGTAAATCAAGTCACCTGCTAGTATTTAAAAATGAATGCATAGTCAGCACATATCTGAAGATGAAGTTATTTATACAGCACTGTGTTGTTGTTTAGATGTAAAGTTTCCCAAAAGTCTCAAGCATGCGGGGAGGTGTGATATGGTTGGAAGGGGTGGGTCCCTGTAGTTGATCTGAGAGGAATGTTCCCGTCCCTGTCCCCTCTTCTCCGTCGTCTGCTTCCTGGCTGCCATAGGTTGAGCAGCTGTCCCCTGCCAGCACCGTCTCTGCCTGTGAGCCAGCTGTCTGTGGAAACTATGAGCCCAGTAAACCTCTCCTCCTTCAAATTGAAGATGTCAGTTATTTTATCACTACACGGCTTTACAAGAAGTAGAGCTACTGGGCAAAATTTTTACTTTCCAAATGATGGGATGATAGAATGGGGATATCATTCAAATGCCTGGGTTTTCTCATAAGCCACCAGGAAAAAAAGAGAATTCCTGCCTTTACCACTACTTAGGAACTATTTCGTATGAATATTTCAAATTAATACATATTTATAAAATTGAAATACTGGAATGGGCATGCTATAAAGAAGTTCTCGCAAGTGCAAGGCTCTGAGTCTGATCCCCAGTACCAAAAAAAAAAGTCCTAAGACTACCGTCTTGGTGGGTAAATAAGACACATTAAAAAAAAACTTAATACAATCAGGTAAAAACAACAAATTCCAATTGAATAGTATGGCCAACTAGTACTGACTGAGTTCAAAAAATAGAAAAGGAGAGAAGAGGATTTGGGCCCTGCGCAGGGTTTAAAGAATAAGTAGGTGAGGGAGAGGACATTTTGAGCAGAAGAACAGTGCTAAAAGTGTTTACATGTTTGAGAGATTGAGGTAACCAGATTGCCTGGTCCAGAGGTTTTAATTTTTGTTAATGTTTTGCAAGTAATGGAAAATAATACCAGAAGGAATTGTAGGTTGATTTTAGATGTCAGAGATTAATTATTTTCCCCCAAATAATAAAAGGCCATGATTTATTTAGAGGCCAGCCACTGGGTAAAATATTGATCAAGTACCCTCAAATACTGGTAGAAGACATGTGGGCTTCCAAACTAATCTCTATGCTTATTTACACTTGAAAATATATCTAATAGTGCTGATTTTTCATAAAAATCATCTGAACTTTCCATGAAATGATGTTACTGACACACACCAGAAGGCTACCTTTTCCTGGGCTCACACATTTTGTTTGAATTATTCCACACAACAAGTCAGTGAAAACACATTACATTACCTAACTTTCAAGACAAGTTTGTGAGGCAGCTTCAACAGAAGAAACTGAACAGCAAAGAGGCTTTGCCACTGTTCAGAATCATAGACCTAGGTCCAAGAGCTGAGCCAAACTCCACCCCAAAGCCTGTATCAGAACCAAGAGGCAAGTTTCGAATACAGTAACTCTAATCAACTGTGTAGGACACACATGGCCGCAGGCCCAGACCAATGCGGGGGGAACTTTGTGGAGACTTCAGAACCATCTGTCTGAATTTGTTATTTCAAGGTTGAATTTTTTTTCATTGTACAAAAGCAGGTAATCAGACTCCAGAGGAAAAATAAATGATAATACCCTAAACTTCAAAGGGGAAACAGAGGGTTGGCTTTCAATGGCAGTGATTTGGGTTGGTAGCCAACAATTTGAGGGGTCTCAAAAGTTGTTATATGAAATGTCCAATTAATTCTCGCTCCTTCCCAAGTTTCACTCAGCTTCTGTGTCTTGTGCACTGGTAAAGATTACGAGCCTGGGAGCCAGGCCGGCATGGTGCTTGCCCGGTTTGCCCTTCTCTCTTCTACCTGGGAGACCAATGGAGAGATCTTTTCATTCTATGGGTCTCAATTTCTTCCTCCACAGAATGGGAGAATAAAATCTCCTTCAGAGCACTGATGTGACAATGAAATGCAAAGATGGATAGAAAGTACTGCCTGCAACGCCTGGCACAGAATTAATGCTCAATAAATAGTAGTGATTATGTTAGTCATTTTAGGCAAACTAGCATTGTTCCTAAAAGGAAAGAACTGTTCAGAGAGAACAATGCAAGCAGAGTGAATTTCCTGTTCTCTGCCTTTTAGGCTTTTCATCAAAGGCAGCACAATGCAGCAGAGCTTCTGAGAACAAGCCCGAGTGTACAGCCTCCTTCTCTGATTAATGCACTGCTGTGAGCACGAGCAAATAACGTGAAGAAGGTTAAATTCATGCATGGCTGCACTTGAACCAAAGTGGTCAAAGATTGTCACGGACTCTGTGAAGCTGAAGAATTCCAGGGAATTTGTTAACCTCGGAACATGCCGGAAACAAATTGAGGGACAAAGAGTCTTCGTGAAATCGGTTAATTTTGGCATTGCAATGACCTGTGAACTTATCTGATAGTTCAGCTTTACTTCTGGGTGTAAAAGGAATAATCCTTTTTACATTTAGCAGTATCCTCTCCATCTCTGAGAAACCATCAGCCTATCAGGAGAATAAGTTATCTCCCACCCTCTGCGCATATAATTAGAGGAGAACAAACAAGGTGCGAGGGAAGTGGATCAGCTGTATACATACATGTGATAATGCGATGCATTGCTGTATTACCTGGGAAACCAACAAGGATACACACACACACACACACACACACACACACACACACACACAGTGGGAAGGAAAATGAGGGCCAGAAAGTTTACATACTATCAAAATGCACAGGTTATACCAGGTAGCAAGTACTATTATACCAAGTACTATCTTACTTCATGTCACGGAGCCTGAGCATAGACATTCATTAACTTTTTTGTAGTGCTTCATACTTTATATGCCCTTCTACATACATAAGCCAACTGGGCACTCACATTGTTTTGGGAGCAGAGCAAATCTAATCTTCCTCTTAAGGACTGGGGAGGAAAAAATATCTCCTTAGTAAGGCAAAGTTTGAGGCCTTGAACTTTATGATTTCAAATGGCATTCATTCAGGACTCATTCATTAAATCAACCTGCACAAGAGCATCTCTTTTGCAGCAGGAACTTCCTTGGACAACAAGAATAGAATGGAAAATAAGACAAACTCTTTGTCTCTGCAGAGCTTAAAGTTCCATTACATGAGATACACATTAAACAAATAAAATAAAAATTAAAATTAATGTCAAAGATAAGTCATGTCGAGAAAAATAAAAAAGAGAAAGTGATAGGTACAGGGAAGAGTTTATTTTTGATAAATTAGAGTGCAGGGGTCTTTCAAAGTGTGACATTTGAGTGAAGTGAGCAGCACAGAAAAACAAGGTGAAGCTTTCCAGAAAGGGGAAAGTCAAGATCAAAAGTACTCGATCTCACTGTTCTGGTGAAGGCACAAGATACCTGAGCAGAAGAATTGGGCTGGGCATGAGAACCTAGTCCTGGACAGAGAGGCGGAGATTTGGAACACTTAAGATTAGTAGAGGTGTTATGACTTTTCCAAAGATCTCATTGGACTGGAAGAAATAACACCAGCAGGACACTAGTGAGTCTTTGCAAATTGCCTTTTGCTATCAATGCGTTCCTCTTCCAGTCCATGATACAATCTTTTCAAGCCACTTCCACTTTGACCAGCTCCTCTCAAATCATTCAGGGTCAGAAGAGCAGCAGTTTCAATACTGCGACTACATAAATATTTTTGTGTAGCCATTTCATAAGTTGTATTGTATTTGCCAGTCACAAGTGAACAATTTTAAAGAGCAGAATAGAGTGACCTGAATTTGGTGAACCTAAAGGTCTTCTAAGGTAGTAACTTGAAAGAGAGGAGAATCTATGACAATAGTCATTTATCGGTGCCTGAGCAAAGGTATTACAGTTGCAGCATAAATTTGTACCAATTTATTAGAAATCAGATGTTTCTTGAGAAATTGCTGGTGACATCAACTTATTCTGCCAGTGGATAGAGACCAGAAAAGAATTTGATAGTTACAGTTTTAAATAGTACCATCATTTATCCGGTAAATTTTTCATTAACCTGTTAAGTATTTTTTTGAGATCTTGTTTTTCTCTCTAGTATTTGCACAACAGCAAAGGTTGGTGTACTAAAGGCCCCGCTGTCAGCTAGCTCTGAAACAGTCACATCCGCCAATAAGGAGTATGTTGGGTAATGTTAAATAAACATCAAAGTGGTTTTGAAAACAAGTTACCATAAATTAAATGGCACAAAAACTTACAGGTAGCTTCTTGCTTGATATTATTAGGAGTATTATTGTTTGTGGTGCTAGGAATCAAACCGAGGGCCTTCTGCATGCTAAGTATGCACATTACTACTGTAAGTAACCAAGACTCTCCTGTTTTGTTGAAAATGTTTGCTCTGAATATAGGAAGTGCAGGTCCATTTAAACCTGTAATATGACCATATTGCCCTTCAGGGGATATTTTTTATAGAAAGTGTCTTTATAGGCACCTCAGTCTCTGAATCCCCAAATCTCTCTCTACCTTATAATTTACCTTATACAAAACAATAATAATAAAACAGTGACTTCTTCCAAACATCTGTTAGGATGTTTCAGAAAGGTTGCCAGCAGCTTCCAGCTGTCTTAGCCACCAGCTCTTTTTCCCTGTCCTTCAACCCTTCCATGTGTACCACTCAGTACAGCACTGCCTCTTGCTGAGAAAATAAGCACAAGCTGCAGTGCTGTGCAAGATATGATTAAAAATGCAGTGAATGCCACTGTCTGAGGCCATCCAACAGAGAGGTAGCCTCTTAAAAACCACCAGTGTGACCTCATCCACTTTATTTACAGGACTGGACATGATGAGACTTCTGGCTCTTCCACAAAGTCAAAATGACCATGGAAGGGAATCTGCTTTTTGAATCCATTCAGGACATTGAGGCAGCCATGAAAGCACAAGGAAAGACATCTATGAAAGAGTACTTCCAGAACTGCTTCAGAAAGAGGCAACAATGATGGAATAAGTGTGTTCAACATGTGGGGGGGTATTTTGAGGGGGATTTATGACAATGTATCTTTTGCTATAATATGTTTTAAAATTTTGCTGGTGATTTAGCTCAGTGGTTCTGCCACCTACCTCGAAAGTTCAGGGTCCAAGTGCAATCCCAGGTACCAAAGAATAATAAATAAATAAATGATTTAATAATTCAATATTCCCAGGCTTATCAACCATATAATAAGCTATCTCCTTTTTCCTGGGTGCTGAGCTGGGCTGTACTGCCCAGGCTTGTCACAGTCAGACATGGCTATGTGCCTGAGATTATTCCAAAGGAGGATGGGCAGAAGTGACATGTGCTGATACTTTTTCTCCATCCTGAAGACTGTAATGAAGAAGACTATGATAATATTGCAAGCAAGGCCTTTGTTGAAAAATGGTAGAGTTCGCTTTAGCCTGGTTCTCTCATTCTTCATGGAGCTGAATTACAGTCTCTTCCTGGGCGTCTTTCCTAAGAAGAAAAACAAACTTACACTTTGCTAACTTATCACTTTGCTAATTCTTGAGAATTTAACTGTGTGTATCTTACTTGTGCTGTCTCTATATATCTATATAATATGTATTATATATGTGTGTGTGTGTATATATATATATATATTCTATATACATATATATGTGGTATCTATCTATGTATCTATCTATCTATCTATCTATATATATATATATATATATATTACGCTGCTCATTCAGGAAAAATCAACATAAAAGGCATGGAATAAAGATACATCAGAAAGTAGAATATGGAAAATAATTAATAATATTAATTATTAAATATTGATTCATTGTAATGAATTGATCATATTTAAAGACAGAAAACAATGCAGAATTTGAAAAACTGTATGTGGCAATGATGACATAGGCTTTAGATATACTCTTTTAATGAATGTGTCAAAAGGTTGTCCTACTAGCTTGGAAACTTCCAACAATTACCAAAATAGTAATCGCAACATTTTGGAAAGGAAACGTAGGACATCGTATTACTAACTTTTGTTAATCAGTTTGACAAATATCTCTAACTTTAGGCTAAGAAGGATTTTACTTTGTTCTAGTTTTTAGAGCAATAGCCTTCTCTTCAAGCATTGTGTCTGGTGATCTTCATATTTCTTCAACTTTTTATTTTTAAAAGATGTCTTGCTTAGGGTTTGATGTTATGAACTGGTATTTTGTACATATAGATGCTGAAGGATCATTCTAGAGATTCCTAGAGATAATCTCAATCTTATATTTAATTTTAAATATTTTTTCTCTTATTGAGTTTATTGGTACATTTCAGGTATACAGTACAAGTTATATTCATCACTGGGATTCTTGTTCCTTTACATGACAGGTCTTGCTTCTCATTTTTTCCCCTTGCCTGCCCTCCTGGAAACGTAGGACATCGTATTACTAACTTTTGTTAATCAGTTTGACAAATATCTCTAACTTTAGGCTAAGAAGGATTTTACTTTGTTCTAGTTTTTAGAGCAATAGCCTTCTCTTCAAGCATTGTGTCTGGTGATCTTCATATTTCTTCAACTTTTTATTTTTAAAAGATGTCTTGCTTAGGGTTTGATGTTATGAACTGGTATTTTGTACATATAGATGCTGAAGGATCATTCTAGAGATTCCTAGAGATAATCTCAATCTTATATTTAATTTTAAATATTTTTTCTCTTATTGAGTTTATTGGTACATTTCAGGTATACAGTACAAGTTATATTCATCACTGGGATTCTTGTTCCTTTACATGACAGGTCTTGCTTCTCATTTTTTCCCCTTGTCCCTGCCCTCCCTTCACCCCCTCCTCCCTTCCCTATTTACAAATACTTTATTTCCATTTTTTCATTTTCTCATATTTTTTCCCTTATTACCTTTCCCCTACCCTTCCCATTTCCAATACACCTTTAGCCCTTTTCTTCCTATTTCACATTATCAATTATACCATTAGGATCTGATGTACCATTATAGTTTTTTATATTGAGAATATACTCCTAAGAGAAATAAATAAGTCACACATGTGTAAATATTGAATCGTTTCTCTGGTGTTAAATATTTTTTATATTTGGTTATTACTCATCTTTGTTTTACAAGTGTGGCTTTTCTAATCAATGTATATAAGTGACTTACGCAGCATTGGCACCTAGGAAATACAACCCTAGTCATGCATACAAGCATAAAGCAGCCTTAAGAATAAGATCACTTGGATAATACAGTAAGATTTCTGGGGCATGTTTCACATGATGACACTTACTATGCGTTTAAAAGCTGATGAAATTACAGAAGAAATCTGATTTCTTCAATAATGAATCGAGATAAGTAATGTGTCAAAACAAAAGGCCTCAAATATAGGCTTTCTTCTGGGAATGATTGCGATAGTAGTCAGAGAAAACATGTTTGGACATTTCTAAGCATAGAATTAAAAATACCCCCTAATTCACTGGAGGGAAGAGAAATCCCAACATAGAAATACAGGTACCAAAACACAAGAATCAAGTGCTTGGAGACAGAAGCCATGGGAGCCGTTGATAGGAAACATACGCAAGAAGCCTCACACCCTGCCACTCAGACACAGTCACAGAAACGATTCCCACGGCCTGTGTCCTCCTTGCAAAACATAATGAAAGCAAATCATTTTTACCCTCTGTGCGCACATACACAACAAGGCCCTGGGACACATACATGTACCCGTGAAGAACAGGAACACAACTTCTTAAGTCTCAAGCACACCTATGGGCACATTTCTGGCTGCTACTTCTTTTCCCATCTTTTCAAGGGTCCACAAGTAAGAAGAGAAGAGGTGAGGTGTTGATGTTCCTCCACACAGGAAACCGCACCAAAATCGGACAGCGAAAGTCACAGCATGAGGACAGGAACCTCAGGAAAGGATTTGAAAGTAATAACACAGGGGAAAATAGAGTATTTGAAGGAAGAGATTAACATGTTACATTATTGAGCATAGTAATAATGTGATTTGGATGAAAGGCTCAGCATGAGTGACCTTTTCTTCTGTCTCAGTAAATAACCTTAATGATGAGGAATCTCTTTCCAGAAGTGAGCGACAGGAGGACTTATCTTTACATAGCCCTTTCGCCCTAGCTGCATCGAAGCCACTGACACAGTGATAAAAGAGATTAAAGGGCTCTTGGATACAGATCCGACCTGTTCGCGATTAAAGGTAAATAATATGAGGTCCAAACGAGGTAACGGACTTGCCCAAGGTCACCACCACCAATTCTGACCGAATGGACTGCTAATTTACCCTCCATCCAGTGCTGTCTCCTCCATATCTTGTCTGCGCCTCCTGAACTCACCTCAAATACTGGATCAGGGAATCTAACATTTGTACTTTTCATATTGCCCTTGATATTGTCATGTTAACAGGAATAATAAAAGAATAATGGTGACTGAGTTTGTGAGCATTTACCATGTAACCTGATAGCTCTATAACAACTCCAGCTTGTTATGTAATCTTACAATAATCTCATTTTGCATACAATGTATCTTGTGGCTCAGGTGATTAAATATCTCATGCAATGTCACAGGGCAGAGATCAGAGATAGGATTTATTTATAAATTTATCTGAATCCCAAATTCACACTCTATATGTCATTGCTCTTTGAATATGCTGGGCTTCTTTTGAGTCACACTAAGAAACTCAAAGCAGAGTTTATAACTGAAAATTTGGCTAAACCTTCCAGGAGGTGCTGTTTAGGCATTGAAATATTATCAAAAATTGTTTTTTCTGATCAAGTTTATCAAAGATTGCCTTTCTAAAAATGGCCATCCCAGAAGGAAATATTAATAGTTTTATATACAAAGAAGAGCTTCATAACTTTTGTCTTCAAATGCTGATAAAACAGTAGTCTGTGAGAAAGGCTGGTGAAAATTTTATGATGGTAAAACTCTCCACAAGTTGGTGATTGCCTGATCCTAGCTGCCATGGATTATGTCAGCTTTGCAGATGGTGATTAGAGAAATTACCCTATGTCTATATAAGATCAAAACAGGAAGATTGAATTTAACCCAGATGCTTGGCACTAAAGAGACACAACCTAATGTCATAGCTTCCATTTTCTGCTGGGAGACAGCAGAGGAAGGGTGTGACCGGCCCCAGCTGTGAAAGGAGTAATATTTCCAGGCAAGCTTAAGCTAAGCTGTAGGTTTCTTCCCCCCTCCCCTGTTAAAATTCCTAAAATGCATCAGACTTCATGAGTTTCAGACAGACATACTCTGCTAGGAGTTGAAGGAAGATTTGCACATTTCCTCCCTGACACGTGGACAAGCAGATGCTCTATCACAGGGCTGCGGCTGCTCACTGGCTTTCTTTGTCTTTGTTCACACATAAGTCCTTGCCAAATTCCCACTGAAAATGCCACTGCAGAGCCTGAAAAGTTTTTGGACTGGCTCTCATGACTTTCAATCTCCCCAACAGAAAGAGAAAACTTAAGACAGTTTGACTTAAGGAAAAAAAATGAAGGCAGGGTTCTTGTCAGTCTAAGCATCACGAAAGCACTCAGAGATAATGGGTAAATGAATCAGAAACATACCGATTTGGCAGTAATTTCATTCACAACGTGGTCCCACGTAGGTGATGCCAAGTTAAACAGGATGACGGACTGGACACAATACGTGTTTGCGACACTTGTGGGTCATCGGTTCAAGGCCACCCACTGCCAGGTGGCGGGAAGCAGCAACAGCTGCCCCATCTCTGGAAGAGTCAGAGGGACATCCTGCTCACAAGCCAGATATCCTGGGCCGCGAGAGAGGGAAAGAGGTCTTGCTTATCCTTGGTGTTCCATGATCTGTGAGGGAAGCAACATTTACCTCTCTGTTGGAGAGCTGGGGTGTCTCTTTCTTGGCCTCCAAGTCATTTGTGATTCTTGCGATAAACCAAGGGGTAGATGGGCAATAAAAGCATCTCACCCCTCCCTTAATGGGATAACCGGTGACGGTGATCATGAGTGGTGGGGGTCGGGAGCAGCTTTAGACACACCCAGATATCTCAGAGCTACGTGACATATATGCAACATTTTAATTCAAGACCCGGATAGTTTCCTTTGGCCCTTGCTAAGTGTCTTTCTGTCCCACACTTTATATAATATGCTGCATTATGCCAAGGCATCGCATCCTTGGGTATGCTCTGAGGACTGTGTGACTCCTAGCATCTTCCCACTAATGGTGCCCAAGCTGCAGAAAGCTGGGTGAACATAGTACTGTGTGGCTCAGGCCACAAGTCACCATCTCATGGAGAGAAAGTTACTCCATGTCTTCCAGTATTTAAGTGCAAAGAAATCACATTTATGTAAACTGATGTTTTAAATTATGGTTTTAATTTTGAGTTAAAATTATGAGTATAATTTAAATGAACAATAAGTATAGTAATAGCGGATACTAATTATTTAATTCTATTGGAGTAAATAATATGAAAAGCTAATATGATACTTCAGGCACTTTTCTAAATACCGTACCTACATTACCTATATTACCTTGTTTACTTTCCACAAAGCCCCCATATCCGTAGAGAAGAGGAAATCAAGACACAAAGGAGTTAGGCTCCCTGTCCAAGTCGTTTGGCTGGAAAGAAGCAAAGGCAAGTCTCAAGCCCTGCATTCCGGATTAAGAGCATGGAGTATTTTCTGCTCGTGACCTACTCCCCAGAGCTGAAGGAGTTGTAGATAAAGGGAAATTAGGGTGTGTGTTTATGAAACAATAAGAATTTTTTGTTTGTTTTGCAAAATGAGCATTTTACATTAGTCACCCGTGAAAGAAATACATTAGACTAATGAGATGGCACTCATTTAAAATGTGTCCCTACCCCTGGCGTTGCCATTGCAGCTGGTTTATAAATTCCACGAGACAATCAGCACCCCCATTTTAGCTTCTCTCTTGATGCTTCACTCGAAACTACAATGCCCTTCTAAGCACTAAATGACTCATAAATCTATGTTCCAGTGACACCTGACCATTTCCAAAACCCAAATCAGCATTCCAATGGCACAGATTTGACATCAATCATAATGGATATTCTACAGAAAGAATCTTCCGGGCTGAGGGTGTTAGAAGAGGCCCTCAGATGTTTTTGTTTGGTGTCAGCATCTGCCTGACACATGTACACCGTAACAAGGTGGCTCTTTGGACAGGCGAGGGCTCACTATCGTCCAAGCCTAGGTTTCTTCCTGAGAAGAAGCATTTCTGTAGCTTTATAGGCAAATATCACGTGTAGGACTTTATAGTCTCAGTGGGGAGGAAAGAATAGCATGAATAAGCAACAAGGGAATAATGCAAGGAGGATGAAAGTAAAGGATCAACACATATGGTGTAAACAAAAGTTCTATGGGAAAGCAAGCTGGGGAAGGAGAATGTAAGTAGCAACTGCTAAGCCTGGCAGGGTGGTGCACACCCGTACGCCCAGCACTCCAGTGGATGAGGCAGGGGGATTGTGAGCTCACATACAGCCTGGGCAAATTGGAGACTTGGTGAGACTCTGGTTCAAAGCTACAAAAAAAATTTAAAAGTGCTGGAATCATAGCTCAGTGGGAAAGCTCTGGGTTCAAACCACCACAAAAGAAATCAAAACAAAACAACCAAAAACTCATCAAACATTAGATCAGGAGATCTTCAGGGAAGGGGTAGCTTTTTGACCTGAGCCTTGGTGAAGAAGAGATTTTGGGACATCACTCTAATTACTGAGCTGAGAACCATTAACATGGTAGGTGCATAATAAATATTGGACGAGAAACTTCAGTCTTGGACCTCCTCCCATGTTTGCAGAAACATGAAAAGACAAGGATGTGTGTTGTCTTCCCAATCCCTAATCAGTCTGAAGACCATGTTATGGTTCCTCAGCACTGAAATAAGGAAAGAGGAATAAAAAACCAAATAGGCCCAAGAAGGAAGAAAAATGACAGTCTTAAGAAATTATTTAGGAAACTTTTCTGTACTTGATATTTACAATGTGAGCCATGCAAGGGGGAGGCAAGACTTCAAATTCTTCGGCACAGCCCACTTTGTGCCCAGAGCTGCTACTTTAAATGATGTTGCAGATAACAAAGGCAACTTTTGAAATGTCGAAAGAGTAGAAACACTTACATGTGCATAAGGGGGACCGTTTCTTCCCACAGACAGAACTCAGTGTATCAGGTCCCGCAAGATCTACATTAATTCATCGGAACAGCAGCAACATAATTCTCTTAATTCTTAATTTCCTCATTGTCACCACTATAAAAATTCAGAGATCATTTACAGCTGTCCAGCTACAAACCAGTAAATTTCGATACCAATGACTGAATTGCTTACTCTAATGTATATATGCCCTGGCAGTTTGGAAGGTTAAACAGTTTGGAGATTAACTGACTTAGTTTCGAAGACCTTTAAGTATTTTTTTCATTTCTTCAGGCATGCCTTTTTGTACATAATTGATTTGGTTATAAAACATAATCAGGCTATTTGGTCATAAAGTGTTTCTCATTCTTTCTTTCATTCCTGCTGCCCGTTCATTTAATCGTCTGTCTTTCCTCTTTTCCTCTTTTTCTATACCTCTTCCTGCTTTCCTGTCAGGACATCACCAAGTCATAAATGTCTCAAGCTCGTTAATTAAGAGATTGTACATAACCCTGTGGAATGAAAATGAGAGGCATCTTGATATGGTTCCACTCTTGGGGTAGCTTGGAGTGATTTCAGGATTCATAAGCAGCCACTCAACAGGAGATGTCATGAAGTGACGGTGCAAAAGCAGACGAAAGAGCTGCTTGCAGAGGCACTGTGACAGGATGGTATTTTTTGTGCTGCTGGCACATGAGTGTCACAGTGGTATGAAACACTCCAAGATAAGGGCAATTTTAAGGAACTGAGTCTGTGGCTGTAAGTGTGCATCAAAGCTATTCATGAGGTTCTTGTTCTGCATGGGGCCAGCCAAGGTGGACACGAAGACTTCAGATGTGTCCCATAAGCTGCTTGTAATACTCCTGAGGGGATGACGTGTGTGAAGTCATCTTCATATATGAAGCTGGTTCATATATGAAGGTTACAGTGCCAACTACGCAGATCACAGGACTATTGACCTTTGTCCCCACAGGACCTTTGCTTGGGGAAGTCGGATCCCACTCTAGACGAAAGTTATTTTTGGTTAGCGTTTTTTCCAGGATTATATTTTTTCCTGCAGTTCAAATGATGCTGTCTGCAGCCTCCCGGCGGCACCTTTCACAGCAGCTAAGCTTGTATGACTGTGTGTTTTTGTATTCTGAGGGAGTCACAAGGGGACTGATGTCACTGCAGTTCTGAACTGGAGCCACGTCATGGAAGTGTGTCGGTGACATCAATTGAAGATAGTCTTGCCAGGACTGAAAGACCCAGGCAAGGACACGCATCGCCTTCTGGGAGACAACATAGACGTCGGGGAAAAGAGTACCTCTTGTGCAGAAGTGTTTATTGACACTGATTTTGCTTTAGAGAGCAAGGCTGGTGACACTGTCAACATCAATGTACTTTGTTAGACTCAGAGGGGGAGCTAAATGCTCTCTTCAGGCTGTGCATAAGTGCTTGGATGCCCTAGGTGTGTTCTCTCATCTCATTCTTTTTCATCCTGCCTTCACTCAGGCTTTACGAAAGCTACCAAGGACTGCTCATTTCCCCTCCAGTTTATCCTGGGCAGATTTTATTGCCATCTGCCACAAAAGCCAAAGGTGTGGAACTGGTTGAGCAGCTTGGCCTGCTTATGGTATATTTCAGTGTGGCCTATCTGAAGTCATTTCACACTATTGTAAATTCTGTCTCCTGGGATGTACTCATAGTCTAGGCTGAGAACTAGCATGCTATCAGGGTGTTTGGACAACACAGAATCTGAAGCAGACTTGGTGTGGGTATTCCCATTGATTACTAACTCACAGATAGAACCCTCGGCCAACATTGGAAACTTAGAGCAGTTTAAAGAGTAGGGCGACCTTAGAATGTCAATCTGACTTGGGGACAATCACCAAGACCAGCCATGGGAGTGTCAGGCCAAAATACTAAGAGATCCATAAGGAAAATCTGTCCTTCCCTGCATCTCACTTCTGTAGGAGGAGTAGGAAATTAACTGGGGCAGTTGGCACAATGGAAACACGGCAAGGTTGAAAGCTGAGCATACAATTATCAGACCAGGCAGTCCGGTGACTTGCTAAAGACTTCACAAGTACATAACTAGGTCAGAATCAGGTAGCCCCTGAATGCTATTCATAATTCACTTAATATTTTGTATATGTCTGTAGGATCATGAACAGAAGGCAAGTGGTGATTATACATTATGTATAAACTGAGTCTCTAATAATCTTGCACTATGTCTCACTTTGTGGTTTACTTTTTCTTCTCAACATTTCCTCTGGTTATATAAAACTGCAAGTGAAAAACCTCCCTTTAGACTACATCCAACCAACTTTTGCTGTTGACCTCTTGGAAAGAGCTCTAAGCGAACTGTCAAGGCACACACTCACTCCACTGGTACTGTGACCATGGTTGGTTATTGTGCATATTTTTAAAATGCCAATTTAGTGAAATACATAAGCCAGAAACACATGTCATGAGATTTCAGAGGACACACGGATGCTAGAGATGTGGACAGGAGAACGATTCATTTTAAATCTTTTGGAAAGTAGTGAGAGTATTTGACCTGAGCCATACGGAATAAGTAGCCTTTGGACATGCAAAGATCAAAATAACTATTCTGGGCTTGTACTGGTGTGGCATCCACACAGAGTTGTGAGAAAACAAGGTTATGAGTGAATGAGAGGAACAACAGGGAATGAAGTGGAAAAGTACGAATCTAAAGGGATGCTAACATATCTGAATTTTACTATATAAGCTATAAGGAGTCATGAAGGTTTCCAAGCAGGTAACAAACAAGCAATGTCATGATTCAGGAAAACTTACAGAGATGCTAAGTATGGTGTGAATTAGAGAAGAGAAATAGTTCTTTCGGTTGCTGAAAATTCGTGTGACTTTTCATGCACAAATAGAAACATCACATGGCCTTTGCCATATTTTCATATATACTAGTAAAAGTTAATGTAAATGATCAAAATGTGTGTGTGCATACATGTGCTCAAAACAAATTATTTATGAGGCACTTCTCTTGTATACAAATGCACACATAATTATGTTATATACATACACATTGGTTGTCCAAGATTAAATGCAAGCCAATACTTATTTAATGTAAGAAGATCTGTTATACACCCAGTACTGTTCTAAAAGCAGCAGCAGGAGAAGATTGAATTTATAACCTATCAGGAGAAAGAAGCAAATACAATGCTTGAGAAGAAAGGCATTTGTGGTGGTGTGAACAAAGTATATGGCAAACACTTAAAAGATGAGCCAACGAATGTTTCAGTAGGGACAATACAGCAAGGCCCTCTTAGTCACTGGAGATCCTAAATCTTAATTCTGAATCCAAAACCAACCAAAAGGCTATGTTCTGGACTTCTGTCTGTGAATTTGTACTACAGGTGGGAAATTAGCTGAAAGAAATTAGCGAGACTAAGATGGCTTTTTTTTTTCTCTTAGTTCATTCAATTTTGACTAATAGTGCAAGCATGAATTTCCATTATACAAACTAGTTGCTGCATATTGATGATCGGGTGTTTTCCTAACATTAACAGGGGAATGCCTGAGCCAGGAAAGGGTAAGCAGAATCTTTGGGGTCTGAACAGATTTTCCAGTAGGCCTCCTTGAAATGAACGGGAGCGATTCTGAAGGTATCCACAGAAACAGAGGTATGTGGAGCCCAAATAGTGAAACCTCTCTTTAATAAACTATTCTCTACTCTAGAAAACAAGGGACAAAAGAGTGTCTCATGCTAATTTCCTGGTCACTTTCAATTTTGTTCTTTTTATGGAACATAAAACTTACCTGAAGATAAAGCTTCAAGTTATGGGAGAGTTAGGATTCACGGAAAGCAAGAGCAAGGAAAAGACAGAACATCACCTGCTGGGTGTGGTGAAATAGCTCTGTAATCCCAGCACTCTGGGAAGCTGAGGCAGGAGGATCACAAATTTCAGTTCAGCCTGGGAAATTTAGCAATTTAGCACAAACTTGTTTTGAAATAAGAGAATAAAAAAGGGCTGAAAAGTAGCTCAATGTGAAGGCCCTGGATTCAATCCCCAATACTAAGGAAAGAAAAAAAATATCTCCTTGGTGTAACTCAGGACTCTTTTGAATGTAGTTCGTGAAGGAATTTGGTAATCTCAATGTGCCCCAACTTACTCTCAGATGACCTCAATTCACTGTCATTCATGGGAACCTCAAAAGTAGAAAAAAAAATCTATCAACATGACATTTACTCACGTAGGTTTGGATTTGCACCAACACCGTGTTTACTTTTCAGCTTTCTTTTATATTTGATGGCTCAAGTTTTTTTTTTTTTTTTTTTTTTTTTTTTTTTT
>NW_022900917.1:9036618-9061185 GCF_012274545.1 Fukomys damarensis | reverse complement strand
TTTTTTTTTTTTTTTTTTTTTTTTTTTTTGTTTCTCAGCCAAACAGTTCTGTTATGCTTGCTTTTGTTACAGAGATATTTGGGCCATATTTACAGCAGATAAGTAAGATTTGCTAACCAGCTATAATGTAATACACTTTATATTTTCAAAGTGCAAAAACCTGTATATCATGGAAGAAAGTGTCTGTTGAATCAGTGCCACGGAATAAAGTTCTGTATAGAGCAGAAAACATTTTGCCAATATGTATTCAGACATAGCTAACACTTTTTAAAAGATAGGAGAAATCACTTTTTAATAATATTTCAAATATGACATTGCCATCTCTGGGATTTTATTTATCATTGGCTTCTTTTCCACGGAAAGATATTATGTGTTCTTAGCTATCTTCTTTTAGGTTGTAGCTGTTAATAGCAATAGGAAATGTTTAAAAGGTCTGTACTGTTATAAAAATTCCATATAAGACATTAAATTATTACATTTTTAACCTTAAAACTTGCTTTATAAATATAAGTGTTAGAGAAATTTAGCCAGTGAGCATATAGACCCAAGTTAGATTTCTCTTACTATAACACTTTTTACTTTAAAAGATACACCCCAGGCTGTATTTTAAATTTATAGTGCTGAAGTATATTATATTAATCAGAATATGGTTGTCACTTTGAAAAAGATTTTAGTCTGGAGCTGGAAGAACATTCTAAGCAGTAATCCTCATCTTAGTAGCATTAGCTTGAGCAGAAAGGGTTTTTTTCCTTTCTTTTTGTACTTTTAGTATTAACACGCACTATAGTTGATCCTGAAGCAAGAAAAAAAATCTTTCAGGTGAGAAGACAGAGTAGAGGGAAGAGACAACTATCTGCATGGAGTTAAGCTTACTTTGTAACTTTACGTTCAGACCGCATAGGACATACGTTTCGCGGTGTAAACAGTGAGAAGGACTGTTCATGATTTTTTTGTTTGTTCTAAGGGAGAGATATTGGGCAGCCATGTATTTTTATTGTTGCACTTTTAAAGGAGGTTACTCCTACCATGGCAAATAACAGCCCTCGGAATGCAAAAATTCTATTAGAGCTGTATGGCTCAGTGGAAGACAAGAAAAATGGAAGGAAAAATAAAAACAAAAGAGAGGAAGAGAGAAAAGAGAAGAGAGGAGGAGGGAGAGGAAAGGAATGTGAACAGAGGAGCAGGAATATACACTTTTTAAACTAAAAGAAGAGAAAGGCAAGGAAAAGATGACAAAGACTTGGAAGTGAGAAGGGTCTGGGTTCTGCTCAAAGGAGCAAAGCAAATCGCTCCAGTCAGGGGAGTCAAGGTCCCTTCCACACCGTCCTGAGAGGACAGAGGTCTGAGAACACATGGCTCCCTTAGGAACTATGATTCTACTTTTCTAAGAAATTTTAAGTCTCTCTTAGCTGAGCAGATTAAGAACGCTGGCCCTCGTGTCTACAGAAATATTCGACCAGGACGCCCACTGGAAGAGCGTGGTTCAGCACATTCTGTGACCTCAGATAACTCCATGGCGCGGGGCCACAGGAGATAAAGCCAGGGAAGGTCATTTGATAGTCTCAGCGGCCCTGCTATCAGGCAGATAATCAGCAGTCTGGGTTAGCAAGAGCAGCGTATCTCTGGTCTGCTTCTGCAGGAATACCACTGGAGAAACACTTTGATTCACGTTCCTCCTGAGCTCCCCCCAGTTACACCCGACCATTTGATGTTCCTGAAACCACAAAGCATGCGTTTTGATTAGGTGAACCGGAAACAACTCACTGTAGTCTGAAATTGTCTTAATCGCCAGTCCTGACTCTAGTGGTCAGGCGATTGCAAAGTCTTCTCTTAAACTCCTTCCATGGCAAAATGCTTCCAAGAAAGTGCTCTCTGGAACCCGAGTTCTGTTAATAGATGACTTGCAAACAGGGGATGTGTGATCAAGTGATTTTGGAATGACCTGTTAAGTTAATCAATAGCAAGCAAGGTTCTTTACTTCAGTACCCTCAAAATCTTTATGTGAATTACTGTTTTCCTATAGGGGGTGGGTAGAGGATGTAGTATTTTTTACACTGATTTTTAATATTCTCGTAGAGTATCAGGATTTTTCAGGAATATTAACTGAAGAACACTATTTCAAGTAGCTCCACATTGACATTTGTCCTTCTGTATCTACCCCTGAAAATCTTTGAGAAACTCCACAATTTTTGGAATCCACAGTCTGATGGATGATCTTAGCATGATGTAAACATTCTGGGTTTTAATATGGTAGCCATAGCCACAGGTAACTACTGAACATAGGAATGTGGTCAGTGTGGCCAAGGGACTGAATTTTAAATTTTATTTACTTTTAAATAATTTAAATCTAAGTATCCACATGTAGCCAGTCCCTATTGTTTTGGGCAGTGTGGTGTAGAATAGGAGACCTATAGGTCAAAGGGTATTCATAGTTCACACGCCTCCAGCCATCCCAGAGCCTTGCCGTGATTTGTGGGGCTGGGAAGGGAGCTGTGGAGCAGATGGGGACCTGCAAACAAAATTTTCAAACATAGCTTTGTCCCATTTAATATTGTCTGAGTCACCCTTTGCTTTCTTCTTTTTAAATGGCAGATCCCAACGTGGACATTAGTTTTTAGCTGCTTCGTTACTTTTCCAGATATTCTGACCCACAAAAAGGAGTTATAGAGACATTCCATCCTTTTCATACAAATCCCCAGCCAGGGACAGCTGCCGTCTACCTCATTTTCTACTACAAAAGACTCCACTGAGACAAATGGGGCTCTGTGGCCAGGCTCCACTGCGTGCTCTCTATACCTTGCCCTTTCATCAGAAATGGGTGTCTTAACATTTATTGCGGCTCTCTTCTGTGCCCAGGCATAGGGCCACTTGGCATGGCACCTTTTTCTGCAAAGCCTTGGTCACAGGGCTTCTGTAGGTTAGCAGCAGATGAAGCTGCTACCTGCAGTCAGATGAAAGAAAAACTTGAACACTTTGGAGAACTTCTCCAAGTAAGGAGGACAACAACTCTGTTCCATTTATTCAAACAAATGAGTAGGGGCAGAGTGACCCTGGTTCCAAGACCTGCAAATGCAGAAGGTATGAGAAAGAAGACTTGCAAGGAGAATGCTCTACCCCCTTGGCTTAGGCTGTGGTCAAACAGCGTCAAAGCTTCACAACCATTCTTTCTCTTGTTGGCTGGTCTGGTTCCAGCCCATTGCAAAAGTTTTATTTGCAATCACCCAAAGAGCCAGACTAGCCTCACCTTCATCCAGGAAAGAATAGCTGTTTTGTATGATTTCGTTCAATGACAGTGATTCATTATGTAGCACTAGGCCTTCCCTGATACTTGCAACTGTCAGGCAGATTTCCTATGGCTTCTTCTCACACAATAGACCTATTTTGCAGAATTAAACCTGGAGATGTATAATTACCTGCATGTGTAGATAAGAGCGCACCACTTAGAAATACATACGGATGCAAATGTATTTATTACATGCTCCTGCAATGATATCATTCTGAAATGCTTCTCGGAGCCATGGTAGGAATTTGTATCTCGAGGTCCATCTCCCGTCCTCTACTCGTAACTGACAGCCAGAGATTCAAGGGAGTGATGACTTCTGTTGAAATGCAGCTATTATTCATCAGGGCATAAGGTGAGCGACTTTGCTCCGTTGCCCAGGTGAAAAAGAATCTCTGGGGTTTCCAATCTTTGAGCAGTGGATGGAATTATCTTGCATACAGTCCTCATTGTGAAGGTGTTAACAGACACACAGAGGGTTTTCATGTCCAATTATGAGGATTCATTCCACACTCTCTCCTCTTTATGTCTCTTTTTCACCCCTTGCAGCCAAATTTGCACCCTGAGGAATGTGGAGAGGGGAAAATGTCAACATTCCCCCACATGTGAGGGCCCTACAGATTTCCGACTGATTACAGGGGTGAGTCTCAGAATTGCTGTTTTAGTCATTTCATTTTAAAATATAATTAATTTAGCTGACAATAAAGTATACCTCACTTTGAATCCTCGATCTTCTTTTGAGTTATAACAGGTACTACTATAAAATAACAATATAAGCTACTGATTTCGCAGTCACTACTTATGAAAAACTTCCTTCGAAGTTCAAGGTGAGGAAATGATTTTTGAGAGCTATTTTTAAGAAAAAAAGCTATCAGAAAATTCCAGGTCACTTTTAAGCCACTTAAAAAAAACCGTTTGATTCAAACTTTATTTGACACTGAAGACTAACAACTAAATTTCTAAGAGCTTATGGATTCCCAGTTGTGCTTAAAAACTTACATCTAAAAACAAACTAACAAACTCTTACATCTATTCAGCAGAGGGGGGAATTTAGCTTGTAAAGACATTTTGTGGCCTAAATAACATTACCTTCCTAGTCAAACATAGTGGTTTCTCTAAAATAAGTAAAGGAACCCAGGCATAATTTAAAAGTCACAACCACCACAGATGCAAGAAAATCAATGTGAGCCAGGCTAAGGGACTTGAAACTCAAGATTAGTGTGGCTTTGCATTTTTAAAAAATCATCATCTATAATTATAAAAGTGATCTTCCTCCCCTCTATTCCTTTTGGATGTCTTCTAACAGCTATCAGTGAGAAGAGCATATATAATGCTCAAGATTCTTCTATTTTTGTATTCATGCATTTGCTCCAGCTAATGGATTAGGGCAACTGTAGTTACTCAGAAATGTATACTATTAAAACAATAGGGAAAAAAAAGATCTCAGGATTCAGCTTGATGGCAAATGTAATGGCTCAACAAAAACAGTGCACAACCAGAATCATTAGTGCAGTCCTTGGTCGCATCAGTGAGAGAATTCCCGTGGAAATTGCATCAAATAGCCAAGTCTAACCTGGGATTTCTGGCCAGCACCAGATGGATGCTGACAATGAGAAGCACATTCAAAAAGAATAAACAAGATGTAGACAGAAACATTGAAGTATGACATACAGAAACGAGGATTTTATCACACAGGTTGGGTGGAGATGGGTAAACGTCTTCCAATATTTTCAAGATTTATATATTAAAAAATATCAGAGGGCACAACTGATGTCTACAATGATAGATTCCAGGGAATCAGAGTTCCTTTGATCATAAGAACTTTCTGTCAGAATACGGAACAAAGTACAATTTTCCTACAGAAATCCTGGAGGGAGGCACACACGAGCCCCCTCTGAGTGGCAATTAAAAGATTTTGTAAAGGAAGTGAGGCTCTAAACGGAACAGGCACTTGGTTTTTTCTCTTGAGAGTCACTTCTTATCTTACATGCGTGGAAATATCAGCTGTGCATCTACTGTGCACTTCCTGCTTTTTTTTCTCAGAAATTATTTTAGCAAATGAGCTTAGGAAGAGTGAGAAAATATGTTTGTAAATTGTTCCTGTGACTGACACCATGAACCCATAGCATGCTAAGACCTCTGAAAGTTCAGTGACAAAAATCCAAGATGTGTGATCTCTGCTTAAGTAAACAGAGAGAAATTATGCAGAGGAAAAAGCATTTCGTTTATTTCAAAACTCCTTGGGCAGAGAAAGAAAGAAATCAAAGGGAGGAACAGAGACCCCGGGAAATCCTGTATCAGTCATTCTTAATTCATGGGAGTGGTAGGGTATTATCGATGTTCTGGGGATTTACAGGTGCACTGAAGTTGGAAAATGTGCGTCAATTTCCAAGGAACATGTTAGGATCTGCTCGACTGTGGTTCTACAAAAGCTTTGCCTATTCCGGGTCAGAAGCAGCCCAGTGAAGGGAGGCGGCAGATTTCAGCAGACTTTGAGGCCCTGGGCTCTGTACTGTTCTGTCGGTCGTCATTCATGCCTGCTGCAGCAGGAATATCATAAAAAGCTTCCTGTCTGAGTCAGGCTTTACTTTGGTTCAAGGTTGCTGTGTTACAGCCGCCCTGAGTCTGCATGTGTTTTATTGACTGGGCACCTAGCTCTTATTTTAACTTTTGACTTTGGCTTCACTCTGTCTAGAAGATGGTTTTCCTTTCTCTTCCCCCTTTCAGCTCAGAATTCTGTGTTTTTGAAAGTTTGTAGTAGCTTAATTTTAAACGTTGACTTCTCCTCATCTTTCTTCCTACCAGTCTTGGCCTTAGGCCTAGTCGCCCTTTCATACATCCTTGGTTTTCTTTTGCACTGTTATAACGAGTTGCAGCTCTTCCGAGAAATAATCAGGTATTGCAAGTGTTAATTGAGAAGTTTTAAGTAAACTGTCTCTCAACTAAAAAGTATTGTCACCCCTTCGGAACCTGGAGTTGCTCTAAAGACAACTTACAATGATGATGCACAGCAGGATTTCAGGAAAATGTGAACTTCACTATTCGAGTAGCATCTCTTGGATAGACGATGTGTTAAACCTAGAGTAAGAATAGTATACTTGACAGGGAACACACCTGATCTTAAGGAACATCTTATGTTAAGCTCTTCATCTCTCAGTCCGATTTGTTAGATGTTTGTGATTGTTTAATCTCTAATTGCACTGTTTTAACCCTCATTTTTTTGCCTTTCACAGAGAATGAAAACTCTACCACTCCTCTTGCATTGAAGAATGTCTCTTTTTGACATTTTTGGGCCTCTAAAAATGTATTTGAGGCTAAGGAAAGCATCTTAAACTGGAATTTAAATATGGGGGTTTGTGGGTGGTAAATCACACACAAAAAGCATTTGACAAAGCAATTTATCACTTAATTTTTTAAAGACATATATATTTCAAGTGAATTTAATTTGCATATTTTCTGACTCATTTCCATTCCATTATCATAAACTCTTTTTAAAGAGTTGCTACATTTTTACATTTTAAAAGGAGGCATTTGTGTCATCTATGACTTCCTAACCTTTACTTTCTGCAATTTGATTATCAGAAAACTCTTCCTCTGTCAAATCTCAGTGCTTTAGCCATTTTCTGGAATGTATGGAAGGCTAGAAAGAATAATCTAGTCAGATTTCTCTTCTGGGTGAGAAGTTACACCATGGATTTTGAGTTTTGGTCTTTGGGTTTTCGTTAACATTCTTTCCTCATTTCAGCTGCCATAGAGCACTTCGTGTTTATCAAATTGTGAAAATTAAAACTAGTGTGGATTCCTGGTTGAGATACAATAAATGGGTCATCTGTGGCATTGTTGGGGTGCTGTTCCCATAACATTTCTATTGATTCATCCCAACATCATGAGTTTACTAGGAAAGCTAGTACCACTGACTTGGGTTTTGCAAGGTGGTGTGTTAAAACTTGTGTGCTCCTGCCCTTTACATAAACACTGTTCATGTTGAAGAATCATAAGCTACATGTAATTCCAAGATGGCATTTTAAAACATCAAGATTAGCTCCATTTTGAGGGAGGTTCTATGTTCTATTACTGATTGTTCGTTCCGAATTGTACCAGAGGCTACTTCAGACAAGATGTTCATTTGCTTACCTGAGTTGATCGATAAATAGCATCAAATGTTAACCTCACAAAGTGCTTCCTGCGTGTTAGGCTTCCTTGTGTTAAGGTCTCTATGTGGACTATCTCAGTTAATACTTAACCAAACACGTATGGTGTGATTATTGTCCTCAGTTTCCAAAGAAAGAAATGTGCATATGTTGGCCCATAATCACCCACGATTCACTGGGTCCATAAAGGAGGGCCTGCTGAAGCCAGACAGACCTCTCTGGTCTGGGTGCCAAGCCATAACTAAGGACAGAGCACAGAGCTGGTATCCATTCTCCTCGTTGGTCTCCATGCTGGGTGGATATGGCTTGTCAGCTGCTGCTTATTTTCCCTGCTCAATCTTTTCTTATCAGAGGCAGAAGGCATAAAGGATGCCATCTGGAATTGCTTGTTTAGATACAGCATGGTGTTAACAAGTTTTCCTCTCTTACTCTTTCTTGTTTATTGCTGGTTGCAAGGAGCAGCGATACACATGTCCAAATGTAGCCATCGCCTGGGCTCTGTTCCTTGTCAAGAACTTTAGGGACAGAGGGAAGGGGAACACACAAACTGGGTAAGCATGAGGACAGGCAGGAAGTGCTGGGCCAGGGGCATGACTATATCCTACATCACCCAGGGGAGCTTCAAGGTCCAATGATTTGAAACTTCAAAGAAAAATGTCTGAGGTTTCATTGAAGAGTTCTTTGGTAGTAAGAGGGGGCTGTGTATTCTTGGCATCTGGAGCCTGTGAAAACATAGCACATTTTAACCTTGTTAAGAGATTCCGAGTTTATAGTTCAGTGCAGTACTGACAGGATGAGCTTCAGAGTCACACAGTACTTCAGACAAGTTCTACCACTCCTGATCTGACCATGGAAGCTGTGCCTGCTCCTACCACACTTCCACTCACCTGGATTTTGCACCTGTCCCCAGGTTCATCAAATTGTAGCTGCTAAATGTGGTTGCAGCTGTCCCACGCTTCAGACAAGTATCTTTGGCCAAAAGGGAGAGACCTCACTTGGAGGCGAAAGACTGACTGTCAGCGGGGTACAGAAGCCCAAGCTGGGTGAGGTGACGCGTGCCTGTAATCCCAGCACTCTGAGATGCTGGGACAGAGGGATCACAAGTTCAGACCCACCGGGGGCAGCCTAGCAAGAGCCTATCTCGAAGTAAGAAGTGAAAAAAGGGATGGGGACATAACTCAGGGCAAAGGTTCAATTCCCAGTAGCAAAAAACAAAATAAAGGGCCTGTGCCCCTTGTCTCCACGTGGGACCAGTCCTGCACACTTTGTGCCTCAGAGGTTGGGATGACGGTAAACTGCAGCCACATCTTCTTCTCCTAAAATAATGACCGTGCTGCCTCTAATTCCAGGGAGACTGACCTGAGACACGCGGGTAAATTTGAGCAGTTATTCGGTCTCTCTGCTTCGGGTTTCCCGTCGGTTAAAATGTGATTGGCAGTATCTCTGATCTTACCGCTCTGTTGTAGCATTCAGGGTCTGCCTAGTGCTTGCTGTGGTGCTCGCAGTGTGGCTGGTGTATCAGATACACTTGTTTCCGACACCATTGGTGGGGGATGGGGCTTCCCTTGTGAGACTGGGGATTCTGATAAAGTGATGCCTCTTCACGCATTCAGGAGCAAAGGAGAAGACTCGCGCTTCAGAATGAGAATACTTACTGGGGCTCGAACATCTTGGCTCTTAATTAGATTGTTTTTAAAGGGAACAGTCACAGGAAATGTCTTGATTTCCCAGTGCTCAGCCCCCATGCTACGACCTGATGTGCTTCTGCGTTGAGCATTGCTGCTGGTTTACCAGTTGCTGCAGTCATTTCTGTGTGCAAGGAAAAGCATCACGTTCCTCAGCCAGAACGCAGATTTATATATATTATAATATGTATATGTATAGATATACATATACATATTATAATTTCTCCATACTGTTAGTGTCTAAATTAAGCAATGTAAAAGCCAATTCTCACGGGAGCCAGCAGGCAGAACCAACAGCAGTGCTGGCTGTGAAAAGAGCAGACTTTCCAGGCGCAGAGCCTTCGGGGAGCCTCCCCACTGTGCTCACGGGTCCCTTCCAAACGGAACCCTGCGAACGGCTCCGCACCTTGGAGCAGATGTTCACTCACAACACGGTGAACTGACCGAGGGTCAAAGAACTAAAGGGACTTGAAAGTGTTACTAGAACCACAGAGGAGATGGCAGATTTCAAAACATGGCTAAGCATGCCAGTCTAGAGACTCACAAAGAGGGATTGTGACGCTCACTGCAAAACCTTCTCTGTGGCATCACTGAAACCCATTTGTGCTTTGCCGTGTACCGCTGATACCTGACCTGGAACCCTTTACTCTGGGGCAAGAGGAGTTGGAGTCATTCAGGCATTCACCCCCGCCCCATCACCAACATTTCAACCACTGTGCTGTGTGCTTGGGATAGAACCACAGGAAAATGGACAGCATCTTTTGCCCATCACTATTGCAAGACAGAATTACTAAGGACTAGGGTGTTACTGTTCCCCGGAGTTACATTTCTCTTTCCCCGGGAATGCTGCTGAATTGTACAAATTTTGTGTACAGCTGGACTATAAACTCCTAAGGTGATGGGACTGTTTTGTTAATGGAAATGTTAATATGGTGCTTAACACAGTTCCCAGTTGATAGAAGAGTCGATGTTCTAGTCCATTTATGTCTGGAGAAGTTCACGTGGGCATGGACACTAGTTGAGCTGAAATAATTCATTCAGCTCTCTCTCATCTTTGACACAGCCAGTGGGACAATTCTGATTTTGAGGAAGGCCTGTCTTAGTTTGCTGGGGCTTTCAAAACAAATTGCCACATACCAGGTGGCTGGAACAAATGGGAACTTGTTCTTGCCCAAGGCCTTTGGCCCGAAGTGCAAAAATCAAGGAGTCAGTAAATTTGCTTCCTTCTGGAATCTGTTCCCTGATTCTCTCTTGGCTTTGGTTGCTGAGGACCCTTAGTGTTTTTAGCCTATAGTTGCACAATTCTAGTCTCTGCCTTGATCTTCCATGGCTTGTCCCTCTGTGCATCTTTTCTCCTTATAACGTAAGGACACCTGAGGTTGTAATCGGGGTCTACCCTCACCCAGTAGGACCTAAAATTTCTCAACAATTATATCCACAAAGATCTTTTTCCAAACACAGTGATATTTATGGGTTGGACTTGTCACTTGAGGAGCAACCATTTAACCAGTTCAGATTCCTAAACTTTCCAAGTGAATTTCTTGGAGTGGCATTTGTCTAGCAAATGACAGACCCAATATCTAAAATCATCCATGTAGGGATAAATGGGACTTGAAACAACTCAGCCACATAAACCGTGTGCACAGGTACTGCAGTTTGGCCGCTGATCATCTTTTTGTCACCAAAAGCTATAACTAATCTACTTTTTTTAGCTGTATCATCCTGGCTTTTATCTTCAATTTTGTTGCTGCTCTTGGCTTTCTTGTTTCAATGGCGCAATGCAGGGTGTTAGGAAAGGGGTCACCCGACGCTTTCCCTTCTGTTTTGAAGCACAGGAGTACCACATTCTACTCTTGTGCTCTTCCTCTATACTTTTCTCTGATCATTGCCTTTTCTTTTCATATTTTTCCTGTTGAAGCTATTTATGATATTTTAGATTAAGCAAACATGACCTCCTCACTTCTAAGTTATTTTTTTTAACTCAGTTTGTTTTAAGCACTTAGCCAAAATGCCTATTAAGGAGATACAAGGTCTTTTTCACATGGAAACAGAAGTTCAAAATGGAGTGAAAAAAGAACTTCGGTTCTCTTAATCTTTGTATATGCCTTTTAGCAAAAATATATATTCCACAATAAAAAATAATAATGTTGCTGAGAAAGCCCATTACATTCCTTTTCAGGACCCTCTTTAAGTAAGCTTACCTGTGAATTGGATCTGAGATAAAAACGTCCAGCAGCCAAGCACAAGCAAAGCAAAGAGCAAAATGACAATCCAGCCCCGACAGCCGGTATGAATTTCTAAGGCTGAACTTCTCTTGATCAATCTGACCTGTTTCGTGACAGCTCAACCAGAAGTAATCGCTGGCGAAATTTTGGGAACCAGGTTTTCTCCCAGAAGGTAGCTGTCACCACTTGCTCAAGATTTTATGACCTTAGACACTCTGCCAGAACAGACACACCCAGGTGTGAGCCAACGGGGCCATGTTCACCCTCTTGTTTGTTATGAGAAAATTTGATCATTTCAGTGATCGTGAACCCAAGTCTTTTTCTCACTCTCATCTGGTGGATAAAAGAGACAAATTTGATTTTCTTCTTTGTCTGATGAGACAGATCATCGCATCATTCTGTCCTTAACCTGGCATGGGAGGGTAAGGACCGAGTATCTTGATTTTTATTCTAAAATTCCACTTAAATCAATACTTCTTGTGATCCTCTGTTATTGCTCATTCCTGGCCCTCTTCCTAAGCCCTTTTATTTAAACCAAGGTACATTTTACATTTTATCTCCTATCTGCCCATACAAAGCATCCTAGCAAATGTTTCACAACATAAGACTGGGCTGCTTGTTCACAATCTACTTTGACATGAATATCATTTTTGTTTCTTTACACAATTATGCAGAGCCAAAGAGAGATGCAGAATAGAAGGTCACATAAATAAGTTCTCCCATATAGTGTTGGTGTGGTCACGGTTTGGATTCAGAGTTGCTTCTGAGATTATCGGTTCCATGTGAATTCAGACAGGATAAACCCTCATTCTCAAGGTGGGGTGGGTATGTACTAAGAAATTCTGTTTCTTTCAATGAGTATGTTTGATCCCAAATGCCATCTGGAAGACCAATTAGTACACATTTCCTCAGGGCTCTGGGAGTAAGAAAGAGGAGAGAGTATTTTATTTTCTTGGTTTTCCCTTAACTTTTTTGCTGCTCGTTTTCATTAGATATGGAGGCCATTGAACATTATGTGGTCCAAACAAATTTTAGAGTCACAGACTTGGGCCAAAGGAGGCCCATCAAGAAAGCTCTTTCACAAATGTGTTTTGAGCCCTCTGACAAACTTTGGGCATTGTACACTCCTGCTGCTTTTCCTTGTTTCCCCCTCCCTCGGCCACCTCCCCCATGCCGTCTCTCATACAGCAAGCTCCCTGTTTTAGCTGAGTCACAGCAGCTGGCTGGCACCTCCAGGGGCATACTGTACGTAACACAGAATCCTCTCTGTTGGCTACCATGGTGCTTCAAAAGAGGGCTGTGGCAGCCACAGAAAAGCATCCTGGGCACTCCAGCCGAGCCCTTCTTGGAAGCCCTGAAGCAAGTGGCTGGCAGAAGGAGCCTAGGACAGCTCAGGGATCCAAAGTTCCCAGATAACATGGCTCTGCTGAATCCCAGGGCTGCTGCAGCTGCTGAGATGTTGCTCAGAAGCAAGCCCTGAAGAAACTCAGAACAAAATCCAGATGGACAGAGGCGGAGTCCTTCAGCCTCTCACAGCCAGTGGCTGCCAGGAAACAGTCTTAAAACTGCCAGAGCTTTGGCAAAAGGCCTTGAGCTCTGCCAGGAGTAAACAGTGGGCTAGAACTGGTGGTCCCCCTCACATTTTAGGTCCACTGGGGTGTGCTCGGGCAGAGAAGAAGAGCCCAAGTTTAAGCAACAATATATCGCTTCCTCTCCTGAAAATAAATGCTGGACTGCTGATCTGTCTTAACCAGGTGGAGCAAGGCAGATCTGCACGGTTGGAAACAGAATCTTCCAGTTTTCAGATACTTAAAATTAGACTGCTCCCAGGACCGCAGAACTGCCAGAAGATGATCACTCTTATAAACTGTAGATCCATCAGCCCTCAGTTGATATATTTGTTCTTTCTTCCCACTCCTCCCTGAATTATCGATCTCCATCTGATTCTTATTCTATGCAACAATATCCTTTATAATGATTTAGAAACAAATCTGATTGACATTAATGGTGATGACAATGATAAGAACATCAGAACCATGCAGTGTTCTTACTACATGATGGTAAAAGGGTGTTTGCAGCTGAATACTAAGAGAGTCTTGTGTGTGTGTGTGTGTGTGTGTGTGTGTGTGTGTGTGTGTTAGCACACACTCCTTGGCCTCAAAGTAAACACAACTGAAGAAGTAATTGATCCTAAATGGAAATTTTCAAATCACTGAGAGCCTGTGTGTCACACTTAAAGCATAGCTTGTAAAGAAAGTCAAATGATTTAGTCTTTGCAGCTGTACCTTCACACGAACACTAAGTGGTAGGAACATTTAAAAAGATAAAATGAGAGGATAGCAGCTGCTTTTTGTAGCTCCATGGAGACATTAATATAAACTTATAAAACAAGATAATTTACTTTCATACCCATGGCATATTCACACACAAATTAAGGCGAATGCTGAAAACACAGAAATGAAGCACATTATCTCTAAATATTTACATTTTTTCAATTACAGAGACTCTGTGAAATAGGATATTTCCCCTCAAAAGCTCTACATTTTCATTAGGATGGATCTCTTCATGTGTCAAAGAAAGCCGAAGTGATGCAAGAGCATCCCTTAGAAGACAGTGACTAGCAAAGGAAAAGGGTGACATTTGAAACGAACCCCTGAGGAGTTATTAGTAATCGCTCTTCTGAGAAGTTAACACCTACAACATGTGACAGAACAGGTTCATCTTGGATTCAGTGCACTAAAATATTCTTAACCCTGCTTAAGTCATTTCAAATAAACAAATTATAATTGATTTGTTAGAAGCTAGAAAATTTATCACTGGAACAGGTGTAAGTATTTTAGAGAAATGTGATCAGCTTGTCCTGATTTTTAAAATTTCTCATAAGAAGTCTATTTTTCTTTTGAACATAAAGAATGTGCTGGTTTAGATGAAATATTGCAGTGAAAAGCAAGATAGAACAACGTCTCACTTCTCACATGAAGACAAGAATCTGTTAGGAAGTGGAAAACTACAGACAGCAGTATCTATATGTATATTACAGCAACTGTAATGAAGTCCACAATTGAACATGACTGTAAAACAATAGTTGTTAATGGAAGGAGGCAAAGAAGAGCAAACTATTAGACAATAATGCAACAAATGGCTTGACTTGCCTTTATGGTGTAAGTGAGGAATCTGAATTATTAGTCCAGAGATACCCGAAGACTACTGGTTAGTGTGAGGGACAGAGTAGTTACTAAACTAAATCTGCTCCTGACATTTGCATAGCCTAGAAGAATATAAAAGCCCACTTCCCATGGATTTAACTTAAAAAGTTTTAAGTTAACAAAATAAACATTCTGTATGCATCCCTTGAAAAAAATTAGTTCTCAACATATGAAAGGCCATGTTCACATGCAGAATTCTCAGCAGCTTTGGAGTCTTGTAGCACAGCATGAAGAACTGGCTCTTGTTCATGCCACTGGGTTACCCATTCTCTTCTTGCCCTGATTCCTGCCATATAATGAGAGTCCTTGCTCCTATGCATAGAGACAATTTAGCCAGTAGGTTCAATACGTAAACAGCCAATGGCCAACCCGTTAGCAAAAAGCAGAAAGCACCTGATGGCAATTCACTGGTCTTGAAGTATTTATACCAGTTTGACGTCTACCTGTAGCAAGAAAGGTCCCGGAAAAAAGAAGGCATTGGCTGGATGTGGAACTTTCAGGAGGAGAAATGACATCACTAAGGAGCATTCTTTATTATCTATTAGTTGTGCCTCCATTGTCTGATTCAGCTTTGATTTACTTGCAGAGCATTTACTGGGGATGCTCTTACTTGCTAGACACTGTGTCAGTGTTGAAATAAGCTGTAGTCCTAAATCAATCTCAGAAAGCCTTTCTGGTCACTATCAGGGACAGATTCGAAATAAGTTGCATGTGGTCCAGTGGACTGGGCTAGTTTTTGTGCACACCATTTCTCCGCTATTTTTGATGAGTCATTTAATCTCTGTTTTCAAACATCTTGATACAGATCTTTTCTTCTCTTTTCCACATCCTCACCAGAGTAGTACTGACCCTGTCACATTTTCTCTGCATTTCTACTAGAGATATGGTGAAATATCTTAGATACTTAATCTTCACTTCCTGTTCTTTCTATACACTTTGAGGCAAAACTTTGATAGGCATTGATGTAAAACACAAATTTGTTCCTCATATATTATTGTTGCTCAAAGTTACACAGCATAGCTACTTTCTGAAGCTGGGACAAAATAGCCAACATCCACAGCCTAAAGGAGCAGAGGTTGATTTTGGCTCACGGTTTTCAGGGGTTCAGTCCATGCTCGGTCCACAAGGTCAAATGCAGAAATGCTATGGTGAAAGGGGCCAGAGAAGGAAAGCTGCTCCCATAGTGGTGATCCAGAAGCAGAGAGAGAAGAGAGAAGCTGAGGACAAGAGTACGCCCTTCTGAGTCACGTCCTTAGTGACCTACCTCCAACCAGGTTCCACCTCCTAACAGCAATTTAGCTACTGACCTCATCAAAAGATGATTACACCGATGAGTACAGTGCCACTGCGATGATTCAATCAACTTGCAAATCCATGAAACATTGAGAAAACGTTGAAATCCAAGCCACGATATTATATGATCGTTTCATTTACCTGTGTAGCCAAATGCCTAGCCTGCATGATTCTTGGTTCAAACCAACCAGATAACCTTACTTTCACCATGTGATGGGATTACATCCTGGCTTCCTGCCTTAAAGATGTGTATATATAACGTATCTGATTCTGCCATACTATGGTTTATTCCAATGACTTAAGACTTGATAAGCTAGCCTTTGCCTCCTAGCTCAAGTTCAGATATGTAGCAAAGCCAAAAATGTCTCTCTGGCCCTTGCCCATCTGTTTAACCCCTTCACTTATTAATCTTACACATCCTGTTCTCTAGTTGTTTTGACCATTTACGGTGTTTTCAATGGAGCGATTACAGATAAGATTGCTGTGATCACTGGGTACTGAAACTTATCAAGTCTTTGTGTGAGCATGTTTTAGTTTTTATTAGGTAAATATCTAGATAGTAGTGGAATGGCTATACAGCATATAACATAGTTTTAATTTTTAAATGACCAAATTATTTCGACTAGTTATAGTCCTAGTTATAGTTAGTTATAGTTAGATACCATTTTCTAGTCCTATCAGAAATGCATGAAATTCCATCTGTTTCACAATTTTTCAATAATTTGTGTTTAATAAAATGATTCTATTGATTGTGTGGTGGTATTGTATTACTCTTTTAAGTTTAATTTTCCTAATAACTAATGAGGTCCATTTCCAGTGTTTATTTACTATCAATGTCTCCTCTTTTGTGAAGTGTCTGTTCAAATACTTTACTTATTTTATAACTATGTTCTTTGCCTTATTGGGTTATAAGTAGTTTTTAGGCATTGTAGGTAAGCTCTTTCCAATAGAAATATAATGTCAGATGCATACATATTATTAAATATTCCAGTAGTTGCCTTTAAATATCAAGTGAAGTTACTTCTATTTATAAATTTAATTTAATCTTATATTTAAATATATTGTCATTTTAATGTGTAAAAACCTTTGAAATACTTAATATTTTTTTAAGACAGGGTCTCACTATGTAGTTGAGACTGACCTGGAACTCATTATGTAGCCCAGCCTGGTCTCGAATTCACAGCAATCCTCCTGCCTCAGCCTCCTGAGTGCTGGGATTACAGGCATGAGCCACAATGCCCAGCTGCTAAAATACTTACTTTTTTATAAATCGTTTAATGTTTTAAGTATTTTATGCTTGAGGTATATCATGGTTCAGACAAGGTACATTTCATGAGCTCAGTAATTATGTATGGTGGGTCATTACGATATTGGATGGTAAAAGTTTTCTGTCACAAATGTTTTACACTATTCTTTGAATGCACACATTTTTAGAAGTGTCACTTGAAGCGCAAACTTCAATTTATTGTTTTTGCTTTTATACTTTTTGTTTTAGCATGCTATTTAAGAAAGCTTTGCTAAAGTCAGTCACTAAGATTTTCTGTATTTTTCCTAGGAGTTGTATAGGTTCTGCTCTAATATTAGGTCTGTATTCAACTCTGAGTTAGCATTTGTTCACAGTGTATTGTAAAAGTCTATGCTCATATGGTATTATTTCATTGGCTTGGTTATCCAATAGCTCTGCCACCATTAAAAAAATAATACTGTTGAAAATCAGAGATATATGTTTGGATTTATTTCTGAACTCTATCTAATCCATTGTTCACTACATTTTTCTTTACACCAGTAGTACTCTGCACCTATTACAAGCTTTCTTATAAGTTTTGAGGTCAGGAAGTATATCTTAAAACTTTTTTCCAACCAGATTTACTATGATAGGACCTTTTCATTTTCATGTGAATTTTAGAATCAGCATTCCAACTTGTACAAGCACATCAGCTTGGATTTTTTTATTACTTTTTCAGATTAATTTGGAAAAAAATTTCACATATAAAACTGGATTTTCTAATAGGTGAAAAACAAATAAATAGTGTTTTGGGCAAGAATGGCATTTATGCTTAAATGGTCGATAAAAACCATTTAGGAAGATTTCTGTGTCTGGTTCTGTTTGCAGGACAGTTTTGAAAATTCAATTCATTTAATAGATGTGGGTTAGTCATTTATATTTTTAAGTTTTAAAATTTACCGGTATAAAAGTAGTGATTATATTCTCTTTTCATTCTTCTTATGTCTGCAATATCTGTAGCAATGATCTCCCATTTTTCATTTCTGATATAGGTAACATGCATTGTTTTACACGATCAATCTGCCTAGAACATAACCAGTTTTCTTAATCTTCTCAAAGAATATTTTGTCCTTTTGCTTTTTTCTTGGTCTTTTTTGTGGTCTTGTTCTTTTTGTTATCATTCTTCTTCTCCTCCTCCTCCCCTCCTCTTCCTCCTTCCTCCTCCTTCTCTTTTTTTCTAATTTTTCCTTTTCATGCCTGCTTTAATTTCCTGATATTGTTCTAGTTTCTTAAAATAGAAGCTTAGAGCCTTTCACCAATGCCAGATTATTTTATTACATATTTATATTAAGTCATGAAATCAAGAAGTGTGAGTTGAACTTTTCCTTCACTGTTATCTGACGTGCAAAAAATCATTATTTCAGATATTTCCATTGCTTTTGTCCTTTTATAAGGTTGGAGAATGACTAGTGTTTGTTAGTCTATTATGGCTGGAAACAATTTTCCATGAGATCTTTTGCCATGAATCTCTCCTCAGTCTCTGTTTCAGGCACACTGAACCTCACTCATCCTTCCGTATATACTGAGGTAACTTCCAAAGGGTCTTTCTAGATAGACTGCACTCAAAACACCATTCCCTCCAATGGTCTGTTAAATTCTCACTCACTCTGAAGCCACAATACAGTCCTCGGTTCACTGGGAATTTATTGTCAAATGTCTTCTTGTACACTCTCATCACATTTACATCATTTCTAATTTTACATTTATTTGTACAATTATTTGATCCATTTCTGTTTTCTTTAGGCTGCAACAACATTGCAACTGCACCCGTCTTTGCTTATCCTCTTACCCAAGAGCAGGACACATCATGGGTGCTCATCAAATGCTTATGGGAGAGATAGATAAACTGACGTTATTTTCATATTTGTATTTCTACCAAATTGCATTATTTTCTGTGACTTCTTCCTTTGTGTGCAGTGCACACATGAGAAATCATAGCTTTGCTCCCATAAAATTTAAAAAAATCTACATCTCACCAAAGCAAGACTACCAAAAGGGCAACTGTTCTTTCAAATTCGAGAAACATCCACTCTTCAGAGAAAACTAATTTAAATTTTGCTATCAAACAAAGCAATGATTGGAGAGCTCTGTGGTGAATTAGTTTTCTGCAGTTGCCATGTGCTCATCACAGATGCCATAAAGCACAACTTGGCACAAGCGGTCAAACAGAAAGTGACTCATGAGGATATCGTATTTCCTTGCTTCCATTTTGTTTTCATCTTCCTAGTGTGTTTGAAAACTCATAAAAACCATATGATGAGTTTTCAAATAGAACTGCAGCAGTTCTATCCTGACTTCTTGTTCCTTATATTTTTAAGGGTTTTATTTTCTTCAGGAAGGCTAGGCTGGTATCACAAGTAAACCTCCCAAGGAACATTCCTGACTTGCATCTTACATTTTGAGGTGGACGAGGAAGCAGATGGTGTATTGTACTGCAAATGTGGTGGTTCTATTACTTGCATTTCATGTTATTTTAAATATTCCGGTTGATTTTGAAAATGATGTATTTCATAGTAGCTATTAATTTTATCAAAAGACTTGCCAGAATATCACTGGGTAATTTCTGGAGCTGTAGAAAGAATACATGAATTGATTCACTTCTTCCCAAATTTTGTTATAACTCAGAATATCCCCCTAAAGTTATTCATTACTGCTTTTTCACTTAAAATAGAGACATATTTTATTAAAATTATCCTCAAATACAAAAAATGGAACTAAAGTTAAAATTAATACTTGGGATCAATTGAGAGGTACATATAAAAGGTATCTTCCCCTTTACTTTTGTCTCATTATCTGAAAAATCTGAAAAATAATTGCTACTTACCTTCCCAGCAGAAAAATTATAAGGATTATTAAAATAATGTATGTAAATTGCTTTGCTGTCAGAAGCCTTGGGTACCTGTGTAATATGTTACAGTGCTAAAGACTTGTATGAGTAGTGTTTAAATTTTATCTTTTGAAGCTCAAATAAGTAATTCTCCCATACCACTCGATGTATTGGCCCTGATTTTTTTTTTCTGAAATATACAGGGGCTGTACTGTTTTAATTGATTTGGATGGACACAGATTTAGAAAGCACAGTTCTTTTAACGTCAGTACCTCGGTATCATAGTCAGAAGTCTGTTGTGCAGTTCTGCAGGGCAGCTTTTTCTGCACAGTATGCAAGACCCTTGTTTACTATGCTGATCTCTGGAAAGAAAAGCGAATTTGTAGAGATACAATAATGTAAGTGTTGGATTTTGGAACCAAGCACTCTGGATTCACATTTCACTGTCAGCACACATCAGTCGTGAAACTTGGAGCGAGTTATTTGTTTTCCTCTGCAAGTCTGTTGCCCCTCTGTCAAATGGGTGATGATCATGTAAAGTTTCCTTAAGAGTAATGACTTTTGTGGAAAATCACTGAGTGCACATGGAAAGTTTAATGAGCGGCAGTCACAATTATTGAAGAAAATGGTACTATATAATTGTACGATTCCCTCACAGTGTTGATTATGTGGAAAAGAAAACAAATACTTGTAAAGGTTATTTGTTGTTTGGTTACTACATAATTTATAAGTGCCATTCCACATACTTTTCATGAAATGTAATGCTGTCATTTTATTCTGCACTTTTTTTCTTTTCTTTTCTTTTCTTTTTTTTTCAGGTACTGAGGATCGAACACAGGACCTTGCACTTGCAAGGTAGGCATGGTGCCATCGAGATAAATCCGCAGCCTTCTCAACTTTCTTGATGAGGAGACTGGAGCTAATTAATTTGCTAAGGATAAAAAATAAGACTTGAATTTAGAACTGCTTTTGAAAGTCTGAGCAACAAACCTTAATGTAGAAACTGAGTTGTTTCCCCTTTTATTTACATTTCTTCTACCATTAATGACGTAGCTGAGCACTGTTACTTAAACCACTCTTTTTCTTGTATCCAGATTTCTCAATTGTTATACTGGGTCAGGTTAACAGTCTTTAAGGTTGGAAGCAGCCCCATGACGATTTCCATGAACAGGAAAATGTAGGCTGGCTTTCACATTTGCTTCCCATTATTCTGTAGTTTTGAGCTTTTATTCGTTGTCATGTATTACCACTAAAGTTATAGTGAGGGACCTTAGGGGTTTGTCTCTATTAAGCAACCACTTCCTAGGAAACAGAGAGTCACAATTTATCTAGGAAGAGTCAAAGGGCTTGTTACTACTGGTCCATCTTCCTCGTCAAAGTCTCCTCTGTAGTAGCAGCTGATCCATACAGCTCGGTCATTTCTGCTATGCATGATCTTTGGCATGTCACCTCTCCTTCTAAGATGTTCATTTGCAATTGTCGAACACTTGACAGATAAAAAGGCTCTTGAAGGCTTATAGCTTTGCTTCTATTTTTATTACGAATGACTGAATTGAAAAGGAGTCATGAATACAGGAGAAGGTAACCCCACTTGGAAGATTCTGTAAAGAGTGTGTGAGTTATGCTCAGCATCCTTCTGTTACTTTTACAGAAATGATTCTGTGAAGAAAGAAGTGTGTGAAGGAAGTCAAAGGAAGATTGCATAATTTTACTCAAAGTGATGTGCGTAATCCTTACAAATCTATTTGTTCACAAAGATGCAATATTAAAAGGAGTACCTTTTACCTTCTTACTATTTCAACATATCCTTAATACAAAATACATCACTTAACATTATAGCTGTTTATCAGTGGAATTTATCTCCATATTTCTAAATAATATATTTGTCATTTCTTACCTTATAAATTTTGATGTTAGATTTTGGCTTTTGGGGGTAGGTGAGGATTTTGATTGTGTCTGCTAGGGTTCACCCTTCTTTCCATCTTCCTGTTATGCTTAGAGCAATATGTTCAGCAAGTCGATAATGAGCATTTAAATGCTCAGGACCACAGAAGTATCTTTTTTGGTACCCAGGATCAAACTTGGGTCCTTGCGCTTGGGAGGCAGGCGGCAGAACCACTGAGCCAAATCCCCAGCCCCACAGAAGTATTTGTTCCAGAGTCAAGTACGTCTTGTGTTACATGCCCCTTATACAATTCTTTGTTCTTTTAATCACTTTGATTATTTTCTGGGTCTACTTGTCATGATTGCGTGGTCATTTTTAATATACCATTGCATGGTACAAGATTGTTTTCCCTCCTGCTCTCCTTTCCTTACAGAGACTGTTTTCCCCAGAGTATCTTTTCTTTTATCACCCAGAGAAGAGAGTATTTGATCACTTTACATAGCTAACCGCTTGTGTATAAGTTACAGGACAATGTGGACAATTGCTACATCTGTTGTTCTTTTGGTTCCCCATGTCTAGAATAGTGGTTAGCTTGTCGTCCGCACCCAGTGCGTATTTGTGGATTTAATGGATAAACAGTGTGGTTTTAGAAAGACATAGTTGAAATGAAAGGGGACTTAATGTTGCACTGGTCTTCATGAATCTTTATATGGTGCGGTACTGAGCCATTAAGCAGAGTTTTTAAAAAATCACTTTTAACATTTTTGTTTGTTATTTTCAGAGTGGTGGGGCAGCTTCTCTTTATGGGATGCATTTGTTGCACAGAATAGATATACTTATCTCTCTTCTTTACTCTGACATCTGTGTGTTTACACTGGGTGGCTTGGCTTTTTCCTTTCCGCATACTCCTGAAGCTTGTTAGGGACCCTCGATGCTGCTGGGAAAATAAAATTCGTTTTCTTGATCCATATTTATCATTCTCTATTATTTTGTTTTCTTCCTAAAGTCATGAGTTAAAAGAGAAAATACTGCTGGTAGACTTACCAGAAATCATGGAGGCCAACAAGAGTGGAGTAGGATCTTTCAACATTTCAAAGAAAGTCTGTTCACCCAGGCTTCTAGATCCAGGGACAATGTCTTTGAGAATCAAAGTGATACGAAGACATTTTTGATTGAAGAAAATCTGAAAATAGGATCTGAGAAAAATCTGTTCTAATGAAATATGGCAGAATTTTATCAGGCTAAGAGATATCACTGGCAAGCTCACAACTTTGGGAGTAGAGAAAAAGCCACTGGAATGATGAATATCTGGGTAAATGCAATAGACCATCCTCTTTTTAATTTAAAGGAAAATTGTGACATTGTCTAGCACTATTTTTCTTCTATGTAGGTGAAGCACATGTTACAGTGTTATTGTAAAGGGCCCAATATTAAGTGATATATGGTTCTAACAGCTCTACATTTTACTTTGTCAAAAAAAAATTAAATATAAGTAAATTGTTAATATTTTAGGTACACTTAGTTTAATCTTTTGAGCAACTATTTAAAAAACAAAAGAAAGGAATATAGTTAAAAGCCAATATGGCAAATTGAATAGACTTTGAAATAGTCAAATGATCTACAGGAAGTCAGGAAAAGAGAAACAGAAAGACAACATTCGAAGGAGAAAACACAAAGCAACCAAGATTATAAGCCTAAATCCAACCATATCAAATATAGTGCATGGAAGCGGCCTAAACAAGCCAGTTATAATAGAGTATAAAAAGTTTAATAAGCATTGAAAGAAGACATAATAGTAAATACAAAGATTATTTCTGAAAACAGAAATAGAAAGAGTATTTCCAAATAATTTTTGAGGCCACGACTTGATACAAATAAAAAATATTACAAGAAAAATGAAACCGACTGATACCACTTATGAGCGTCAACTCAGAAAGTGTCAAGAAACTATGAGCAAAGTGAGCCCAGCAATACTTTGAAATCAATCAATAATTCTTCATGTAAATGAGTTAAAGCAGAAAGCTACATAATCATATCAGCAGGTGCAGAAAGACCATGTGAAAATGTATTGTCCCTTTCTTGGTAAAAATCTTTCATCGAAGTTGAAATGTAAAAAACCTCTATCAAACTAATACTGTGCATCTGCAGAAAACCCTATCACCAATTCAAGATGTGATGATAAAATAATGAATGCTTTTCTCAGATCAGAATAAAAAGGCAACACCCCTTTTTGCTCTTTAGCATGCTGTAGAAGTTCGCATTCATCAAGACAGATAGAGAAAAGTGAAGTATGCAACTAAAAAAATGAAATAGAAGCTTCCCTCTTTACAGATGTCATAATTATGTACATAGTATGTCACACACACACTAAAAAACCTCCAAAAGGTTTTTGAGCTAATTGATTCAGTACACCAGGTCAGTACAAAAGGCAGTTCTCCATCTATATTCAGTATTGGGAAGGAAAAATTTAAAAACAGTACCACATGCCACAGAATAAAAAAATAAAACATTGTGATATAAAGCTGACAACATCTGTGTACAATCTCTATTCTGAAAATAACAAAACACTGGTACAAAATTTTTAAAAAAAGATTTACAATAATAATGTAGGCTGCTTTGATGGATTGGGTGATTTAATGTTTGTAAGATGTCAAACTTCCCCAAATTTTCTATAGCTTCACGGTAATCTAATAAAATGCCAATGAGCTTTTCTTTTTTTTTTTTTTTTTT
>NW_022900917.1:9010159-9035707 GCF_012274545.1 Fukomys damarensis | reverse complement strand
GCCATGCACTAAATTAAAATCCAAATGGATTAAAGATCTAAATATTAAAACAGAAACATTAAACTTGCTGGAAAGTAAGTTAGGCAGAACTCTGGAAGACATTGGTATAGGAAAAGACTTTATGAACAAATCCTCAGTAGCACGGGAACTAGCAGAAAGAATCAACAACTGGGATCTCATCTTACTAAAAAGCTTCTGTACTTCAAAAGAAACCATTAGCAGAACTAAGAGACAATCTACAATGTGGGAAAAAATTTTTACCAGCTGTACCTCAGACAAAGGACTAATATCAAGGATATATAAAGAACTCAAAACAATCAGTCCCCCCAAATATAAAGACCCGATCCAAAAATGGGCATCCGAAATGAACAGACATTTCTCATACAAAGAAGTGAAAGCAGCAAGAAAATATATGAGCTTTTCTTTTTCCAAGGTAATAGTCAGGAATGTAAAAAAATGAATACAGAATACAAAGTAATGTTTTTTAAATAAAGAAGGTGGGAGTCTCCCATTATCTGATATAAAAACTTACTGCAAAACCAGGGTATGACAGTAGTATCAGCAAATGGTAGATATGGAGGTCAGTGGCACAGAAGAGAAGGCAAAGAAAGACACCCACAGAAGTTTTATGAATTATGTTTATTTTTCTCATTGAGTTTATTGGTACATTTTAGGTATACAGTCCAGTTACATTTATTATTGGGATCTTGTACCTTTACATGACAGGACTTGGTTCTCATTTTTTCCCTTTGAATTATGTTTTTAATTGTCAAAGGTTCAATGCAGAAATAATAGTTTTTCAAAAAATGTCATTAGAATACTTCACCATTACCATGAAAAAAAAAATGCTTTTAAGGTAAGAACCAAAACTACAAAAATTTTAGGAAAACTAAACTAAAATTTGTAACTTTGATGCAAGCAAACAATTTCAAAAACAACTAAGTTCTTAAAATCTGTTTTCATAATGACAGAATGTGATAAAATGAATTCACAAAACTTAATTTTTTTGCTGAAAGAAGAAAACCATTTAGGGAATAATACAACAAGTCACTGGCTAGGAGAAAATTTGCACAAATCATGTGTCTGATAGAAGACTCATGAAAAATATATAAAGAACTAAAAACTTAATAGAAATCACCAACTGAATAAATGCACAAAAGATTTAAACTGATACTTCACCAAAGAATATATATGACTGGGCCGGGGATGTAGCTCAGTGTTTCCACAGCCTGCCTCTCAGGTGCAAGGACCTGAGTTCAATCCCTAGTACAAAAAAAAAATATAGGATCATCAAACAAGCACACAAAATGATGAAAAAAAAAAAAAAGATATATAGGATCATCAAACAAGCACACAAAATGATGTCTGGTATTTGTAGTTACTGGTAATTTGCAAATGAAAACCACAAGACACCACTGCACATAAAACCAAACCAAACCAAAGTGATAATAATGACAGCAAAACATCTCATGACCCCGAGGGCTGGCAAGGGCACAGAGCAGCTAGATTTCACATGGGGTGCTGGTAAGAATGGAGCATTGCACAGCTCCTTAGAAACAGCGAGCAGTTTCTTTACTGTGGGTAAATCTAGATTTGACAGCAGCCCTAGTGACCCATGTCCTTGTTAATATTAAAATACGTGTTATCATGAAATTACGTGTTTCTGCTAAATCTGTGCACAAATACTTATAATACTTTTTCACAGCCACCCAAACTTGGAGATGACCCTAATGGTCTCCAAATGAAGAGATAAACAAATTGTACCAAAACCTTGCACTGAGACACTACTCACCAATAAAATAGCTAGGTAAAAAAGTCTGACTCTAAAGACTATATACTATATGATTTCTGGAAAAAGCAAAACTAAGATAGCAATTAGATCAGTGAGTGCTAGGATGATGGGTAGAGGGAGAGGGAGAGGTTGTCCCTGCAGAGAGACAGTTCAAGGAAATTTGAGGGATGCTTGTGAATAGGATTAATTGCACTAATTGTGAGATTAAAAAGTAAATTTTACAGTATGCAAAATAAAAATTAAATTAAAAAAGACAAATTCACACTACAATAAGTCAATACACATGATCAATGTAACTATATTTTGACTTAAAACTATTGGTAGGGAAGTTATGTGATGAAATGATCTTTGGTTAAAATCCAGTTTATAGTCATATACTAGCTCTCTCTCCTTGTACAAAGTTACTTAAAATCTTGCAAGTCTCATTTTCTTCATTTGAAAAAATAGGATGTGACCCATATGAGTTTTGAAGGTATATAAAGTACGAGGCACAGTGCTCATTCCTTTATAAGTGATGCATAAATGCTAACTTTTATTATTAATATTCTTATTACTGCTTTTACGTTTCACGGGCTTGATTAAAGACCAACGGTGTTCAGCATAATGCAATGCAAACCATGAACTTAAAGCACACGGAAAACATTCTCAGTAGGCACATGAAAAAAGCAGACAGAAACAGAAGAAATTATGTCATCAATCAATCAAAACCTTAAGGAGTATAAGACAGAGTTGGAGACGGAGTAGATAACTAGATAGGCAATGAAGGTCTTTGTATTTACTGTGTATTTTACACTTACAGCAAATCTCAGTTTAGGCTAACTTCATTTGAGATGCATATGGCCGTGTATGAGGGGCTGCTATACTGGCAAGATGATTCTAAACATCATCGTCCTTATTACTGAAATAAAAAAATATATATAAAGCTCTATTTGGTGACTTGAGCTCAACATGGATTTCCTTTAAGTTATTCTTCAGGCCAAGAAGCAGAAACTTAGTTTTTCTGTTCAGTTACAATTCCTTAAAAACTCATTCAAAACAGTCTCGGGTTGCCTAGCACACATCAATCTCTTCGTCCTTAAGTCTTGGTTCCATGTGCCTGACACCAGCCATGTTACTTGCAGGCTGAAGGACCACGGGAAGGGTGAAGAGAATCAAAAGTCCTGGCTCAAACTGGCCCCTGTGGTCCTCTTCCTCACCGTGCGAACTTGGGCTCTTCTAACTCTGCAATTCCCAAAGCAAATATTTCAAACCATCAGTTGCCGTTGCCCTCTCATGCTGATATAAACGCAAGCAACTCATAAAACATAGATACAGCTTTGTCTACATCCTATTGATAAAGTGCTTGTGGCATTTTACAGAAGAATTAAGGTGCGGAGACTAGATTTACAGCTTGCCCTTGGAGTGAGAGTAGAGGAAAAAGTTTGGCTGAGCTCAAAATAAATTTACATGAAACACTGGCGCACAAGAGTTGACATGCCACGGCTGCTGCCTGGCCCGCTCAATTTGAGTCAGGTTTTAACACTTCGGGTTCTACTTAATGTGCCTGTGAGGACGGAGGCAGGGATGCCTCTCGTCCTGCTTCCAGTGTCTGCGGGGTGCTCGGGCATTCTGAACTGCTCGACTCTAGGAGAGGAAGCACTTTCCCTGTATTTTATGTCTGAAACTCTCCTACTAAGACAGAAGGTAATTAAACAGCTTGCGTGCTGCTTCATAAAACATATGGGGAAGCATCGCTTGTTTCGTTTAGGACAGGGAGCTGCGGCGGGGAGAATCTGTCAAGTCTTTGTCTAAGGCTTTAGTTATGAACAGAAATTCACGGGCAAATGTCAGGTGGCAGAAGAGAAGGTTAGTCGAAATATCAGAAGCAACCCAAATCTCAGGCCCCTGAACCTGGTAAACATTGTCCCCTGCAGATGAATTTCAAAGCAACAAGGAAGATCTGAGTTTGGAGAAGGGGAATCCCCTGTTGTAAAGCCAGGTTCGGGGAAGGTGACAAAGGAATTGCTCCGGGGTCGCCGGGAATCCACCGTGAGTCTGAGAATATGAAGACGCTTCCGCTGTTAGCTCGTCCGGACTCCTGGTTTTCCTTCCGTCAGTCCATTCGGCTTTGCTCTGCCTTCAGAGATATGTGGGCATCCACCCGAGTTACAGTTCAGTCCCTCTGCAGAGACAACTGGGAGCCATAAGCTGCTTCAAGCAGGGCCCTCCAGCACCCCAGACTTCCCAGTAATAAGGACAGTGATGCAAAACAGTAAACGCTAAGAACGGCAGCCAGAGGAAAAGCCTTTTCTTGGTGTGAAAAGCAAAGAATGTGAGCCCAGGAGCCCGTCACACTCTAAATTGTCAGGATTTACCCTATCAGGGCTCCTGCTGCAGTCACTCCCAGTCACAGTTTCAGCGAGAGGGGGTTTAACCACGTCAGAGGGGTAACAGCCACCTGCCCCACTGCCCCTTGCTGCCCACGGGACTCGACGCAGGAAGGTTTTTCAGGAGATCCCAGAGAAAACTTCAGGATCTACAAGTGTTGACAAATGACTGATACTGTCAGTCTCCATAGCCCAGAATTTTTATTTTAGTTGAGAGGCAAGGATAGTATAAAGGGGAGTTCAGCATTAATAAACTTAAAAGATTTCAATGATATTGTGTAAGTATTTTTCTCTAGTAAGAAGGACATATGCCTCCACTTTTCGATAGTCGGATTCTCTGAAGATGGGGGGATGACACCTGTCTTTTTCGGGTTGTCCTATGTGAAGTCCAATGATTGCCTTTTATCATCTAAGGATCACATTATATATTATAAATAAATACATAAATATTATTGCTATATTGGTCATCCTCTACTGTCTTTACCTCCCAAATGTAAAATTTTTTAATAAGGAGTTTTGCTTTTTTTTTCTGGCATACTACTGGGTACATAGTATGTAGTCAATAAATGTTTGTTAAAAGGTTTTTTTTAATGAATTCACACGTTATTGGGCCAACAAACCAAATTCCAAATGTCTTACAAGGCATATAATCCTCAACCCTAGGCTAATAATACAACCTCTTTGTCCCAAGTAAGACTTCTACAGGGTAGGCCCGGTACCAAAAAAAAAAAAAAAAAATAAAAAAAAAAAAAAAAAAAAAAAAAAAAAAAAAAAAAGAAAATAAAAAAAAAGAAAAAGAAAAAGATCTCTACACATATGCTGTATGTTCCAAACTTATTAGAACAACTCTCATGCCATTTCAGAATATGACAGACACTTTACCATAGGAGACTTATTTTTTAAAGTGGAGAGATATCATTCAATTTCAAATTGTTTACTTTGTGAAAAAAAATCCCCTAGTCTCTTGGAATAAGGTCTTCATTTATGTTCTTCTAGTAAACATGCTATATAAACTGAATTTAGCATTTACCAGATTTGAGTGTAATTGTTTGCTATAGAAGTGGTAGGGCTATGTCCTATGACATTTTATACCTAGAAACTTGCAAAGTGCCTTGTACATAATTATGTATTCGTTACATGTTTACTGAATAAGTAAAACTGATTAGCCCCAACACAGCCTGATTTCTACCAATAAATAATTTTATAATGTACTTTCCCAATTCAATATACTATAAGAATGTTTCAGCTGGTATCTTCTGAGCTGTCTAAGTAAGTGCAAATGCTAACATAAGCAAAAATGAATAATGCTCCTGTAACCTGAATAAGGCTCCCATTTAATAATATTCAAGCACTTGAAAAGAACAAAGCCAAGCAACTTGATTGCTTCCACTCAAAACAGCCCAGTGAGAGCAGACTGCAGTTTTGGTAAGTGCTTTCTTCAGCTGAACCTCCTAGTAAAACTTGCTGATTAGAGTGTGATGAATTGTATTTTTAAGAAAGGGTGTGGAGTTTCATTCCTGGCCAATTATTAAGTATATATTAGACAGGTATTTTTTGAGACGCAGACATGAACTAAACCATGCTTTACCAGCCCATGATTCTATGAAACCAATTTTCCTAAGACCAAATAACAAGCTTTGTGAGACAAATCTACAATTAGGTGCATACACACTAATAACAATCAAAAGATCTTATTCTATCTTTTATTGGCTTATGTACTCTTCTATAATGAGTAAAAGTTCATACTTAATAAGTATACTTTACAGTTAGACAAATTTGAAAAAAAGTCAATATTAACACACTTTTCCTCCAAGGAGGAAAAGCCAAATTGAAAGCAAATTTTCCATTATGGACTTAGAGGTCAGGTGCTACATGTAGAATTAAAATTACATCCCTGAAGATTTTAAGATAATATCCTTTAAAACTATTTTTTCATATGTTATCCAACAGCAACAGTTACACTCAATGTTAACATGATTTGGTTATTTAAATAGTAGGGCTGGGCATTTAGCTCAGAGGTTCCACTGCCTGCCTTGCAAGCGCAAGGACCCAAGTTCGATACCTGGTACAATAATAAATAAATAAATAAAAATAAAAAAACAAATAAATAAATTGTTTTCTTAAAAATGACATACAAGCTCTAGTTTCTTACAAACCTGAGCAAAGAGAACAGCTTAAAAATAAAGCTGATGCTAACTGACTTTGACAATCTCGTATTATGGCCTAATTCCTTCGAAAGTGAAAGATTGTTGAACTGAATTTTTCTCCATGAGTGTAAGAAAGCAAACATAAGGAAAGTTTAATGGTAAGGTATCTTCCAAACCTCAGGGAGTATTCGCTGGCCTCACTCGTGGGGATCATGACAGAGAATGGTTGAGCAAGAAAATTCAGAGCCTGCGTCCTTGCTGGTCCTTTCATGCTGCCGCTCAGTTCCCTGCAATGTTGCTCGAATTCTGCCATTTTACTCATCTTCAGTGTGTGGGAAAGAGTCCCCTCAACCTGAAGGAAACGTGGCCAGAGACATGTACTCAGGGGCCTTCCCGTGGAAGTGCAGAGAGCAGAAGGACCCACTGTCAGCTTGAGGGGAAGGAGAACAACCTGGAAAGATAAGCTTGCTTTGGCCGGAGACCAAGCAGGAAACACGAGCCACTGATTTTCTCACCCACAAGAAACACATGTTTTCCCAGTTTGGAACTGTGGTTGGAGTTCATTTCTATTTCAGCAGCAATTCTGTGTGTTTGGAAAAAAGGTGATACCAAAACATCTATTTTCAGGAAGAGCAACATGAACACATAGTAAGGAAATGACTTGATCTTTGGACCCATGTTTACATTTGGGGACAATTTAAAACTTCCAAACCTTGCTAACAACACAGATTATAATTTAGTAATCCATGCAGTGTTTAAATACTTACAGTCTGCTGATTTTCATTTTTCCTTATGTATCATTATTGGGAAAACAATCACTGCATTGCTCTTTATACCTTTACTATAGTTACTTTATAATGTACAGTTGCAGTTGAAAATTGGATTGTAATTGGCAGTGAATAATGCTTGGATATTTTAAAAGAAAAATAATTGAACACACAAATATAGCAGGGTAGATGATCATGGTTGGCCTACCTCGCTTTGAACCCACGGTTGGAAATTTTATTTCTTGTTTAACATTGTGCATCATATACTTGAAAATTTGTAATGAGTTAGAAGATTACACTTTTATTTATTTATTTATTTTATTATTATTATTATTATTTTTGGTACCGGGGATTGAACTGGGGTCTTTGCGCTTACAAGGCAGGCCACCAAACTGCTGAGCTAAATCCCCAGCCCACACTTTTATTTCTTAAGTACAGTAAAAAAAAATGGAGAAAGAGAGGGAGAGGTAGGAATTGTGGACAGAAGAAGGAAAGCAGATGAAGAAAAAAGAAAGAAAGAATAAAGGAGAGGCAAAAGAATGATACCAACTTTGCCTTCTGGAAACATTCTTTTTTGCTAGTAATCTGCTCATCAAAACAATTAGAAATATTAAAATTTAGAGAAAACATTCATAGCTTCCAAATTAGATTTTGATATTCACGTAACCTTAAGTTGACTAGTGAAAATACTCTAAATAATTAGCCTGACATTGTAAATATGTTTTAAAATTTGTTTACTGAAAGAAAAGGTTTTGATTCTTACAATATTTTTAGAGTTTTATTATAATGTTAGTCATAGAAAAACTGTAATATCTGTCGTAATAAAAACATTTGGATAGGAACTGAAAAATCTAAGAATAAAATGAATGTCTTATTTTTCTGTATCAAAAAAGTTGTGCATAGAAACCATCATTAGGTAACTCTTCTTTACTACATCAGCACACAAGGAAACAAACCCAGACCATACCCCCGCTCCTTTCTTGGCGTTTCCAATTATATATTTTTGCAGACTGCTTGTCTCTTAGAATTGAATACTGCTTCATGTATTTTTTATTTTAACTTCTTTGATTAGCAGTGCAGCCTGCATCTGATTCCGATTGTATTAAATACCTTCGCACACCTGGGAATTAGTAAGCTAAGGTCCCCACTGCGTTTGTATCCATTTCAAAGGTGTGTGGCAATTGCTCTCCTCAAGGAGATTGTGTCAAGTTAGTTAAGCTCCTCTGTTCTGCCTTCTTTCTGAATAGAGACAAGTGATGACGATAATGATAATTATACATTTCAGACAGCGCTTGTAGAGCCAACATCTTTTATACCCATGAGTTATTCCTTACAGGAAGAGGAAAGTCCCAGCCTCCCACTCAGGAACCCTGAGTTCACATGAGAGATTCCACTCCTGCCTCCTTTATCCTCGTTCATCTCTCTTGGCCCCAAATTACTGAGGATGATTAGCAACCGTATCCATGAGAACTGGACCAACAGCTCTTAAATTCATAGTTTGAACTGGCATGAAAGAGAGATGGAAAAATCGGAATTCTTTGGAGAAGGAGTGAGGCAGAAAGTTCAAAAAACTGTGTCTTTTCTTTCTTAAAATGTGCAGCATAGTAAAATAAAAATTTCTTCTTCCCTGTAAAGCAGGGTAAAGAACTTCAAATTCTTTTATTTGCTCAAGGCAGAGGACATCTATTTCAAATACATCGAGAATGCTATGGAGTTTACAGGAGATACGAGGAGATAACGATAAATGAGCACATAAATATAATTTAGAAACTTTAGACTTTACCAATAAAGTTGGCTGAAAAACAATTTTACATTTGGAAAGGATTATTCAAAATCATAGAACCCATAAGCACATGCATTTGGAGAAAAAATAGAAATAAACATAAATTTCCAAATCACCTATTTATTTAACCCCTAATGATAGAAAAGCAAGTGAAACCATGATTCTTCTACAGCCCCCCATTGTCACTGGGACAAGTGATAATTTGTAATAATTGCGTTATTATTCACATGTCCTCTCTGAAATAAACCCTATCTGAAGAATCTAATGTGTTGGTCTGGCTCCATTAAAAGCTTTCTAAAATAGAAAACAATAGACACATTGTCATCACTAGAATGCTATTTTAAAAATATATAGAAATGTTGGAGAGAGTTCACAGAAAATGTGAAAGAAGGGACTGACTTACTTGTTTAAAAAAGATTAAAAGAGTATGTATGTCTTGGCTGCTCAGTTACTATCTGAGAACACGATAAATGCCTGCAAATGTTTCAAGGGTGTAACACAAAAAGGGAGGGGCGTTTGGTGCCCTCAAAGGGAAGACACCAACATGCAACTCAGTTGCTCTGTATCTATCTTCTTGATCCTCTTGCTATTGAGAATCTCACAGTGTTATAACATTTAGCTAGGAATTTCCTAACAGAGGGGATTACAGGTTTTTTTTTGAAGAAGGAGCATATTATTTGTGAACATGTTAAAACTAGATCTGAAAGGAAGGAAAACTGTATACATAATTGTAAGTCACATCTTCATCCAATTAGAGCACTAATTGTGCCATATTAATGGCGTAATAAACATAACTTGTCCTAATTGTAAGTGCTCAGAGAGGAAGCCATCGCTGGTTTAGTCCACATTGGGACCTGCACTATGGTTGATGCAGTGTAAAGAGTGATGTCAGTGTACTTAAAGGGGGTGGAAGGCAGGTGAATGAAAGGGAAAATTCACTGTGGTCACTGGATTTTAGTTGGCCTGAATCAAAACCATTGAGGGGGCCATGATCCCCTTACCGTGATATCTACTGCCATCAAAGTAAGACAATCTGAAGATAAGTGGTCTTCTGTGTCTTAAGATACATATTTGTGTATCACTCAAATTTATATACTTTAGTGGCAGTTATATTAACATGATGCAACAGAAGAGATGTTCTACTCTGACATCAGAGTTTCAGGAACATTTTGTTCAGCTGTAGAAAATATCAGAACTTAGCTAGATTCAGACTATTTATAGCAAAGGTGTAGTTCAATGAACAATTGCAATAAAATGACAAATGGGTTTTCCTTAGGATACAAGGAACACAATAAAAGGAGGGAGTCACACAGTAGAGGAAAATACATGCTCGATAATCTGTCTTTTGCTCATCTATTTTCAATATAAACAAGGTGAATTTCCTTACCTACAAATGCCATTAAGCTCCACCGTATCTTTGTAGCACTCTCATTCAATATTTTTCTTACTTTCACTTTGTGTTTGAAGGTTGAATAAATCATTTAGCTTGTACTTCGTGTACCTCTGTTCCTGCAATAGTTTCTAGGTATGTAGATTCAAATCCTTCTTTGAAAAGACAATTTTAACTGGCAAAGAATAACTAACTTACATCGAGCATAATTACTTTTAGACTTAAGACCTTGGCATGCCATGGACTAAAAAATCTATGCCAGGGAATTCCAGCCACACCTTCCAAGGAGATGGCCTTAAGGAACATACTCACTTATTTTTCCCTCTGTTACTTGATAAGTTAAAACAAATTATGAATATGTCGTCTCATTTTGGTGTTAGTATAAAAGTCTTCACTGTCGATAGAATTTTGAAAGAGGCAACCAACATTTAAATAACAAAAATGTGCCATACAAAAATTTCTTATTAACAGTATAGTTCATATTTAATCCAGATTGAATTAATTTCAGAAAAAAAGATACACTGCATTTGTATTTAACTACTATTTCTAACAAAAATACACTCAATGGGCAGCAAAGCAATCTGCAAAAATAAAATTTTCTCAGTGAATTCTTGTTAATGGGTGATATATTCTAAAATATAAAATTTTGTCACTTTTGTAAGTGAAATTAAAAAGTAGAAGATACTTTTTCATTCCATAATAAATTTATTATATGAATTTTCTTGTAATTTCACTAATAAATTAGGTGAAGTTATAGCAAATGCTTATAACATACTTTTCTGAAGGAATAGCTCTACTGCCTTATAAATCCAATTTTATATGCTCAGTGTTAACCTTTGTCCTTAGTTTGTAAGTTTTATCTCCATGCTGCATTCTATCTGCGCCCTTTGTTTTTCCTTACATTTCAAAAAACGAAAAGCTTAAAAAATAAAACCATGCGTGAGCCTGCCAAACACTGAAATTTTCTCCTTCTAGCAAATTGCTGGGTGGTTTATAGTTCACCTCTGAATACTTTTGCATAGGTTCTTACTTGTCAACTTTGGCCAATAAAAGGCATCTAAATGAGTTTTGAGTGACCATCCCTCTTCCAAGCTTTAGTAAGTATATGCTATCTTTTATCGATAGGAGGACAGCTGCTCTTGGGAACAAAAGTGACTCAGACCAAACTGAGCTCAAGTAGAGAACAGTGTGGGTTCTTTGGGTCTTGCAAAGTCCACCCACCCACAAACTGTTGGGAGGGACGTTCCTCTTTTTTATCATTGCTACCATAGCAAGTACAGAGTTGGAACTGAGCTGCTTGGCTACTCTGAAGGAGATCTGTGACAAGTAGAAGCTCAGTCTGGCTCTGAAAAGGCTTCTCCAGCTTGAGCTTTCTTTCACCTCTCCTGGCATCCACCATTAAAGCATTCTGGTTGCCTCTTCCTGTGAGCAAGCAGAAGCACGCAGCAGCATGCCTTTGGCCTCAAGCACGGAAAGAACAAAATACATTAAAATACTTTAAAATATTTTTGAACTTTGGTAAAGACCTTCGAAGTCTGAGAGATGTAATTTTTAATGTTCTTTGTTCACTGGTTTTTGCAAGCAATTGAAATTTAGAAACTATTCAAAGAAGAAAAATATCATTGACCTTACAAACACTTGACACGCTATAGTAACTCCCAGGCGCTGGAGACATCATAGATTCTGAGGACTCAATTACTAAGATTTCCTTTTTTCTGGGCAGCTGATCTAAACAGACACTTCTCAAAAGAAGAAACACAAATGGCTAACAGTATGACGTGTGAATTTCACAAATAACTAAAAATAGATCTACTATAATGATCCAGCTATCCCACTTACAGATAGAAAACCAAAGGAAATGAATTCAACAAACCAAAGGGATTCCCACTCTTTCATGTTTATTATGCCACTATTCATCATAGTGAAGCCATGAAATAAACTTAGTAAGCCTAGGTGCCCAGCAGGGGATGAAAAGAATTTATATATATATTACTAAATTCTGTATATTATACCCAATTTTAATATTATTATACATGTATATGAAAATTTATTTATTATATATGTAAATATACATGAAATTATATGTATGAAATATATATTGTTTGGCAATAAAGAATGAAGTACTGGCATTTATAGCAAAATGGATATACAAGCAGGATATTATGTTAAGTGAAATATGACACACTGACAAGTACTGCATGGTCTCTCTCATATGTGGAAGCAATAAATAAATAGATAAATGGATATATAGACAGATAAGAATACTGACCTGATTATAGAATAGCAAGGCTAGTAAAGAGGGAGGGTATTGGGGAAGAAAAATAGAAAGAGTTTGAATAACAAATACAAAATCACACATAGAAAGAGTAAGTTCTAATATTCAACAGCACAGTGGAATGACGTTGTCTCACAACAACCCGCTATATATTTTATGAAGATCTGGAAGCAGAAGCCTAAAGGTTCCAAATATTAAAAAAAAAAAAAAAAAGATAGCAAAAGAGGCTGGGGATTTAGCTCAGTGGTGCTGCTGCCTGCCTTGCATGCACAAGTTCCTGAATTTGATCCCCAGTACCAGAAAGAAAAAAAAAAAGGCAATGAAGAAGAAATGCTAATTACCCCGATTTGACAGAGTGTAATGTAAGCATGTGCTAAAGCATTATACTGAATCCACTGATAGGAGTAATTACACATTAGTTAAAATACATGTTAATCATAACTAAAATAAGCACCGAGGGTATAGTGCAGTGGTTGACCACCTACCCAGCACATGCAAGGTTCTGGATTTGATCATAGCAATGCAAACTTTAAAATAAAATAGAACAAAAATTTGACCTCTTGGTTGGTAGTAAGCTCTGCCTGTCAGGAAGTAGTAGCTAAATCGGTGATGGCGAACCTTTTAGAGAGTTTATTGATAACCAACAGCCTGCTGGGGCACACATACCATAGGTTCGCCACCACGGGCCTAAACCTATGACTGCCAGACCCTACACTGGCAATGTCTTGGGAGCTCATTGGAATTGCAGGTAATGCATATGTTCTGTGTTAGCCATTGTCTTGTTGTTCAGATAAAATACTCGACTCTTCGCAACTTAAAGGAGAGGTTCATTTTGGCTAATAGTTTCAGGTGGTTCATTCCATGGTTGACTGGCTTAGAGGAAGACAAGAAAGAGCATGACAGAGGACAGCTGTTCAAACTATCATGGCCATAAAATAGGGAGAGAGAGTAAGAAAGGAGAGAGAGAGAGAGAGAGAGAGAGAGAGAGAGAGAGAGAGAGAGAGAGACTAATGGATTACGACCTTTAAAAAAGACAAGTATCTTGAATATGGACAATAAGAAATAGGCCTGGAGAGCAGCTCAGGAATTGTCCAGACCTTACCTATCATAGGCTCAAAGTTGTAAAAGGGTAAACTCTTTGAAAGATTTTTCTTGGAGAAAAGAATCCCAGGCCAGATCTGAGGATGTAGCTCTGTGGTGCCGCACCTGCTTGGCGAGTGCGAGGTCCTGAATTAGATTCCCAGTATCAGAAAAAAAAAGAATTCCATGTTCTTTTGCTCTGTGGGGGCCCCTTAGGGAAGTTTTTCCCCTGAGTTCAGCCATCCAGGCACTCAGAGGTCACTGCAACCATGGTCCAAAGGATCACAGCACTGCTCTCCCTGGAAGCAGACTGGGTGCTGGTTTGCAAGTGTTTTGGGATGTGAAGGCTTCCACCTAGATTTTAAAGTTTTGCAATGTTAACTAGAGAAGCCCTAGAATGCTGTAAGCAGAGAGTACTGGGAGATTCTGGTGGGAGCTCAGAAGACTGAAATGCTGATAGGAAGGAGGATAGTAATGGCTAGAATCATAAGACTGGCAGCTGGTTAAAGGCCATGCATGTTACGTTCTGGCTAACAACGTCTCTTTATATTGTCCTTTCTCTAAGATTTTGTGAGAGGCTGAACTTAAAGTGGGCACACTAACTAAGGCACATTGCAATGTGAAAGGTGCTGACCTGAAAGATGTTCTGTGAATATTCTATAACAATAAATTTACTTACACACACACACACACACACTACTCTTTCATTGACATGGGTGGGGACTGGACTTTTTGCATTTCAGTTGGTATTTTCTGTGTGGTTATGATGGTTAAGGTGCACCTGGAGATACATTCCAAATTTTAATAAAGTGTGTATCTATGTATTGTTTTTACATGATTTGATTAATATTGGGCTGTGGCAGTCTATATGTACTTCAAGGGGGGGTGAGTAAAGCAATTTAAACATCTGTTTTTAAGGCATACCTATACCCACACAGAATTCTATACAGACACATATGTGCGTTCATATTTCATCAAAACAATCCACTGTAACTTTGCATAAATTTGAACTCAATTATGATATATTATTATATGAGCTGCGGATAACACAGTGTGTGTTTTTGTTATCAGTTTCATTCTCTAGTGTGGTGGTGACGAAGCTGTGTCAGGTGTGCCACAACAGGCTGTTGGTATCATAGAAAGTGCTGAAAGGTTTACCATCCATGCTCTAAAGTAGGGAAAACAAAATAGCAAAAAATGCCCAAATTTTACACAAGGTAAAAGAGAAGAAAAGTTAACAAAAGAGCAACAACAACAACAACAGAACGATAGCAACAAAAGGAAAATAAAACCCTGTCTGTGTCATAGCAAGTGTCTACAAGGAAACACTCATGTGATAAGCCATGTGTTGGTTGAGGAACTCTTTGTCCATCCCAAGCAGAGAAAGGCAGAGGAGAGACAAGAAGGAAATCCAGAGACTCCAGTAGAAATTGAGTTGAAAGAGAAAATCCAAAACGGGGACCGAATCATATGCATAACTCAAAATGATTTGAGCGATCATTCTCATCCATCCAAACTCTCTGCTTGGGTATCCTCTTCTGTGTGATGCAGTAGCACTGACAATTAACATACTTGCAAAAAGTCATATATAGAGAGCCAACCATTGATAGGCACCAGAATTTAAAAGACATTTTCATACACCTGATTTACTTAAGCCTGTCTTTATAATAATCTGCTTAAAATTATTAGCAACCTATTTGGTATTATCATGTAAGAGCTGAACAGAATTTGGGAGATTTACTCAGAGTCTTTCAAAATGATCTTTTGATTGCTGTAGAGATGCTAAAAATCTTCTTAAATGTATAATCTTAAGCAAGGCACATAATCAAAGAGCAATATGTATAATGATCACATAGGCAAAATTCTTCTCTTGGTTTTTCGTCTATTTTTCTCAGTGGAGATCAAAATAATAATCTGCATTGCTCATTACCCCACCATTTCCTTTCCACTCCAGAATCTTTTCCTTCTACCACCGCACACATAATAAGTTCGGGCTGGGCAGTGAGAGCTGGCTTGAAGACCATACAGTCTCCACCGTATCAACTCCCCTCCACTGCTGTGCCATGAAAACATACTAAAAGCCAACAACAAATGTGAGTGACTGGATTCCACTAGGACTTTATTCACAAAGACTGAGAGAGCAACATTTGACTTGTAAGCCACAATTTGCTATCCATGTATATAAGTAAATCTTAGAAAGTCAAAGTGTCTTGTAATAACCCAAAGCGCATTTATATTTTAAAGATCAAAATAACTTAATAACTTAATAACTTAATAACATAATAACAGCACAATAACTTAATAACACTCCAAAAATATTCATTATCAATTCTATTTAGATAAATATATATTTAAATATATACTATCCTTGGGCTAGGGATTTAGCTCAGTGGTTCTGCTGCCTGCCTCGCAAGCGCAAGGACAGTTGCTAGTTAGCATTATTTTTCTAGACATGTGTAATTGAAACTGTTCACACTTAGTCATATTTATTTTATAAAACCTGCTAATGTTTTTTAAAAAGTCTTCAGGAAAATTTATTGGTGTGTGGACATGATGTATCTGAAGTTTTCTATCTGGAAATCACAAATTTGCTCTTTTCTTGATGAAAATAAATTTGCTGTCTGTAGCCACAGTAAAATACTAAGGATGAAGTTAATTAATTACTTGACTTTGTCATTGTCAGACAGCTTATTATATTTCTTAAATGTCACCTATTTGATTTATTAGCTATGATAATTTTTCTCTGGGTTTCTTTTTTCAGTCTCATATGAATGTAAAACTGACCAATCCAGATACCAAGTTGCTTCGGTACATTTTTTAACCTTGTCAATAATCTCATAAGCAGAAAAATAACAGTAAGTATGGTAATAAATGTATTTGAGCAATTGTCTTTCTGCCTTGCAATATGAATCACATAGAATTTTAATGATGAAATGTGGTATTTGGCACATAGTGAACTCTCAAATATATGTACTTTCATCCTATTCTTTTATTCCCTGTAGCAATAACAGTTAAAACACTCGAGGGTCAAAGGAGTTGCCTCTTATCTTGAAAAACTAGAAACTATTGGGCAAATTCATGAAATAACTGTTTTCAGAGTGTGAAATACAGGCAAGATTTTGATCCCTGACAGGAAGGAAACAAGTGAGAAAAAAATAACCATTATTCTAGACTTTTGCCTGGTGAAATTTTGGCTGTTGAGCAGGGAGAAAGAATCTCAAGCAGAGAGTAGAGGTCTTACAGATTTGAGACGTCTGAAAGTTGAGAAGTCAGGAAGTCTGGGCAGACAGAAAATCGCATGGCACAGCTCTGGGTAGAAAGGAATGATTTTAAAAGAAGTTCCATAAAGCTCTTGATTACAAACTTGCATTTGGGTAGGAGAGAAATCTATAAGAAAGTGCAATATGCTAATTACTCTGTAAAAGACTGAGAATCATTCCCATTCCCATGAGTAAGAATGAAGATTTCTTGATGATCACCTGGACAATTTAATAAAAATTACAGTAGAGCTGTCTCAGCCAGACTAAAACATCGAAAGAACGCACCCACAAGCAAGGCTTAAAAGGCAGCCTGAAAAGATCAAAGCAGACAGGAAAGTTTCAATATTTCATGATTTTTCTTATATGAGAAACCCAAAATACAATAAAGAACAAAATAAGAGATAGCTAGTAGGAAGTAGAGAGATAGATATTTTTCAAATGGGAAAGGAACCAGGAGATGGAGGGAAGAGGAGAGGGGAAAGAGAAAGAGGAAGAAAAAAGAGACTAAGATGTATTATGTTCACGAGGGAAATGAAAATCGTTATAAGTAGAGAAAAATAGAAAAAGAATTCATAGACAAAAGCATTAGAAAATCATTACAACTATACTGCAGTATTGAATGGAAAACAATCATTGACTAGAGCTGTAGGATATATAAAGAAACAGAACTTTAGAAAACTAAAATTACAGTATTTCAAATGAGAAATGTACTAGATAGGTTAATAGCAGATCAGACATGCAGAAGAAATGATTTATGAATTGAAAGCTATATGAATGGAAACGAAGCAAAATAATCTGTAGGTGGAAACAAAGAGAGACTGAAAAAAAGAACCAAGAGTCATCTTTGAAACAATATAAAGATTTCTTTGTATAATTAGAGGATCACATAAAAGAGGAGCAGCAAAAACATTTGAAATTGAACAGCTGAATCTTTCCAAGATTTGATAAAATTTTAAACCAAAAATTCCATAAATTGAGTAATTTCAGCTACAGTAAGAATAGAGAAAACCACAATGAAACTATAATAAAATTTAGAAATATATTGATAAAAAGAAAATTTTATCAGAAGTAAAAGAAAAAAAAAAAAAACACCTCATCATTTTGAAGGGGAGTGAAATTTCAGACTAAGGGCCCAGCTGAGAATCTCACGTTTTCAGCTCTGGCCTGAAGGTTTACTGCAGACTCTGTGAGAATTGCGCCCGAAGATCTCACATGGAATCTTTCACATTATTGGCCTGAGAATCCAGAAGACAGAATTTGGTCACAGTGCCAGAAAGGTGAAGGCAGATAAACTCCCAGCAGGGTAGCACAGAACTGTGTGTGGATTCATCTGTATTCTGAACCACAAGTAGCCAAGACAGGCTCGAAAAACCTCACATTAGGACAAAAAAGAAAGGAAAAGAAATCAATAAGTAATGGAGATATAAATTGCTTATTGGAAGTGACAGTGAGAATTTATTGCTGAAATGTGAAAAATGTGTCTATTAAAACAAAAATGTCAACCTTTTCAGTGACACTTCTACAACATAACACAAATTTTGAGCACCTACAACATAACATTCAAAATATCTAGAAAAGAATCCATAATTATTTTACACAGAATCAAGAAAATATGAGATAACTGGAAGTAAAAGACAATGAAGAGAAGACAAATGGATGGATCAGATGCTGGAATTGTCAGACTAGGAATTTTCAGCAAGTACTAGTACTATGATGGATAGATAAGGAAATATGTTAGTAAAGCACGGCAGATTGAAAACTCTCTACCCAGAAAGAGGTAATGAAAAGACACTTGAAAATTTTAGAAGTGAAGTGTATTCTGTACTAAATAAAAATGTGTAGTATAGCCTCAATTGCAGCATGGAAGGGCCAGAAGGCAAGTCGGTGAGCTTGGTAAGACATCACTTGGAGTTATGTAATATTGAACAAAGAACAATTTCAAGAACCCCTGAATAATATCACACATTATAATACAGCATACATAATTGGAGTCCAAGAAGGAGAACAGAAAATAAGGAGCAGAATAAAGTAGTAAAAAGTGGCCTCAGACTTCCGTGTTTAGTGACAGATGTAAATTTGCAGTCAAGAAACTCAATACACATTTCACCCAGACAAAGAGAAATGCATATTTTATCGGGTCATACTCAAATTTATCCAAAACTAAAAAATAAGGAGAAAAATGCATATAAATAGAGGGGAATAATGATTCAAATGGCCAGGGAATTTTTCCTTTGTAACTATGGAAAACAGAAGATGGTGGACCGGAATAAAATGTTGAAAGAAATTACAAACAAAAAAACCCTACCAACTCAGAAATATTTAACCTCCAATGATATCTACCAGTATTTAAAACAAAACAAACCCATTTTGGAGTAAAAGAATATAAAAAAATGGCAATAGCACATAATAGTAGATTGGTAATGACTAAAAAATGATGAACATTTTTAACTTGAGAAATGGAAAAAGAAAAATGTGGTCTTTTTTTACTAAAAATGGTTTATGGCAAATATTTGTACATGGAAACGAACATTTTCACTCTAAATTGATTTAAACAGAATTGTATGAAGTAAAATCTACTATTTTTGAAGGACTATAATATATTCAATTTATTATATGTAGCAATTAAAACATTAAAAACTTTCAAGGGGAGAGAGTAGTAAGTCCCCTATATTTTACATGGAACGATACAATAGATTATGAAAAAGTGAAGATATATATTATAACCCATGGAGCAATCATTTAAAATTTATAAATTATACCTAAAAAGGGCAATAGATAAATTAGAATGGAATATTAAAAACATTTAAATCATCTTATGCAAGTGACGAAAGTAAAATAAAGTGTCAAAATATACACGATTGAACAGAAAATTATTTAAGAATGTTGAGAAAAATGCAAGCATATGAAAGCATTTTAAATATCAATGGAATATAAGGTTGTATTTTAAGGCAAAGATCATAAGAATATATTAAAATGTCATCACAAATGCAGCTAAATAAAAATAAGGGTAAACTGAAAGTATGTGTGCAGAAAGGGTGTGCAGTACACCGCAAGGCAGTTGTGGGTCCTTTGATATCCAGAAAGACTAACTAAAAGTATGTTTCCAGAGATTCAGCAAGAAGATTTCATAAGATAAGGAATAATTCATAATGACGGGCTTGGTCTTGTTTTTGTAGATAGGACTGTACTTAACTACAAAGTTTAGTCTCAATCTATAGTAATGAACAGAAGTAAAAACAAAATCAATTCTAAGATCAGAATAAGGAACTTTTACACATCACTCTTATTGACTTATAGAACACTTAGCTAAAATGCTTAATGAAAACCAATATAAAAGATAGCAACAGTCTCCTCAAGCTACTTGATGTTTACCCCACACTATACATAACAACTACAGCAAACAAATAATATCAAGCTACATCAAATATTTACCAATATAAATCATATTAATGCAATAAATAATTCTTAGAAAGTTAATGAGGAATAGTATCATACAGAAGGTCTCGCTTAATCACAAGAGAATTAAATTAGAAATCAAAGCCAATAAAATATCGGGGAAAATATCTAAGGGAATTCCTCTATTTAGAAATTGAATAACTCTCTTAAAAAACTCAGTGCTCAAACAAAACATCAATTTTACAAAACATCAATAAATACTTCAGATTAAATGATAGTAAAAATCTAATGTCAAAAGTAAAAGGGAAATAAAGACTTTTCAGATTTAAAAGTGACATAATTCAATGTTGTCACATCTGAACTTCAAGAAGTGTTAAGGAAAACTCTATTTGCAAATGGAAAATAATACCAAATATGAAAGACTAAAGAAAAAGACTTACAAAGATAGAAAAACTACAAATATGTATAGACTTTTGTTTCAATTTATAATTTATTATTTAAAAGATAATAGGCATAGATCAATGATAAATAGAATGCCTTGAGGTTCTAGATTCAATCTTCAGCACACACACACACACACACACACACACACACACACACTAAGTAATGAAGACCATGTAAATACATTCTGGGGTTCATAATTTAGAATTAAAATGTACAACAGCATAAAGAGTGGAATAAAGGTAATTTATGATATGAATTGGTATAATATTACTTGAAAATAGATTGTAATGTTCTTTCACATTAAGCAAAATGATTAACTTTAGTATTTGATTTCCTTAAGGACTTGAATAGTTTTCAAGAAATTTATTTAATGCTTGTTATAGGGTTTTAACACAGATATCTTTTTCATTTTTGAAACTGGGGTCTAAACCAAGGAACTTTGTTTTGAGTGAGCTACATCCCCAATCCTTAATAAAAAAATTTCACTTGAGATAGAGTCTTGCTAAGTAACCCAGGCTGAGCTCAAACTTGCAATCCATCTGCTTCAGCCTCCCAGAGTGCTGGGATTATAGGTGTACAACATCATGCCTGGCTGATGGCTTTACCATATATATCTTAACCCATCAGGATAACTCCAAAGAGACATAAAAATATTACCCCTATTTACTCTTTCCCCATTTTGTGTAATTACTGTTATACATATTACACAGCTAATGATAAATTATTCTATTAAATGATTTAATGATTTTTTTTTAAATTGTGAGAAGAAAAGAAGGCATATTGACTTACAGATTTTTTTTTTTTGGTACTGGGGATTGAACTCAAGTCCTTGCGCTTGCAAGGCAGGCCACTGAACCACTGAGCTAAATCTCCCACCCTACTTACAGAATGTTTTAATAGTAAGCTGTTATTTATGGTCTGGTTCTCTTTACATGTTCTGCTTTTAAATTACCATCTAATATCAATGATATTCTCCAAGATAGCCTCCCATGTAATTATAAATGTTACATTTCTACATATTATAGCACAATTCAATTATGAAAATATTTTTTATAAAATTTTTGAAATACTGATTAACAGAGTAGAAAAGAAATATGTATTCATTCTGTCTTTTACAATTACATCACTTACCTTTACCAATTCACCAACACACACTGTTGTGTGTATATATATATATATATATATATATATTTAAATTAGTTTGTATACTTACTATAAATTACCGTTTGAATATTTAAATTACTGTTTTTCTTTTCCCTGTAAAGTTCACTTCATATTGCCTGTAAAACTGCTTGGTTAGGAACAAATTGCCAGTTTGTTTATCCTAGAAATGCCTATTTTTCACAAGATAGTTTTTCTAAGTATGATTCTTAGTTAACGTTTTTTTTGTGGGTCAGTACTTTAAATATAACATCCCACTGTCCTTTGGCCTTCATTGTTTCTGAGGAAAAGTCAGCTGCTAATGTTATTAGGGTTTCTCATATCTGGTTAGATACTTTCTCTGAATGTTTCAAGATTTTCTCTTTGTCTTTCATCACCTTTGCTTTGAGACTTATATGGGTAGACTCCTTTGAGCCAGTTGAACTTCATGGATGCATAGAATAGTTTCATGTCAATATGGGCAGTTGTTTGCCATTATTTAAAAAAATATTTTTCTCTGTTTTCTTTCTCCTCTCTTTCGATACTCCCACTACATGTGCATTTATGTACTGAATTGTGTCCCTCATTTCTCAGAGATTTTGTTCTCTCTTTTCTTTGTTTTCTCTCACTGTTCTCTAAATCCTATAATCTCTTTTGATTTATCCTCAAAGTCACTCATTCTTTCTTCTGATATCTTAAACCTATGTTAGTGACTTTTCTTTTTAGTTGTAAATATGCCAGTATTTTTACATGGTTTTATTTAATATACTCTGTCTTCTCATTGATATTTTCACTATGAGGAAACACTATAGAACCTTCCCATACTTTCTAAAAAGCATGGTTTCCCTTAGCTTTTTGTCTTTGTTTTTGTTTTTGTTTTTTTGTTTGTTTGTTTGTTTTTGGTACTGGGGATCAAACTCAGGACCTTGCACTTGCAAGGCAGGCAGCAGAACCACTGAGAAAATTCCTGGAGGTTTCCCTTAGTTTTTAAAAACATATTTATAAGGGTCACTGAGAAGCATTTGTTTGCTAAATTAAACAACTGAACTCTCTCCTTTGTTGTAATCTGCTGTATTTTGCTACATAGGAGTGGCACATATTTGCTGCTTTTCAGACATCATATATATTTTTTGAAAACTATTTTCAAAATAGTATACTGAGGAAATGTGGATACTATTCTTCCAATTTCTGGATATCATTTTTGCTTGTTTATTTGTTAACCAATTGACTACACTATTTTAGTGAAGTCTTTCTCCCCCAGAGTATGAATCTTACACTGTTTCTTCTTAGAGAACATAGGTTTTGACATGAGCATAGCTACATGGGCTAACAGCCATTTTAACAGGTTTATATCGACCACTGCTCTGACTTCTCTTTTAGGTTGTATTATTCTCTTCACATTATAACTGTATGTTTGTCTTCCTGCTGGTTAGTTTTTAAATTGTTCAACCACCCTCTGGGGCATAAATTGTCCCATAGTCTAATCCTATTAAGTTTGGGCCCCTGTGTAGGAATTACTTTTGAGGTTGGTCTTTGAAGATTGTACTAATATAAAGAAGGCTCTTATTAGCTATCATTTTTCTAATTCTTTCTGATAAAATAGATGGTCTATGGTGTAGCTTATTGTTTTCCTTATAACAGTTTACTGTCCTTGTAAGTGTGTACTGTCAAAATGTCCATTGTTTTGAAGAGTGTCTTTAGGGTTGAATTTTCTCACACTCTTGGACAAAGTAATTTTCTTTAGGGAGAGCTTCAGAGCTCTTTATTCTTATTATTTAGCTGTCCCCTGGGGAAAGCAGTGGACACAATAGCTGCAGACCTTATGACAAAGACAATGTCCTTCTGCCCTCTGAGCCCCTACCTCATAAATAGGAAATTGTGTCCTATTTCTTCATTTTGTTTCTCTAGATGAAACTTCTTATTGTATTTTAATAGATTTTTTCTTTAGTCTTTCTTTGTTTTATGTTTTAATGTTCTTAAAACAACTTCCAGAGATGCTAAATGGTTATTTTTGCATAAGTTTCACAAGTTATTACTATTTCAGTGAAAAACAGGTTACTGTGCTATAAGTTTTACTGGACTCGTTTTAAATATGTGTGTCAAATTAGAAAATCTATCATTTTCATAATATTCATAATATAACTTTGTTTTCATCTTTTAAAGCCTTTTCAACATTAATTTGTGAGTTTTACAAGTCTTACATATAATTTACCTCTTTTATATTGCATATTTATAATATAAATATTGTATATTAAAGTTGTAATTTCTAATTTGTTAGTATTATTATTACTGAGCTAAAATGTATATAATATTCACCATTTAAAACTGTACTCTTTACTGGAATTTGGGGCATTTACAATGTTGTACAACTTTTGCCTCTATTTAGTTCCCAAGCTTTTTTTTCAGTGCTAGTGATCAAACGTAGGGCCTCATGCATGCTAGTCAAGTGCTTACCCCTGAGCTACATCCCCAAAGCTTTGGAAATTTTTATTTTGAGACCAGGTTTTGCTGATTCCAGCATACTCTCTAACTTCTAATCCTTCTTCCTTAGCTTCCCAAGTGCTTAGGATTATAGGCATGAGACACAGTTATCAGCTGAAGCATTTTTATTTCATGGAAAAGAAACCCTACATCCATCAAGTAGTCTCTTCCCCTTCACCCAAGTTATCCCTTAATTATAAAATCACTTGTTACATGATCTCTGCATCTGGGTCCTTTGACTTAGCCTACTTTTTCTTTTTTTGAAGTTCATCTGTATTATAGCATATATCAGAACTTTATTCTTTAAACGTTTTTAAAGAGTAAATTACCCTTCAAAACATGAAAAACATTTTTCTACATGTATTTTCCTAGTCATTTGCTATTTCCAAGGTGGTTTTGTTTTTTAGTTTCTTCTAGTATTTTCCCCTTTTTTATTTCATGTAGTACTGGCAATTGATGGGTTCTGTGATGACCCATCAGAACGCCAGTGTTTGACAGTGTCAATATTTCACCTTTATTTCTTTTTTTTCTTTTTATTGAGTTTATTGGTACAATCTAGGTATACATTACAATTACATTCATCATTGGGATTCTGTACCTTTACATAGTAGGTCTTGATTCTCATTTTTTCCCCTTGTCCCTGCCCTCCCTTCACCCTCTCCTCCCCTCACCATTTACACTTTGTTTCCATTTTTTCAGTTTCTCATATTTTTTTCCTCTCCCTTATTACCTTTCCCCCACCCTTCCCACTTTCCCTACACCTTTAGCCCTTTACTTCCCATTTCACATTATTAATTATCTCATTAGGATCCTGTGTAATATTATAGTTTTTCACACCAAAGAAACTTTTTGGTATTTCAGTTAAAGAAATCTCTGAATGAAAATTAAAAATAGGGAATCCTAAAATAAAACTAAAAAGGAAAGTAAAAGAGAAAAGGCAATGATGTAACATTAAAATAATCCTTAATTCTGGAGATGAAAATGGTCCCTGAACATATTTAAATTGCTTCTCGCTCTTATAGTCTTATCTTATTCTCTTTTTCATTATTTAGAGAATACTTTATTAGTTTCTGTAATCAAACCCAAGTAGATATGACCTTACATATTTAGTATGATGTGTTACCTCTGTACACATGGAAAAAAATAAAAAATAAAAATAAAAATAAATTAACATTTCTAGACCAATATGGTTGTCCATTTCTGTACAATGCCAACTCAACACAGTAA
>NW_022900917.1:8890335-9010095 GCF_012274545.1 Fukomys damarensis | reverse complement strand
AGACTAATAATAGTATCTTATGCATCAATAGCAGCAAGAGCTTTTCCAGGTTCTGCAGTGATCAGAACAAAATTATAGACATTCAACACATTCCATTAAAAAAACCAAAGAAAAGAATAATATCCAGACAACAGCAAATAGGCAAGACAAGAAATTAAAAGAAGGTGAAAAAGTAAAAGGAGTCAACAAAAGGCCAATAACATGTCAATAATAAGTCAGTGCATATCAATCATAACCAGCAATGTCAATGGCCTCAACTCATCAATCAAGAGAAATAGACTGGCAAAATGGAATAAGAAGCAAAATCCAACAATACGTTGTATACAAGAAACACACCTAGTGCAAAAAAAGCCCATAGACTGAAAGTGAAAAGATAGAAAACAATTCTCCATGTGACAGGAGCCCAGAAAAAAACAGGGGTAGCAATCTTATTTGCAGACAAAGTAAATTTCAAACCAAAACTGAATCTAGTATTATTGATGTAGGATGGTACTGTATCATACCTCTATGAATGTAAAATATCTAGTACCTGCTTTGTGATACATAGTAGGGACCGTGCTTTATCAGAGCTACATTTAATGATATTACTCTAGAATGTTCTGTTTCCAGATGATGATTAAGAGGCTAATAGAAAAAAATGGTGCCAGGTACCACATCACCTTTATTTCTTAAAAGCTTTTTTTTTTTTAGATCAGATTTGGTTGACTATTCTGTCTTTATTCTATAGATGCTCAATCACCCACTGGATTGCATTGTTTCTTATGAGATATCTGCTGTAATTCTTAGCTTTTCTATAGCTACTTTAAAAACTTACTTTTTTCTGTAGTTTTCATCAAGTTGATCATACTATTCAATAAAAGAACATGCAGAAACTTTTATGGATGTAATATTTTGAAGTATATTTTGAGTGCTTTTTAAAAAGAAATTAATCAAGAGAAACAGCAGTAATCAGTAGCAGTGGTTTACTATAAGAGCATGCCTGAAAACTGGTAGCCTCTCCTGATTATTTTTCCTCTATCCAAATCATGTAAAAGCAGCAAATTTCTTATATCAAATGTTTATTTTAAAATGCCTAATATGTTAATTATGCCATGATTATTTAGTCCATTTTTCAGCCTTTAACTTCAAGAAAAATATTTTCGTATCTTCACCTTCTTTTCCATCCCTGTCAAATTCTTTTTTGTGGGGGGGTACCAGGGATCAAACTCAGGTCCTTGCCCTTGCAAGGCAGGCCACCGAACCACTGAGCTAAATCCCTGGCCCCCTGTCAAATTCTTGACACTGCCCTAATATCTTTGCTGATAAACTCTGAGAGGGAGAGAGTGTGCCATTTTACCTTGCTATTAATGTACTTGTTAACTAAACATCCTGTCAGAACACATTTTCACTTTTTTTGTGTGATACTGGCAATTGAATGCAGAGCCTTGGCTCTGAGCTATTTCCCAGTCCATTTTTTTTTTTTCAATTTTGCAACAGGGTCCCATTAAATCACTAAGTTGCCTAGGCTTGGCTATGATCTTCCTGCATCAGCCTCCAAGGGTGTTTTCCACAGTTTTGAAATAAAAGAACTTTTCCTATTCCATCCATTATCAATATCCTTAATAATAGTATTTTTAAAATTAACTCTTCAGCCTCAGGCCTATCATTATTTTTTTGTTATTGTGTAGCATCCTTTGTGTAAAAAAGAATAAAATAAATAACTATTTCTCAAGAATGACATAACAGTTTCCTAAATCTTTTTTATCAAAGCATATTATGTGAAAGTTCTCTAAAAATAATGGTAAAAATTAGTGTCCTGGGGCCAAGATTGTTTGGGAAATAATACATTTCACAAAAGTAAAGGAGTTGCTGCATTACTTCTCTGAAAATTTCTGCACATAGTGTTTTGTAGATCGTCATACAAATTATTTGATTATAGAAGCATTTTTTCATGAGAAATCCATTGGTTTTAATAAAACTTGGGGAAATAGCATTGTGAGTCTCACATTCACAGAGTCATGAACTATTCCTATTTATTACTTATAACACGTGAATCTTTCTGTAATTTCAGTGAAAAATTCCAACATACTGTCTTAAGATAATGGGAAATAATTTCAATTATGATAAAATATTACTGAAGAGTTGTTCAAATGGTCAGTCACTACAAAAGGAAGATTCAAAATTAAGTGACAGAATAGCAAATTATTCCCATCTCTCACAGTTATTTGGGTTACTTGCATGTGGGGGACTAGTTATCAACTTTGGTCTCTTATGGGGTTATAGTCAGCTGTTGAATGAGGCTGTGCATATTTGATGGTATCATTTGTCTGGATGTCTAAAATATCTCACTTGTACAATCAGCAGGAGATTCTGTCAGCTATAAGCTTAGCTGGGAATGCCAAACAGAGTGTATACACGTAGTTAGGAAAGAGGATGAAAATCTCACCATGGCAGCTGAGTTCTGAGTGGTTGCATTACAAGGCAAACATAAAAAATAGAAAACTGAATAGCTTCTTATGACCTAGCACTTAATGTTTCACAGCATCATTTCCACTGTATCCTAATGGTCAAAGAAACAAGGCCAGCTCAATTCAAGAGGAAAAAATGTAGATTTCACCTCACAATTAAGAAGAGAAGCAAACGAGTTTGTTATCTCATAACTGGTATCTTGTTACAAATTGTATACAACCATTCTTCAAAAGGATGGTACTGGTACCACTGTTCTAAAACTCATCCATTACAAAAAAGTTGCAGATTTTTCTTTCCAAGATCAGAACTTTTCTGTGTGTAAATTAGATTAAGTAGGTATAAGTGTTTTTGCATACAGCATATTTCATGTGATTTCCATGATCTGAATGCCTACGGTCTAAGCAAACAAGTCATCTCTCTAAACTGGTTATTAATACTCTCATTTAACTTGGTGTATTAAAAATAGTTATCACACAGTGCCCACTAATCAAAGACAATTCTGCATAAGTTATCAGTTACTTGATCAGTGTCCATTTTTGCTTCATGGGAACAATTTTCTATCACTTCATTCTCCCAGTGTGCCTTTTCTTGTAATGTGCTCTGAAACTGGCCTCTGGAGTCTGAGACATCCTTTTTTTTTTTTTTTTTTAGATAAGAAAAGGAACAAAAGCTATATCATTAGCTAAACACTATTCAGTCTCCTTCCTGTCTGTGTATGGTTAAGCACCTGTAAGCTCTTTGTGTTTTGAACTGGTTATTTCCCTTTTTTAAAAATCCAAGCTGATTTTGATTTTGTCAATATAATTCTTTTCAAATTTTGTGGGATTCTTATGAATTTTGCTGTGGTTCATTTTACTGAACAAAACTTGAATCTACAGATTTCTATAACACAATCTCCCTTTTAAATTTAGCTAATATGCCATCCACTTTCTATGTAAGTTGCTAAAGCACTTAAAGAGTATCTGAAATACAGATTATTAAAAATAATCTTCAAGAAAAGCATATCCATTGCTATTGTGCAAAAGACTATTGTGTAGCTACTGGAAGGAGATCTTCAAGCCCATGAAGTGAAAGAGAAGCAGGAATTTTTATTTTCAAAATCTTTAGCAAAATTCTGATTACGGCAAAATTTTCCATTGACATCAACTCATGTAGATTTTGTTTTTTCTTTCAATACTGGGGATTGTGCCCAGTGCTTTTGCACTGAGCTGCATCCGTAGCTCTTTTTTTGTTTTGAGACAGGGTCTTGCTAAATTTCTAAGTTTCTTAATCTAGGTCCAAACTTACAGTCCTCCTGCTTCAGTCTTCCTTTCAAACATGTTTTGGAACACACACTGAGCAGCATGGGACAAAAACTAAGTAGATTCATGAAGAAGACATTTGTGGAACCAAAACCTGCTTGGCTGAAGGTTGTCAGGGTCACATTTGTGGAAGGAGCTAGGACTAAGACTGAAATCTTTCTCTCTTGTTCATTTTTTGTTGCTATCACAAAATACGTGAGGCTAGGTAAATTACAAGGAAAAGTGGTTTATTTAGCTCACAATTTTAGATCAGTAAAATGCAAAATCATGCGGCTCTGTGTATTCAGGGCTCTGACTGCCTCCTAACATGGCAGATGTTAGCACTTTGGGGGGGGCAGGGCTGCAAGGGAATTCACAGTGGGGAAAGAGGAAGCAATTGGGGCAGCTGAGTAAGCCAAATTCACTTCACAACTCATCAGTTCCTCAAATCCAGTCTTAGAGCCCCAACACTGTTTGTAGAGAAAAACATGGATCCTCTTGTGAAGATAGAGCCCTCTGGACCCCAGACACCTCAAAGACCACACTATCTCAGTATCACTGCATTGTGGAATTACGTGTCTCTTCAGACATAACCTACCCGTAGTGTTCTTCTGTGAGCAAAAACTTGCAGGAGCAATCATTAATATCCCTGGATGTAGAAATCGCATTTTAACAAAATTGATCCAGAGGAGTTATATTCATGGTGTTTGTTCAAAATTACCCAATAGAGATACCTGAAAATGCTATTGATATACTAGTATAATAAAATTTGCAAAACCTAAGAAACCAGCTTCCAGACCCTGTATCTGGAGAATTGTGCAGAACTGAAATACCATGTGTTTGCCGCAAATAAGGATGATGATAAAATATAAAAGTGCAGGTGAGATGCATCAGTCTACTGGGTTTGAATCTGCATCAAACTGCCCAAGAGGAAAATCTCCCTGGCACACTGCCTCGTGCTTCTCAGTAGATGCTCCTGCTGCCGGGACTTGTGGAACCACCCGGCTAAAAACAAATCGAAAACTGACAAAGCCTGGACATGAGGCTCTTTTATGCTTGGGTATATTTTGTGTTACTCGTGCTGGTCAGAATGGTTTCTAGTCTGGTTCATGTTTTTCTTGTTTAGAAGATCTTTCCCTCCCTGTAGAATATAAAACAGAGCTGCTCAGGTGGCCAGCGAGGTGTCTGTGAAATATTGCCCACTGCGAAGGCTGAGGCAAGGCCTTGTCCCCCTGGGCGGATGGCTCTGTTGAATCGCTACGCTGTGTGCTTTACAAATCCAGGCTGACGAAATCGCCTGCAGGACTTGAGGGCCCTTGAAAGGTAATGCGTCAGATGTCTGGAAGAGGAAGTGATCGTTTGCTATCGAGTTGAACATTTCAGCATTCCCTGGGCAGGGGTGCCAGGCCAGAGGAGTCGCCCCACTGTGGGGACACCATTGCTTCTATATGCAGTAAACCTGGCCATGGAGTCGGGAGAGCCATGGCTGAGAGCTTTCATCCACAGACCATTCTGGAAGGAGTCAAGCTCTTCACAAACTCATCACCAGCTCTGTTTGCTTAATAAGAGGCAGTGTATACTAGTCATAAAAACCTAAGTAGGAGAAAAAATAGAACATGTTATATCACATCAGGACCTGTCAAGGTGAAGGGAAGAGTTAAGAAGAATTATCTGATTTATGCATTTTATTTTCCTACCAGGATCCAAAACGATTCTCTGAAGGGCCAGGGAGTTAGCTCAGTGGTGCTGTGTCTGTCACACAAGTGCAAGGTCCCGAGCTCAATCCCTGTTACCAAAAACACAAAAACAACACAAAAAAGATTCCCTGAGTATATATGTAGCATGAAAATTTTCATCCCTCACTGAAGTTCCTATTCCTAGTTAACAGCTGAGTCTTTTCCTCCCACAGTGCTTTTTTAAAAATATTCTGTACTTGATTAATATTTAATTCTATACTTAATTTCCTGGATTTACACATCACTGAAAATTACCATTTGTTTGTTACATGCATTTTAGCCAATCAACCAATATTTTCTTAATATTTTCATAGTTTAAGCGGTTGGCCCTACACCTACAAAAATCTCATCATTGATAGTTTCCCTATCGTGGTCAAATATGGAATCTATTTAAATGTGTATAATCCAAAATCACATCAGTTTCACCAAATACTCTTTGCTCACGGAATTTCAAGTCATTTGAAGCATTTCTGGAGTGAGGCAAAGGGTACATACGAGTAATAAAACAGAAAGTGATCTAAGAGATAGAGGGAGAAAAAGAAGAAAAAGCGGGAAGATGTGTTATGCAAATGTACCAACTCCCCAAAATAAATATAATCACTATGTACTGCAAATGCATATGAATAAAAGTTTAAAAATTACAAATAAAAAAGGCAAAAAAGAGAAAAATGTTAAACATCGTAGTCAGTCTTGATTTGCTCCACTATAACTTTTGTTTCTCACTAAACGTGGAGCTCTACATTTGCCCTAGTTCATTGCTTAGTTACTGTTTTCAATATGACCTTTCCATTAATACTAGCTATTGTTTACTACATCTCATAAGTCTGAGTATCAAATGTCTACAAATATGCCCATCTGAGTATGGAAGGGACCGCAAATATAAGAATAATGGAGGAATAATTTCCTAGCAAGCTCACCTGTGATTTACAGGTGTTAAATCCTCTTCCTTGCCAGTTTTTATTTTATTTTTGGCTTGAAGTGGAAATGAAGACTCAACTAATGGCAGCACATCATTGCCACTCACCTTGCAGTAATATGCGTCGTGGTCTTCTCAAGTCTACAAGACGCGTCTACAGAAGAGGGCCATGCTTCCAGGGTCATCGGCCATGGCTCTGACAGCCACTTGTGCCCTTGCATCATCCACATTGTTTCTCTTTGCTTTGTTTTGCTTTCTTATTTTTCCTCCTAGACCTTTGCAGCTTCTCCTTTTCCTCTTCGCTCACGCCTCATCCCTCCTGTTCTTTCCCTTCTTCTTTCTCCATCTCTCCTCTCTCTTTCCTGTTCCTGTCACTGAATTTTGAACCCAGGCTTCTTGCACACTAGGAAAGAGATCCACCGCTGAGCTATAACCCCAGCCCCAACCGTAGCTTCCTGAAGTAAGACCTATGCTGTATTTATTTATTTGTTTCCCCTTTGGTGGCCACTGATTATATTAGCAGTGTCTGCTAAAAAGTATATTTTAAAATATAATTTAGCTTAGTAAAAGAATATGCAAAGTCTTTTAAGTATGTAGAATAAAAATTTTGGTCACTGAATCAACCAAAGTATTTTATAGATATGTGGCATTGTTTCAGTGCATGTATTAACAGGGATAAGACATTGCAAATATACCTAAAATGATTTTTAAAACAGATACACTTGTATTTTAAATCCCCGTTGATGAAATGCAATTTCCCATCAGCCCGGCAGAAACTCGGTGAGGCAGAGACAGCTCAGGGCCACAAAGGTCTGAAAATGTTGGGAGAAAGGAAAGGAATTGATTCTTGGGCACCGGCAGCACAAAGAAAATGCTCATAGAAATATCAGAAGATGGGGAAGAGTCAAGATGAAGAGGTTCAAAATCTCTCCTCCTGGAGACCACATCTGTTGCCAGCAAATCCACTAGCCACACACTACCATAGTGATTGTTCCTGTTCTTTTCAAATTCCTCTTTACAATCCTAGTTTGAACCCAGCACCCTGAAATTTGAAGGTAAACATTCATAAAGATTATCTTCTGTAATCAACCCTTCAATATTCCAGGCTTTGTTTTCTTTTTGGAGGACTCCCCCTCCTGCACCAATGTATAAAGATGGAGGGTTTGTATCATGGCAGCAACTCGCTTAAAGGGAATCTTCCTCCTCCTAAAAAATGGAAATAAAGTGTTTGTAAATGGGGAGGGAAGGAGGGGGTGAAGGAAGGGCAGGGACAAGGGGAAAAAATGAGAATCAAGACCTGTCATGTAAAGGTACAGAATCCCAATGATGAATGTAACTGTATTGTATACCTAGATTGTACCAATAAACTCAATAAAAAGAAAAAAAAAAGGGAATCTTCTCTAGCTCCTCACTTTTCTGACTCACATCCCCCAGCGCACTCTTCATGACCTAAGAAACTCCAGATTTATGGACTTACATCCAGTCCCTGTGCTCAACATCTTCCTTTCCTGTCACTCTTTGCTCTTAGCATGACAAACACATTTCTCTAACATGTAACTGTGCAAGACATATTTCCCCCCATATGTCTCTTCTCCTTTCTTTCTGGACATATTTAGGCTACATAGTCACAGGAAGCCTCCGTTATGAGTTTGTGTACAGGAATACACTGTCAAAAGTCTGGATTCCTGCTCTCCCATATAGGACATATGTACTCAACACAGGAAAATCGAAACAAATCTAAATTTAAACAATTATTTCATTGTTCAAATGTACTCATAGCTGAACGAAGACCATACAGTGAAAAACAAATGATTCTATTTGACAATCATCATGTAGGACACTAATTACCTGTTCATTCTTACAGATGTTAATGTTAGTGACGTGTTAGCCACCATGTATAATTTAGGGTGGAGATATTCTTTTAGAAAGAATAGAAATATACATAAAATACCCTATTCTTGGAAATTAAATGTTATACCTTGGTTTTAGGTTGGTGGTGAAAGATTATTGTCATTATAATTAACGGTCATTAAAATGAAATGAAATAAATGTGCCATTCATGGAAACTAACACAAACGTCTTAGATAACAAAGCAGATAAATTCAGCCATGAATATTTGCATAACAAAAGGCTACAGCTTCTCTCTCACACACACACACACACACACACACACAGGTTAGCTGCTGAGTTCCTTTAAATAATCTACTTCCCAGAGTTTCAAAAATAAAGTTGGGTGTATTTTAAAAATTGATTAATTTTTCAGGAATGCATCTTCCTATAAAGCGAGGCCAGTATTTTCCCACACTTTACAGTAAAGCAGGCTGCCCACTTCTGCTGCGGTCCCGTGTAGTTTCAAAGAGAGTGAAGTACTTGGTAACTCCAGTGCAGATTCTTTTTGGAAAGCAGAGTTTACTAAATGTAAAAGCCACAGGTTCTTTAAAGACAACTTCAAAACCATGTCAAGACTTCACGAAATTCCATCATATCAAACATGAAAGTACATTACCTAGAAAAACATTATGCCTTGGTTCGCTGTGTATGACAGTGCAAGAGATCAACCAACAGCAAAGATACTTTCCCCTTTGCGGGCAGATAGGGAGAGAGCAAAGAAAAATGAAAGAGTGATGCCCGAAGCGGCACCCAGAGCAATAACTTGTATGTCTCCCTTCATGTTAGGCAGACAGCTGGATGAACTTATCACTTCAACACAGGCTGAAAAAGAGACCCATTGCAACAATGAAGAAATGAATTTGGCTGGCTATTTTTAAAATGGGGGTAAGTTTCACTGGTTATTATTTTCTCCATTGCATTCATTTGGAGAAGGATTGGGAGAGGAAGAGAAAGGAGAAGGAAAACAGGATGACCCACCATGCTTAAGTGATACGTCCAGGGCTTCATAAAACTGAGTGGGGGAAGAGCTTCAGGTCATCAAGGAAGCACATTGAATTAACATTAACAGTGGAACTCCTTACGCAAATAATCGCGGCAGTGTTCAAGTGGAGATGCCTGCGATTTATACTCTATAAATCTTTCCAGAAAATACTTTAAATCCAGATACTTTCCCCCATCACCACCCCTCCCACTTGGTTTAAACCTTTGTAATCTGTCACCTGGATTATTTAGAGCCTCCTTTTCGGTCTCCCCGAAGCCACACTAATCTCTCCCCACTCTCTTCTGTCTGCTTGTATCACTGCCCAAAGCCCAACTTTTCAACAAATTCCTACGGCAACATCCACATACTTAATGAGGGCTGGGAGGCTCGGAGCGCCTGGCTTTTTTCAGTCTGCCTCTCCACATTTGTTTTCTGACCCAAGCCACTGAGGGTGTGTGCAGAGACCGACTGAAATCTCCTGCATGTCTTCCATCCACTATGAATGCTTCAGGGGCAAGAGACAGAAAGTCCTGCTCAAGTGACTTGAAACAAATAATAAGGAGCCACAGCTATGACGATAAAATACAATGGAAAAGTAACGATGCCAATTTTCAGGAGCAGACAGTTCATGGATTCAAATGATATCACCCTAACCTGATGGCTTTATATTTCTGCCATCAGGTGCCTGAAGGTCCTGTCACCAGGTGTTCAAAGGGCACTGGAAGTTTCATGCTGAAAGAAAAAGTCAAGTCTCTTCTCAGAGGATCTCACACACCTTCTAGTCTGAGTTAAGTCTTGAACCAACCACGTTAAGTCCGCTCAGCGGAGGTGATCTAGTCTTGGAGCACGAAGTGGGGAGACCCTGTGCCCCACCACTGGGGTGGTACAGGAGATTCACTGTCCACCAGACAGAGCATCTGAGCATCAGAAGAGATGGAAGAAGACTAACAAATAACAACGAAATGCAAAGTAAATGAGAAAAAAAAAATCTATTGCACAAATTTTTAAAAAGTTTATTAGAGAAAGGAGCAAAGCCAAACTCCAGAAGCTAAATCTGGAGTTTGAGTATTTGTAGATATAGAATGATTCCTACAAAGTTATAAAAAAGACAAACGAGAAGCCAAAGGAAAAGAAGAGAGACATTTTAGAGTTGGAAGATAGCTGATCCGCTGCATGCCTTAGCAAAATAATTTACACTATCTCCAAAAATTAGTTGTTTGTTTTTAATTTTTTAAAATGAGTGGATGTAGGATTTTATGTCAATGGATTTCCCATTTTTGTGATAAATTCAATGAGAAAAGAGTTTTCTTTTTAAAATCAGTTTTTCAGAAGTGCATCTATTTTATAAATTGAGAATTGCTTCTGTAAAATCGAATTTGTGGAAATGTTGGTTCTGGAACTTGCCAGATGCCGAGCCTTTCACTGTGAAATGTCTGTTTTCATTTCTGTCATTGCTTTTGGCAGCAGTGAATACTTAAATAAGTAAATATATTCAGCTGAATAAGACAAATAGAAATTATTCCACGGGGAGAAGACAGGAGTACCTGGTTCCCAGGGCACTCGGAGACCAATGCATGACCATAGCTCACAGAAATCATAGGGCCAATCTCAATCAACGCATGAAAAATTGGTTTCCTTAAGCATCAGAGCAAGTGTTTCCTTCACCACAGCAGCACCGCTGCCCCGGTCGGTCAGGGCTTTGACCCTCTGCTTGTTTCATGTGTGTCAATGGCAGGGAACTTGGCACATCACTGACACAGGTCCAGGGCTTTCTGAAAGGCAGTCCTTCCAGTCTGCTCTTTATTTATTTGTTGTGAGTTGGCTTTTGATTAGTCTTTGCTAGGACACTTGATAATGGCACTCAACATCAGGATTAGCTCTGATTCTTTTAGGGCTTCAGGAAGACTTTCAATCAGTAGAAGATCAAATTACCCTATTATGCAGTGTATCTCATCTTGCAATATTATGCAGCCTTTATAAGAATGAGTTATCGAAATGTATGCCTACTGTTAGAGAAGGTTCTCCAGGACCTCATTAAGTGAAAAAACAAGAGTCAGACTATGTACCTGTTATTGTATTTGTCATTCAAGGTTTACTATTTCTGGGATAATACAGAAAATGTTAATAACTGTTGCAACAAGAGAGTACATCTCAGGGTGAGAGAATGAAAAGGGGCATTTACATTTCAACATACTGGCCTACCATGCTACTGAATGTTTAAAGAATCAGCGTGATCATTTTTATATTCAAGGACATGTAAAGGAGATTAGAGGGTGCTATATATAATGCACTCATTCAGTATGAGGCTAAAGAGTCCAAATTTAATTTCCAGAGAAAATGAAAGAAAAATCTCTCAGCCCATACTTTGTTTTTGTTGTTGTCAGTTTGTTGTTTGTTTTGGTCCTGGGGATTGAACTTGCGCTTGCGAAGCAGGTGGTGGAACCACTGAGCTAAACCCCCTGCAGCCCATACTTCTCTGTAGGGTTGTTCACTTGCCCCCCCACCAGAACTCATGGTTTCTTATCAACAAACTGCTTTAATCCATTTAGTTCATACACACCCGCTTCATCCTTTGGCACTAAAGCTGATTTGCATATTGACAGTGTGATTTTCCCCACATCCTTCTTGCTATCATTTCTTACATTTTCAAGGCCCAGTGTTCATGGGTGTCTTCCATCAACCATCTTTCAGCTCCCCACATTCTCCTTCTCTCTTCAGGGCCTCTTTAAAGCGGGTGCCACCCTTTACCTCTGCTGTGTTATTCTCGCTCACTGATTCCTTTCATTAATATGGAGCTCACTGACTCTCTCTGCACCACTGCCATTACGACCCTAATTAGTGATCTGAACATTCAGGCTCTCTAACACACCCGGCCCATCCGTCTGACCTCTTTAACTTTAGCTCCAATGATCTCAACCACCCACTCAAATTGCCCAGCCCTATTCCTCATACCACCCATGATTGCAGCAAATCCAGAATCTCTAGGTCAGGCATCGTACAATTTGACCTTCACTACTACTCTTCCCATCTCATTTTCTCCAGTCTTCCCCCTCCTCCAGCAAGCCTTGGACTTTATTAACACTTCTAGCCCATGATTGTGCTGCTTTTTTTGCTCTGGGTCGTGTTCCACAAGTCCTCAATTCCTGCTTTATTCAGTCTAAATTCAGTGACTCAGCCTGCAACATCTCATTGCAAATAACCTTATTTCCTACTTAACACTCTCCTCTCATTTTGTCTGGAAAAATGTCCAAGCCTAACTACACGTTAAATCATACTGTCCATGTTCTCATTCTGTTACCCCAAAGCCTTAATGTGGAGAGGAAAACCATTTCTCTGAGTGGGCTAATTTCACACATTACTGCATTATCTGAAGGTCTTACTGTGCTTCACTTCTTTACTTGGCTTTATGTTTCCAATCCGGGTAAAAGTTTCAACCTTCTCTTTTCTGTTAATATCTCCAGTTCCCCATTCCGGAGTCACTCTCAGATGCTGACTTCATGACATACTTTACAGCAGGAAGCATATGAAATCAGACAAGAGTGACTTTATCTTCCCTGCTGATTTCTTTTTTTTTTTTTTCTGAGCCACATACTCTATTTTCTTCACATTAAGAAACTCAAACATTTTGGTTTTCATCTCATCTTCCCCCAAAGTTTGTTCCTTCAATGACACATTTTCTTTTATGCATTATCTGTTTCCCTCTTATTTAGTTCATTCTTATCAGCATGCAAACATCCTTTAGCATTATACATAAGTAAAACAAAACAAACTTTCTTTTAATCTAAAGTCTCTCTTGGCTACTACGTAATTGCTCTGTAACTGCTTGAAAGAGAACTCCACTACAGAGTCATTTGTGTCCGTTACCTTTTTCTCCCTTCACGTTTTTTCTTTAACACCAACCTGTGTGCGTGTCTGTGTGCATGCGCATGTGTACTTTACCCCTTCCTGAACCTCAGCACGGTCACCAGTGAAACATATTTCTACAAAGTCAGCGACCAGCCTTCTTTCTACTCGTTTCCCTGCAGCACATGGTAGATGTGACATTCTTTCCCTAAGTCCTTTCCTCTAAGTCCTCTGATATCCCTGTGAATCGCCATCTACCACACAGCAGCCCTTTCTCAGTTTTCTGTGTTCAGTGTCCATCCTCTATCATCCCTTTAAATTTTAAGTGGGTGTGGAAGCTGGCATCCCTCCTTGCTCTATTTCTTCATGAAATCATCTTATTTATGTAATTGTCCTTGAGCTTACTGTTTGTACTCACTAGAAAGGAACTTCTTGGAGACCAGGATCTTTTTTTTGTCTTGTTTATTGCTCCATCCTTAACACCCACCATGGTATCTGTCTTGTGATAAGTCATCAGTAAATATCTGTGGGGTGCCCAAAAGCAGTAAATTTCATGAAAAAGCTATAGTTTAAAGCTTTCACTTATCCTTCAACAAATAGTCTTTGTGTGCCTGCTGAGCACTAGGGACTGTGTTAGTGCATTAGGTAATATTTTAATCGGTGGAGCAAAGGATATTCTCTCTACCCTCAAAGCTATGATGGACACAACAATAGTTACCATAGAGATGTGTCCTGGAAGTTTTGGCAAAGATCTCAGAATCAGGTAGGAAAAAAAGAAGTGAGAAAGTTTTCAGTGAAATCTAGACAAGAAACCCATGAGACTAGTATTGAAAGAAACTTAGCTTCAGCCTTCTGCACCAAGTAAAGGGTAATTTTGGGAGAAAATCCTCATCTGGACCCGTGGACACAAATGGCAGCCTCTGAAGCAGAAGGTGGTGACTGTGGTCTCACACGATGCTGGCTTGGCAGTCATTAGCTGGAATACTCCAGATGATCTAACTGGGTGGGAGGAAAAGGGCTTCTAAAAGCATGCAAGTCACATCACACTTCATTACTCAAACGTAATATCTTTCATCGTATTTTGAGTAATTAATCAGCAAAGCTGCAGCAACAAGATTCCAATATATTCAGGAATTATACCATAATGTGTCTTGACTCAATTTCCATGACAGAAGAGTTCAGCATTTCATATACGACAATATATGTAAGCAGAAATTTGGAATTTCACCAGTATGGAAGGGCCTAGTAAAGCGTCTCTCAGCTCTTAGTATATTGCACAGTGTATATTTTCTTTTCGTTGCCTATATAATGATTTATTAAGACAAAAAAAATCCATGTTTCTATCTACATATATTGTCAAATATCAAATCCTTTCATTTCATGAGAGTCCGAAGACATCAACAACTTCTTTCCACTCTTTGAAACATCACCCCATTGTACGCCAAGTTTGGGGGGGAAATCTCATTCACGAGGGCAACAGAAACTAGATTTTCAGGGACTAAACTTAAAAAGAAATATGCAGCCAATCTGAAAAAAAGAAACTTTAATAAAAGCATGGAAATATATTTGAATATATAAACAGATCATGTTTATAAATGATAGGGCTTACTTTTATAAATATATCAATTTTTCCAAAAGGAATTTAAAAATTATTTGAAATCCTATCCGGCTTTCCAATAGGATTAATTTTTGGAACTTGAACATTTAAATTCATCTAGAAGACTATGCAAAAAGAGCAAAAACAATTTAGAAGAAGATTAAAAACAGAAGAAAAAGGAGAAATTTATGTTTCAGGTCTGAAAGCTCACTATAACATCCTAATAATGAAATTTTGTAAAATTGACTTTGGAGTAGATGAATGAATCTGAGGAATAGAATGGAAAATACAAAATATAACCCATATGTGTAGGAATGAGCCTATGAGCATGGAAGTTAGAATTTGTTGGCATCAGGTATTAGCAGTGAACACTGGTTTCCAAGATTTTCTGAGTAGCTCACAGAATGGAGGATGTTCTCAACAAATAGGCTACAAAAGGTAGGAACTAGAGATGTTCTTTTTGTTTTTTGTTTTGTTTTGTTTTCTTTTTTGCCGTCACATGGTGTCCAAGGAGGTTTCCTGAAAGACGAGATAAGCCTTCAACTTGGCCTGCTAAGTAGGCTCTTGACTCCTCACTGAAAAAGAATTTCAGGACATGTCAGCATATGGCTTTGGCAGATTTATTGAACAGAGTTCAAAAATAAGGGATAGGAGGAAAAGAACTCCATCTTAAGCAAAGGAGGGTGCACACTCTTTTGTGTGGTCAGCTTACAAAAGCATGAGGCCAGCTTTTATGTATCAGCCACCATTACCTCAGGGTCAGTTTGTAGCTCTGGAGGAATTCTTATGGCTTATGAGGGGCGGTTTGGTTTCCAAGGGTGATTGATCTTGCTTGGGAGGGGGCTGCCTCAGTTTCCTCTTGGGGTAATTGCTCCTGCTTGAGAGAGGTGATTTCACCATGGGGTGGTCTACAAGGTTCTGTTTTTCCTGGAATCTGAGGCGATTGTAGGTGTGGCCACTCCGGAGGTCTAGAATCAGACATTGCAAAAGGCTGGCAATTGAGTGTCCCTGCAAATCCTAAAAATTACTGTGACCTTTATGCCCACAATCCTGATAGGGAACAAGATTGAGTTGTTAAATTTAGAGTGAATAAATTTTTCAATACAGATTCTCTAAGTGATTAAGATGTCTGTGCTAAGCAAGGATCTGACCAAGGGTTTCAAGGTAATAAGCAAGGCAAAAAATTGAGTTTCCTCATTTTCTTTCTGCCCGTCTATATGTCTTTTACACTTTTGTCCTATTTTTTTTTTAATCCTACTTCATTGTAGTACAAATCAAAACACCTCATGGACTGTCTCTCAGAAAGGCCAATGAGAAAATCAACCCCAGTTGCCTTTGTGAGGCTCAGTCAGACTGACCTGGCCTGGTACATGAGACCATTCCTCCTGTGCCATGGTCATGTCATGAATTATTATGTCATTGACAGCCCCATGAAAAATGAATGGAAAACAGACTTGATGGTTTTCCCCCAAAGAAGATCAAGTTTTTGTTAGTAAAAGAGGGCTGGCTGTTATGGGACCCAAAGAAAGGAACAGCTATCCAACACAGTAATAAAGATGGTATTTTAAATGAGTGGCCAAAGGTGGGTTACTTAGTAACTTTTGTTGAGATAACAGGATGATTTTTTTAGTAAACAAGTTAAGTGGAATTAGCTTTAATTTACCATGGAACATATGTAAAAAATACATTAAGTTCCAAACAATAACCACACGGCAGTGAAACCTTGGGAGACTAAAGGGTGAGGTAGGCCAAAAACCAAAGTCTACACAGGCAGAAAGTGACAGAGTTGAATGGGTAAAACAATTTTAAATTGTTTTAAATAGGTAAGAAGGATTTGACGGAGTAGAAATAATGGCAGTGAAGCATTTAAAGAGCAGAAATAAGTAATAATTTTCAGTTTTACTCCATAACCATCTGGATTTGCATAATAAATGTATATTTGTGTATATGCACACACACACACATACATCAGGAGTGTTTGTATAGACACACATACATCAGGAGTGTTTGTATAGACACATATGTAAATGCCTAGCATGGCCAGTGTATATCTTTGTTCTGCTCCCAAGGTTTCTTGTTCCCTGGGACGCTAGCCACACAGGTTCCTGCTGTCCTTCCAGCTCTGTGTCAAGAGCGTACAGGAGCTCCATAAATGTTTGTGCATCTTGTTAGTTAAAAGCATATTTCCTATGGTTATGAGTTAAAATTTTTCTTATAGGCAACACTCTGTACAAATACAGGCAGCCTTCTCTGAAATAACATGAGTAAGGACCATTTCCTACTGTAATAATACCAGTTTCCTTTGTTGGGATTATAGTTGGAAGGATAGTCAGTTTTTGTTCTTGTTGTTGTTGTTGTTTTTTGTCTTCCAATATTACGCTACAAGCTGAAACTCTCAAAGCTGTCAGAAATGGGCTGAAATGTCTTCTGGCATTTTATGAGAATTACATTGCTGCTATGGGGGCACTTTGTCTATTAGACTGGTCTCACCCTGTGTGATATCCTCCACTACAGCTATTCTTTGCATCAACCAACCATTCATTCCATCAACCATTCATTGCTATGTTTCTTTTGACTTGGAAATCCCACATCCTTGGCCAAAGAGCACTAGGACATTGTTGTTGACCTAAAATGAGCATATCCAACCTGCCATCTGCCTTTTCTTGTCTTTTTAAAATGTCATAATAAAAATATTTTTAAAATAAACTGTTGTTATATATTTTGTATATTTTATATGCGGCCCAAGACAATCCCTCTCCACTAAACGCTGTATGGGCTTTAAAGCCAAGCATTGTGTTGTTACTAATCTAAGAGATGATCTCTGCAACCAGCCTGGTTATTGAAAAGACTTTCCCAGTACATTCATATTTAGTAAAGATAACCAGAAATGAACAGTGGCAGCAGATGAGGCATTTGATGGCAGTATCTTAGAAAAAAAGGGTTTCAGGTTTCTGTTACTTAAATCTTTCTTTATTCAAACTCTAGTTATCCAGCTTCTTGTAGTGGATGAGTTCCATCAATGTCCTTCCACTGATTTTTTTTTTTCTCTTCCTACTGCTTGAATATATTCCCACCCATCCCCACCTCTGTGCCCTGTTCCTTGCATCATGCTGTGAGTGCAGTGTTGGTCTGGGTGCCCTTTGGCTAGCAGAACTTGGAGATTCAGGAATGTTCTTCTCCACCCCTAGTCAGCTCCTCACTTGCGTGGTGATGACAGTGTGTGAAGCTCATCACCTTGAGTCCGATTCTCCACTGTCTCATTCCCAGCACCTTTCAGTTTAGTGCAAAGTGCTGGTCCCTTGATCCCAGCAACTGCACAGGAACTTTCCGAGCCTCTGATTCTATGCCATTCTCACTCTCATCTGTCCCCCTCCACAGTGGCTTCGAACTGTGTGGCTCTGGTCTCTGTCTTCAATATTACGATTTCTCTAACGTCATATCCTAAACTTTTTGACCTTCTGTCTGTGTGTGTGTGTATGCTAAAACTTGTGAGAAAAATCCCCAGCCTTGATTAAACTGAACTATTCTGCTCAGTTTTTACACACAAACTGACTCACAAGGCTGGAAAAACAAAGCAATGACATCTCTTATTCTCGCTTGAAATTTATAGCCCAGAGAGTAGAATTCTCAAGCCTTATCATATTATCTGGGCCACTTCTACAGCCCTACGAAACGTCCTCTAACCCAACCACTCATCTAGTTGCACAATGGGCCTTCCCCCGCTTTCCTTTATTCCACTGATTTCTCTGTGCTTTTTATTCTTGACTGATGAATGAGATGCTGGATTCTTATTTCATGAAGCGTTATTCCCAACATTTGCAAGAATTTCCAAAGAAAACGAATCTAAATACACCTGCATCCCAGCCTATAAACTTTGCCTCCTTTCTTAACTGCCCATTGCTCCTCCGGCCAATCCAGCCCTTACGACCTGTTAGATGCCAGTCATCTGTGATGTCTCAGGAATTTCATCCCTGCAGTTTCCCTATAGTGGGGGCCTCATTGCTCTTCCTTTCTCCGCGAGGTCACCAACAGACAAGCAAACATGTCATCATTTTCCATCCTTGTAAAAACTCTCCCCTGATTCTCCTTCCTCCCCTTGTACACTCTCTGTAGAAGTAAAACTACTGTAAGTCTTCCGTACTCCTGGTCACTTTGCTTGCCTTTCTATCATGTTTTATTGAATACATCCTCCATTTGTCCCAACACAAATCAGGGTCACGAATGATAAAACTGATGGTTTTCAGCCCTCATCCTAATCAATCTGTCAGCAAGGGCTAACACAGTTCATTGATCCTTCCTTGGTCTCTAGTGTTTTCAATTTTTATGATCTTCACGGACTTTTTCTCAGTGACTTTGCAGGACCTCTCTTATCTCTTCAACCTCTAAATACTGGAGATTCTCAGAACTTCCTAGGTCTATTTTCTCCCCCATCTACACTGAGTCAACAGTCTTTCATGCAGTTCCATAGAACAAATATCAGGGCATTACAGTTAATCTCCCAATCCATCCTCTGCCATACTTGTGTTTCAGCAGTGATCACAGATGTCTTCCTTCCCCCACCCCTACATCCAAACTTTTTCCTAAATCCCCTTGGTTTTGCCCTTCAAACCTTAAGCATATTCCAAGCATTTCTCTTAATGCTATTTCTACCACTGTAGTCAAAGCTACCAAAATCTCCCCGGTTAACTAATTCGCAATCTAACTGATTTTTTTTTTCCTTTGGCCCTTGCTACTTTACAATTTCATCTTCCTGACAATGACAAAAAAACCTTTTAAAGTACTTTAGAAATGTGACTTTTCTGTTTAAAGTTCTTCAATAGCTTTTTTTTTTCCAGCTTTAATTGAGTTTATTGGTACATTTTAGGGATACAGTATAGTTACATTCATTGTTGGGATCTTGTACCTCTACATGACAAGTCTTGGTTCTCATTTTTTCCCCTTGTCCCTGCCCTCCCTTCACCCCCTCCTCCCCTCCCCATCTACAAACACTTTATTTTCATCTTTTCATTATCTCACATTTTTTTCTTTTCCCTTATTACCCTCCCCTACCCATCCTACCTTCCCTACACCTTTAGCTCCTTTCTTCCCATTTCTAAGTGTCAGTAATCTTATTAGGATCTTATGTATTATGTCATTCAGAGCAAAAGCCACAATTTTTTGCTTGACCAATATGTTTGGCACAATCTGCCCTCTGTTATCTTTCTGAATGTCTCTCCCTAGCACATGTTACATCCTCCACACTGAACCCCTTGCTCACCCTGAATAAGCCAACGATATTCATCTTCCAAGATCTTTGCACTCCTTATTTTTTTCCTCTTGGTATGCTGCCCCCACTGAGCTTCATAGTTTTTACTTACTCATTTCATCCAGAACTCTGCTCAAATCTCAGCCTACCAAAAACAATATTCCTTATTTTTTTCTTTTATTGAGTTCATTGGTACATTTTAGGTACACAGGACAATTACATTCATTATTGGCATCTTGTACCTTTACATGACAGGGCTTGGTTCTCATTTATTCCCCTTGTCCCTGCCCTCCCTTCACCGCTTTCTCCCCTCCCCATTTACAAACACTCTATTTCCATTTTTTCATTTTGTCATATTTTTTTCTTTTCCCTTGTTACCTTTCCCCCACCCTTCCCATTTTCCCTACACCTTTATCCCTTTTCTTCCTATTTCACATGGTCAATTATCTCATTTGGATCTTATGTACTATTACAGCTTTTCACACCAGAGAAACTATTCAGTATTTATACATGTGTGACTTACTTATTTCACTTAGGAGTATATCCTCAATATGTATCCATTTTCCTATGAATGAATCTAATTTCTCATTCTTTATGGCTGAGTAGTATTCCATTTATAGAAAAAAACACATCTTCTTTATCCAGCAATATTCCTTTTTAAACGAAACCCTACCTTAATCATTTTCTCCCCTATGTTTCTATAGTCACTTACCAACACCTGACAGTGGCAGTTATTGTTTATTGCTTCTCTCTTCCCCTTTCATTTTTTTTTGTTTTGTTTGTTTTTGTGGTACCAGGGATTGAACTCAGAACCTTGTACTTGTGAGGCAGGTGCCATACCACTGAGCTAAATCTCCAGCACTCCCCTTTCCTTCTTAGAATGTGAGCTCCATGAGGGTAGAACTCAGTTTTATTTGTTGGTGTAGTCCTAGAATGTGGAGCAGTATTTCTGTGCATAGTTGACATTTAATAAACAGTTGTTGAAAGTCTATTAGATTAGTTTCCCTTGCTTACTTCCAAACAGACCACCTAAATTACAATCCTGTTTGGTTTCCTTAACATTTGTTTATGCATCTTCTTTGAACCAAAGAGGAGGCTACTGTTTTTCAATCTTCTATTTCTGTAAGCATATCAATCATTTAAAAACATATGTCTTTCTATAAGGTATTCCCCTTCCTTTAGTCAGCCTTGGTTAACTTGTTATTGAAATGCATTTAATTAAATTTTAGGTAACAAAACATTAACTAAACACCCGGATTCTCCTGAATGGGTCTTATACTCTTCGGTCTCTGCTCACTCTGACTATATAGAAGATTTTTTTAACATTTTTTTCTGTAATCCCTAGAGTTTGTTCATTGTCTTTATTTCTCTTTTTCTGAAGTATTTCCAAGTTGATGATTCTTGCTTTTCCACTGATCAGAACTTGCAGCTCTTGTTCTGTTCTTACGGGAAAGGAATCCTTAGCTACAGGTCTAAAAAAAAATAAGTAAGATTTTGGAATAGATGGATACTGGAGTAATTTTTATCAACTGGAATACTTTGTTGCTCTTTTATGTGTTTGGCCTCTCACACTTCCTCTTGCTGCTACCTTTCCTTCACAGAATCTTTTGCATACACAAGCTGAAGGTTAAATATCGAGTTAAGGAACACAGAATGCTAATTTGAAATACCTGAGCTTTGTACCGAGGGTACTATATTGACACAATAATACCATCTTGTCCCTGACCTACATGTGTGTTTATAGGTGTTTACTCACACATTTATTCCTTTCAACCCATAAGTATTTCATCATATCTTCCTCAGGGTTACTACGTAAACCTAGGAACGATGAGATTCGGCTATTTTACCCGATCCTTGTGGCTGCCACATAGAGTGGGTCCTTTGTAATCCATAGCTACCACTATGATATCTTCTCAGAAAACAGAGATCACAGGGACTAGAATCCCAAAACATCTTGGAATCTCAGAGATGTTACAGTGCAATGTTTTGATTTACAGGCACTCGAAGTGAAGTCCTGGAAATTTTAAATTGTTTGCTTATCATCTCATGGACATTTCATGATAGGGCTGGCCCCTGACACAGCTTCCTGACTTTACATCAATTTTGTATTAGACATCACCAGTAATTGCAGATGCTGAATTGATCAGAATGTTGTCTAAAGAAAATCCAGGTGCTTTGCTATAAAAATTTTCAATATTGCATTGTAATTTGGAAGGAGAGGTAGGATTGATTTAATACTTAGGATAATGAAACCATAAGTCATGAAACATTTCAGCTACGACTAAAATTCATATTCTAGTTGTGTAGTTTCTTTCTTTCTTCTGTTTTGTTTTTGTACTGGGAATCGAACTCAGGACCTTGTGCTTGCCAGGCCAGTGCAGTGCCACTGAGCTCAATCTGTATTCTAGTTTCTTACTAGCAGCAACATACCAGGCTAATGACTCTATGATATTAGTAGTGAAATATATTTCAATTAGAGAGATTTTCTAGTAGCCTATCTTGTGAAAAGTACATTAGGCTTTTTATTCAGTTGCCTTTTTGAAATGTGGATTGCCAAAATGCTAGTGAAAAACTGGTATCTTTTTACTAAAGCTCATGTAAACATGTATGTTTAGTGAATTAGATGCAAATTCAATGGCTTGAGCTCAGTGCTCTCTAGTTAATTTCCTTTCCTATTTTTCACACATAAGCCCATGGCTGATGGCAGAATATTGACTTTTGAGCTACAGCAAAAATCATAATAAAATGGAAACATTTGACATTTGTTCTGTAAAGCAGACTGGTAGGGAATTCACTGGAAAGAAGTATTCTTTTCTTTTTTCAGCTTTAATTGAATTTATTGGTACATTTTAGGGATACAGTACAGTTACATTCATTGTTGGGATCTTGTACCTCTGCATGACAGGTCTTGGTTCTCATTTTTTCCCCTTGTCCCTGCCCTCCCTTCACCCCCTCATCCCTTCCCCATGTACAAGCACTTTCTTTCCATCTTTTCATTATCTCACATTTTTTTCTTTTCCTTTATTACCCTCCCCCTACCCATCCTACCTTCCCTACACCTTTAGCTCCTTTCTTCCCATTTCTAAATGTCAGTAATCTTATTAGGATCTTATGTATTATTGCAGATTATTCACACCAGAGAAACTAGTATTCTTTATCGAAATGTGTTTGGTGTGATCATTTCGCTTTCTTTATAATGCATTTGCAAAACCTTTCCTCTTTTTAGTATTCCTTTTTAAGAAGGCAGATCCGACTCAACACTTGATATAAAATTTCAGATAAACTCAGTACAGTATTAAAAATTATGATGAGAAAGAATATCAATGAAATGCAAAACTATCTTGCTATACAAAGTCAAAACTGTTTAAAAAACAGTATACATGTTTTTTTCCCATTTCTGTTCAGAGATAATTAATAGATATCAAACTATTATCAAATGGGTATCTTTAGGTAGTAAGAGGCTGGCAATTTTTTTCATGCATCTTCCTACTCTTTAAAATTTACTACAGTGAATATATCTTATTTTGTTAATAAAAAGAGATTACAGAAATAATTCTCTTCTAAACTTTATATTATTGGAGATGTAAAAATGTCCCAATCTTGATCTGAAAAATCAATCTTGTTTCAATTTAAAAGCAAAGCACTTCTATGAATGAATTTAAGCTCAAGAAATAGTAACAATACATTTTCAACATTATGACAAGTTTGAAGCCAAAGTACTGTAATAAACTGCATTCAAACTACTCTATATTTGAGAAAATCTATGCACAATAAACTGAGATGACGATCTCAATTATTTTTGATAGAGAAATGTGAAGGAGCTTGTTAAAAAATCTTAAGCTTCAAGAGGAGTCATTTTAAAAAAATAGTCGAAATGACACTAGAATAAGTAAAGATAAAATTTAAAAAGCATTTGAAACGCTGCTACTTTGAAAAGTCAACAGTTTTAATTTGTTACATTGATGAATGTCTTCATCCATATGATATTTTCTGCCTTTTGGATTATTTCCCAAAGATAAATTCCAGGAATACTACGTTAAAGAGTATGCTCAGGATTTTGGCTTTGGAAACATAATTTTTTTAATGGAAAAACTTGTTCAATTTAACCTCCAATAGCAATGACTGAATTCACACTATTCTGCAAAGATTTACATTCACTTGGGGTTATAGCATTAGATTCAAAATTTTACTAGTTTAATAATATTCGAAGGTAACTTTTATTTTACCTTCTTCTAATGAAGAGTGAGTTTGTTCCCATATGTTTGTTTACTAATTATCAACTGTCCACTTTTTTTACCATATTAGTGCCTTGATGTGTTCTCATAAATTTTTATGAGACACATTAATTAACTCTGTCCTGCAAATCTTTCTTGGTGTGTTTTTATTGTTTGTTTTTTTCTATGATATAAAAATTTTTAACTTCTGACGATTAAACCTGAGGTCATTTACTCTTTGTTATTTTACATATTCTTTAGAATTTAAAACATTACCCCACTCTCGTATTATTACAGAGCCTGCTTCTGGGTTTGGCTGCTGTAAGCAGACAGGAGGTGTGGGCTCATCCTATGTCAGTTGTGAAACTTTATTCATGATTCCAGTACGTTCTCTGGAATATAGATCGAAATCCACAATGCATTTGTGAGCTGTGTAGGTTTTGCTAAATATTTCAGGAGAGAGAAGTGTTACAACATACTTGCATGGCGAAACTTTACAGTATATCCATATACATTTCAGCTCTTTCCCTAAAGTCTAAGTGTCAAAATCTGTTCTTTCTACTTTTTCCTCTTTTCTATTTTTCCCCTATAACCTCCAAATTCTTCCTACTTTCTTAATCAACTCACCGTATGCCTAACTTGATTCAGGACAACAAGAGCTGCACGCTGTACATTTAATGAATGAGATTCCTTAAAATTCAGTGAGCAACTGTCTGTTATTGTTCAGTCTTGCTCTTTAGGGTGTACTTCTTAACCTGTACACTAATCAAAGTATTATTCCCAGCAAATAATGTTCATTTTCTGGAGACAAATCCAAATGCTAAGAGAGGCATAATTTTCTTGATTCTTACATTGATATTTTTTCATTCTAATAGTATTTTTAAATTCAATCTTTTCTTTTAATTACTTTTGTAAAATCATGGAGCTAAACTATTTGTTTTTCAAAATATTAGATGGCTTACAATGTTAAGCAAAATACTAATTGATTAAATAATTCACATTGGTAGACTAGGTGGGCAAGTCCCTGGAAGTCGCCGCTTTTCAGAAACTCCCAGGATAAGGAAAGAGACTCACTATAATAAGATATAAAGTGTAATACTAGAGAGAAGTTCAAAGTGTTATAGGAAATTCCAAAATTGTTTAACCAAAGCTGGATGTGGGGGTAGACTGCAACAAGAGGGAAAACATGTAAATGAAAGGAATGGATCAAATAGCATGTTTCATGTGCTCTTTTACTCATTGAAGGAAGTAAAAATCACTGAAGAAGCCAAGAAGATCCAACTTACAGAACCTTTACTATTAAGTTGTGGCCATCCTGTGATTTAGGCTGCAGTAGTATCTGTCAATGTTGGTGTATTGTTATTTAAATCATACATTTCTTAATATTATTGTTGTTATTACTGTTGTTGTTGTGCTGACACCAGGAAGGCAGTTTTCCTTTTGGTCCAAAGCGAACCAAAAATATAAAATCACAGGTAAGACATTCCCTCAGAGAACGACCTTCGCCAGACAGTCGATGTAACATAAAGGTGTCGACAGCAGCTACGAGGAATTAGAGCTTTTTCTCACTGCCCTTCTTCTTTTTCTTTCTTCCTTTCTTTTCTGTGGTACTGGGGATTGAATCCATACTTTTGCTCCCTGACCCTTATTATTATTATTATTATTATTATTAATCATCATCACTGTTTTGAGACAGGGTCTTGCTGTATTTTTACATTTCCCAGGAGGGACTTGAATTTGCAGTCCTGTCTCAGCCTCCCAGAGTGCTGGGATTACAGGCATGTACCACGACACCTCATTGGGAGCTTGTTTCTTTCTTTTTTGTTATGGACTTCTAGTATCATACTTCTGATTTTAAAAATATAAATAACTGAACTAACATTGGGAATAGTGTTTCAAAGAACACATTATTTTATGCTTCTCTAAATAACTTATTGTGGATCACTTGAAGACACAGAAACTATGGAATGTAGTATGCTCAGAATAGAAACTGAACAAAATGCATCATGTCCTAAAATATTCACAGGGGCCTAGAAGGTATTTTTTCATACACATTTTTCTCTGTTCTGTCTCTCTCTCTCTCTCTCTCTCTCTCTCTCTGTCTCTCTCTCTCTCTCACACACACACACACACACACACACACACAGCCTACATTTTCCTTGGCTAATGATCTCTCTCTCTGTCTCTCTCTCTCTCACACACACACACACACACACACACACACACACACACACAGCCTACATTTTCCTTGGCTAATGGCAGAACAAGTAATATATTATTTTTGTTTGGAGAAGTGCACAGCTATATCTGCATTTGTGATTATTTGGAAAATTCACAGAAGTAGCTGTGCAGAATTTGAATGTCATAAGGCACATAATTGTTCAGGTCCATTCATAATGACTTACTTCCCTGGACTCTCTTTAAAAATGCACGTGTGTGTCTTTTGTCGTACATGACTTTTCTATATACATGTATATTTATGTATATGTACTGGGGCCTAGTGGAGCAACAAAAGAACCAACCTGAAATGATCTAAATAAGGTGAAGAAAAAGCATAAAAACAATTCCCATTCATTTCTCTCTACAATAAGCAATTGTTTTCTCGTGCTGTGTTTAGTATATATTTTTCCTTTTCCTCCTTCTTATTCAAACGCATAAACTTCAAGTGGTTGAAGAGAGCTATGTCATCAAGGAATGGGAGTGCAGCTAGTTTGCAAAAATCTAAAAACACTCGCCTAATGAGGGCAAATATGGAAAACAGGGATCACGTTCTCCGCCAGTCCACTGTGTAGAGCCATTTGTTCGAGGAGACTTATCACAAGATCAGACACTCAACTCTGAAGCATGTCTGGAAACGCAGGACATTTTAAGTAGCCCGATACAAAGCGATTCTCACCCTCAGGAGTCCGTGAAGAGCACAGCAGGTTCAGGAGGCAGCGGTTACCTGGGGTGTCTAGACGTGAAGAAACTATGACCTCAGTTACAGCGGCCTAATATTTACCTTTCCTTTCCAGGGCAAGGTGCACCTCATGATCTCAGTGTGCCAGGCAGCTGGGAGGGGACAAAAAGCAAATTTCCAACTCTGCAGCGATCGTCAAGCACAGGGAGGGCCCAGAACTCCACCATGTTTTCAGGAAGAGACCCACTCAAATAGTATATACAAATAAATACTTCTACTGCAAAATGCATCTTTAAGTATAGCCCGTATTAATGCTGTGAGTGCTCACTTTTGCTTTTCTCTATTCAGTCATGGAACTGTTGATATGCATTAGCGGAGCATTCAGAGAATCAAGGTATTTTAGATGGCAGCTAATTTTGACAGATTTTTGTTTAGTTCACTAAGTACCTGATCTTTGTGATAAAGAGAAATTAGAAAATTGCTTTCTCCCCTTTCTTCTTATTTTGCACATTAACATCAGGCTACTTGAGATGAGTGGGTTGTACAGAAACTCAAGTGATGCCCCCAAAATGCGAGTTCTCCTCGAGCTCCATTTACAAAGTCTTATCCTAGTACGATCGAAAGTGGGCCACTTGTTTGCACAAAGTGTCCCATGGTGGACTTCCTCTCTACCGCGCTGTTGGGCTTAGCAGGTTCTGTCTCGCCAGGCTTCCTCTGACCTAAGCCTGGGGCATATCCTGCCAGGACCTGCACTGCCTAACAACAAAGGGGTGATCTCCACGTTTTGTATCTCACTGGACTTGTGTAATGCTGGACAGGTGCAAACATACCCTGTCTTGGTATTTAAGAGACATGTAAAAAAATAGCCTCCCCTCCAATGGACCAATGAACCAGCAGAATAAACGAACAAAAACTGGACTTTTGAGGTAGCCAAGAAGGCTTCTTTTTGTTCGTTTATTTCTTTGCACACACACAGACATTGTGAGTTTGAGGTGAACGGCAGAGCTGTGAGCAGTTTCCTCATGGAGTTGGCATCCCAAGGTCCAGAACTCAGGCCACGGTGTGACAATAGTCTGCTCTAGCGAAGCCTGTTGAGGGAAATGGAGAAGGGAAGGGAGCCCTGAGTGATGGCTGGGATCTGTGCATCCCAGTGTAACCTACGGTATTTGGATAGAATGTAGCCAAGCTTTTCGATGACGACAGCAGCGCAGCACAGGAACCCTGGGGACGTATGGAGGAGTGTTGTTTTGGAGGTTGATCCAGAATCTCCCAGGCCATTAAATGAATGACGGGCATGACAGTCGAACACTTCCCTCGGATGGTTGGTGTTACTCTACCAGGTTGGGTTTGGAAGGCAAGTCTGAGCAGAAGCTACAAGTGCCGTCGCGGGCTGTGGAGCAGGGAGACGGACTCCACAGCTTTATAGCTGAAGACTGCAGGAAGTGCCACTGCCCCCCACCCCCGTCTGTCTTCACCACGGATGAGGCCCACGGGGAAACAGCAATTTTCCCACAGCCAAGCTCAAGTCAAAAGGAAATAAAAAAGGACATGTGTCCAAAGTCACATAACTCATGAAACGCAAGCAGGGTCGCGACATTTGACATTTTCTGTGTTTCTCTGAGCAGAGCACGGTTCAGAGCAGGACTGTAGACCAAGGCTGGAGTCTTTCCCACCAGGCCTCGGCCTTGACGTTGCCTCTGCCTGGGGCTGACCGGAGGGTTTACTGTGCACCAGTGGAGGGTCAGCAGGAATGTCCACCGATGCACGGGACACCGGAGCAAAAGGAGGAGGCCTTCATCCTCCCTCCGCTCAAACATTATTTTGGACTTTAATGAGGGCCATTTCAATAATCTCCTGGAACACTTTTAGTTTTCTTTCTTAGAGCAGGTATCTTTTCTTAGCTCTAAAATCGTGGCTCTGTAAGGAGGTTTTGACTTACCCTTTGCCACACATAAAAATATTTCTGATATGTCATAAAAAGTTTGAAGAATAGAAGTGTTTAGGTTTCAGCTTTAGAGCCCAGATAAGTACCACTGTAAAGGCCATCGGAGCTGCAGAGAAAGACACAGCGGGAAGGGAGGCGTGGAGCTTGAGAGGTGCAGGATTTGAATGGGTGTCATCATCACAAGACGGAGACAAGATGGTGGACAGGAAGCGAGGGAGGGCAGGGTGTTCGAAACAGGAAGGGGCCTGGGTCCAGTTTTAAAACAAAAAAGAGAAATCTAAATTTTCATGTGAATCTTTATAACCAAACAAAAAGCATTTTACAGTACATCGGTCAGAGACTCTCAATGGATCACATTTACACAACAGCCAGTTTGTAACTCCTGCGCAATTTTAATCCATTAATCATTAATTTTCAAAGCAGGAATGGCAATTCTGCACTTCAAGTCTCCTCTAATCCCCGGAGCCCTGTCTCTTCATTGCCATTTCACATCTCCCCCTTTGCTCTTGAGCATTAAGCTACTACAGATTGTCATGCCTTCTTGCTGGAACCCTGTGGTATGCGCTTATCGGTTCACATCTGAATAATAGTCCCAGCTCTGCTGTAGCTGGTGTTTAGATTCTCAGTACTAGTCATAGAGTGGAAAATTGTGTGTGAGAGAGATTTGGGAGTGTGTTGTGTCCTGCCTCTGGGATTTGTTTTTCTGGAATCATATAGGTATAATTTGCCTTGGTTATTTACGCAGTAAACTTTACTGATTATTTTCATTATCACTGAATATTATCTAGCTGAAGTTATTTAGCAAAAGTGGAGTAACAATGTGCCTCTAGCACGCTGGGCTGTGGTTTTCTTTCATTTAGTTGTTACAGGGTGTACTGGTGGATCTAATTATCCTGATGCCATCAGTGCCCTGTATTATAGGTCTTGTTTATTGTTCTAAGACCTTTACGTTATATCAGCAGATTGTATCCAAGCTCAACTGGCAAATTATTGTCTCAGAAGCAGTTGAGTAGTTACAGGATGAAAATGTACAACACTTTAAAAAAAGCAAAGAGCCCATCTGTTTTTTTTTTTCTAGCTCTACCAGCTTTAATTAATCAAAAACGGAAATGCTTGTCATATTTGTCTCAAGGAATGATTGATGGCACTCATGTTAATACAGGTTATAATCTATACGGCAATACTCATGCCAAAATACATCTCTAAGTAAGAACAATCATTTTCAGGCCTCAGCGTGCAAGTATGCTTTTATATAATACTTAATTTATTTAATTATTATGGAAAGAATCAAGGAACATTAGACATCTGAGCAAAACCCTAAAGGATTTGATAAAACCAGGATTTGGAAAGGGAAGAGAGAAGGACGATCACAGGCTAAAGGAACATTTCTTGAGATGCACATTAAATGTGAAACTTTCTGACAGTAAAAGATCAAAATCTTTGTCATTTATTAAATTCCATTCTAAGTAAAATCTCCTTTGAGATGGCATCCACACAGGATTAATTAGGGCCCCCTTTAGAACTTTTATCTCCCTAACTTCCTTGTAGTTTTTCCATTGTCTTGTAATTGATTAGATGCTTGTCTTCTCTGAATGGATGAATTGATACAAGCTGAAGATCTTGTATCCCATCTCCCAGTTCTAGACTAAAAGAGATAATTAATATGATTGCAAACGTTCATTGAATTACAGCTGTGCCAAGCATGCATTTGACAATCTACATGCATGGGCATCAGAGAACTCTTACTATGTTATGAGAACCTTGTCTTTCACCATTTGAAAAACGAAGGACACTACTACTAAGGCCTCTGAGATACTTGCCTTGGTTTTGACTAGTGGGTTGCGAAGCTGGGATGTAATCTGTGTGTATAACTCCAAAGAACAGGGCGCTACCCACATAATACCCTGCCTCTTGCTCTGCACCACGGCGTCTGGGATATGCTATGTGTTGCCCAAAGAAAAGAATGCGCGATGGTTTCAAGAATACGATAGAAGTTTGAAAACACTTGTACAATTTCCTTGTGGCTAATCTGACTGGGGACTGGGAAGAACCTTTATACTGTTGGCAAAATAAACAACCTCTTAAGAGTTTTCAAAACGGGATTTGCCCTGCATGTGTTTCAAGTAGAACGGCCTCAGGGCATCCCTGCAAATATGCATCCGCCCAGACTTGAAAAGCAAGTCAGTCCAATCCTGTAATGACGGTAGGACCTAGACTGAGTACAGAGGCACCACATCCAGCTTTCTAAACAATTCCATCAGCAGCATCCCGAGCCTCATGTAATCTTAAACAGCACGAAGGAGCCTTTACAACAGGTTCCTGGAGCCCAGCCAAGCACCCAACTGTGCCTGCTGCAACAGGTCCCTGCCCCTTTGGCCACTTGCTAGGGATGGAGGAGGCAAAGTGTGAAAGCCCCGCTGCAGGAGGAGCTGCAACTGGGAGAGGACAGGGCCAGGAGAAATGCACTGATGGACAAGTCCAGGCAGACAGAGGTGAGCGGGACAGAAACCACAGCAGCAGCAGCAGAAGAAGAAAAAGCAGCCGCAGCCGCAGCCTAATCTGCTGTATTCCAGCAATTGGGCAGAACTTCTGTAGCTAGAGGAGGGATTTCAGAGGTGCAGCCAGAATACTTGGGGTCACAGTGACCCATGCTGTAAAGAAAATCTTAGGCCGTTTCTGCACAGCGCAGCCTGGTAGCTGAGAAATTGGCCCTGCTTAACAACTTTGGAACACACTTACCTTACCAGGCTGACCTTCTGTTAGGTTGCTCACACTGGTGAGTAGTCGAGTGCATGCAGTGCTTTTGTAATACAACCATCACGAATGGAAAAGTGAATCACTCACTTCTGAAATTCATAACCTCCTCCTCATCAAAAATAACACAATGATTGGCAAAATTTGCCTGAATGAACAACCCAGTGGTTTCTGCCTGCCTGCTCTTATTCCTAAGTATCTTATTTGCTCATCTTCTCTATGGTTGGAAACACCCAAAAAGTGGTCAAGGCATGGGCTGTTTTATAATAAATCATTGTATCTAAGTTCTCTTGGGATTTCTCCACAACACAATACAGTAAAGTCATACAGAGCATTCAATTTGTTCACATTTATATTATGTAATTTAAAACTACATCCTTTAAAAATTTAACAATAAAAAAAAAACTTTGATTAAAGATGGGTAAAGGAGTAGAGCAAGGATTTCTCCAAAGATAGTACACAAAGACCGATGCATGCACGAAAAGCTGCTCAGCATCACTGATCATTGGGAAAATGCAAACGGAACCCACAATGAGATACTCCGCTCCCAGTAAGATATAAAAGAATAGAAAATAAGAAATGCTGATGAGAAGATGGAGAAATTGGAACTTCTGTGCATTCGTGGTGGAAATGTAAAATAATGCAAATGCTATGGCAAACAGATTAGCAGTATCTGAAAAACAAAATAAAATAAAAAGAGAATTATCATAAGATTCAACAAATCAGCTTCTGAGATAGACTCAAAATAATTGCAAATACAGTAGTAAACACCAGGATTATGGCAACATGATTCATGAAAACCAAAGTAATCATCTAGGAGTCATTGCATAAATGAAATGTGGTATGTCCATATAAGAGAATATTACTCAGCCTTGAAAAAGGAGGGAATTCTGACAGTACAGTGTAAATGAAGCTCAAAGACATTGTGCTAACTGAAATTAGCCATTCACAAAAGGCAAACACTACATAACTCTACTACTGTAAGCTACCTAGTTAGTCAAGAGGCAAAACGTAGAATGATAGTGGACAGAGACTGTCAAGGGTGTAGATGAATGTAAAGGAATGATTTTGTAGTTAATGGGAACAGAGTTTCAGTTTTAGAAAATGAGAAAAAATTGTGGGATAGGTAAAAACAATGGTGTCACAGCAACGTGAATGGACTGAGTGCTGCTGAGCTGTACATGTAAAATGGTTACAGTGATAAATTTCATGTTATACATATATATTTGCAATTTATAAAAACTTCATTGCTACATACTGTGTTTTGTTGTATATATCACATACGTATATGTATAAGGTTTTTATATAAAGAATATACATACATTTTCTTTTGCCTCTTGGGTAACTTAGTGACAGGCTTTCACTTGTATATCTATATGTATAATTGAGTCACACCAGCCATGCATAAGTTGTGATTTTCTGTATTCTCATCAACACTTGGTATTTTCTATTTTTTAATAAGCTAAGTTTCTAATTTAAGTGTTATGTAGGATGTAAGTCCGCTGAATTTGCTTCTCAAATTTTGAAAAGATTTGGTAGAGTGAAACAAAGTATCCTAGATGTGTGCTATGAACTGAAATGGAAGGAACACTGTAAAACTTAACTGTCCAAATTCCCAAAACTCTTCTTTTAATTTGTAAGTTCACTAAGGCTCCAAATCCCAAAAGACGTGTCCAGTTCCACTTTAACTGAGGATCCACGGATAACTGGGTACTTTTCTCTTTCTTTCTTTCTTTCTTTCTTTCTTTCTTTCTTTCTTTCTTTCTTTCTTTCTTTCTTTCTTTCTTTCTTTCTTTCTTTCTTTTTCTTTCTTTCTTTCTTTCTCATTGGTCAAGACTTGATCCAAACTTTTATTTCCTGAAATAGTCTTTTTTTGATTCATATTGTTTTATGAAACTTCACTGACAAAACACATGAAAACAGATTGCTCATAGAAATCTTTGGTAAGCATTACAACCAATGATTTGAAAAGAAAAAGCATGAAAGTCATAATAAATTGGAAAATTCAAGGTTTATTAAATTCAAAAATTATGTCAATCACCTAATTGCCTGTCATTGTAGCCATCTCCTTATTCTGTTATTGGAAAGTACACCATTATCTGCAGTCTCGTTCCTAAAGCACCCACACATTTTTCTTTTCAACATAAGGAATTCATTTTCTATTCACTGTACCTTTTTCTGCAATCGCATTCAATTCTGTGGATCTTGGTGATAAAGTAGCCCTGAGAGCTATTACTGGAAATAGAAATAGGAAACAGTGGGGTCTCAGAGCCTGTTAACTTCCTTATTTCAGAATCTTAACAGGAGAGTGCAGAAAGGTCACCAGAGAAGAAAAGACATGTTTAGAAAAATGGCTGAAACTTATTCTCAAACATCATATCTGCTTAGCAGCCACACAAAAGGCTATTAATTTCTTTTTCCCAGCAAGAATCATAGAACTCAATCACAGAAATGTGCCTTTCTGGTCCCTTTTAAAGTCAGTTAAATTCATACGTCCTGTTTGTTCTAGAACTAAAAGAAAATATCCTGTGTTTAAAGTTTTTATTTTTATTTTCTCAAAGAAATAAGGACTAGACATCCTGAGTCTCTAGTGTGAATGTGGAGAGTATTGGCCATTTACCATGGGAAACCTCCTGAGCATACCAGGACTTGGCTGCCACAAGAAGCAAAGCTTATCTTTCCAGTGTTCTCACGTCCTACATAGAAATTCCTGGAGGTGAACACGATCCAGCTCTAACCTAAGGCTTAGTTACATGATTCTTGTCTCCCTTATTCTATGAAAGATAACCTTGGCAGGATATTGGAATACTGTTTGATTCTGTACTTAGAACTGTGATTTCAGTTGATGGCACTATCAGAAAATCAGAGAACTATACTCTCTGACCTACCTGGAAACTCTGATCCTTTGCCAACTGCAGAGTATAGCTACGTGTAATCTTTTGCCTTCAGAGTTTGAATATGTTGAAGGAAACCAAAAGAAAAATCACGGCATCTCTACCAAGGTTGTCTGCTTCACAATTTTACTATTAGTTGTTTCCTAAAACTGTAATATTCTTAAACCTTTCTGGATTCCTTATTTTACTTGAGGTCTGTTTTGTGGGAACGCATGTGGAGACTCCTTTCCCTAAGGCAATTACTCAAAGCAGCACAATAGTTTCTGCCCACTTACAAGTCATAGCAAGATGTCTAATGTTAGGAGGAAACCTTGAAACTGGAACTCCTAGAAGATACAGGGAACCATCTTGTTTAGCTTTTCCTTCCCCCGTCCCCCCACAAGCCTTGCATGTGGCTTTGCCACAATGGGCACAATATTCATTGCTTGTTGAACTTGAATCTTATTGCAAGATTCTTTATTTATCTTAGAAGCCATCTAAGTAGTAGGTTTCTCTGAGAAAGCTGCCTCACTTAAAACAGTATTATACAGAGGTTTCCAAGCATTGTTTCTTTCTTAAAATAAAGTAGATTAGCTCTTCAGAACTTTAATTCTTGCAGTGCCTGTATCAACTTCAATAGCTGTACATAACTATGTTCATTCTAGAAGGAGACAATGTCTGTCGGCTTAGACGGAGGCTGGAAAGATGACAATTAGAGATGGCACATTTTCCATGTGGCCTAGTCTTATGATTTATAATAGTTCAAAAGTGTTTCTAAAATTTTGTGTTTTTTTTTTTTAATATTGGGGAAGAGTTTCTATTCCATGATTCATGATATTGGACGAAGCTTTGGTACTTAGGAATGAGCAGAGTTCCTGGAAGGCTAGGCATGAGTCAGATCCCAGCGAGACCCCTCTTCTTTCTCTTTACCGCTAATGGGTAGATGGAAAGACTAATTCAGCAATTACTGCGGGCTTCGTGCTATGTGAGAAACAAAAAAGGGGTGTGTTCCCAGTCCCTGCGTTTACAAACCTGCCGATGAGATCAAGCAACCAGATAGGAAATAAGAAGATAGGAAAAGTTAAACCACAAGGGAGTATTTCATTGAGGGCTGAGCCATCCTCACTGAAAAGGTGACATTTAAATGATGTTCGAATGATGCATATAATTTGAAAATATGAGAGGAAATTCACTATAGGATAGGAAGAATGATGCAGGACAGAGCACAGCATGAGAGAAGAAACAGGAGGAGGAGGAGAGAGGGAGGAGGAGGAACTGGATGGCGAGGTGGCGGGGCAGCGTACGGATCTGACTGAGTCAGAGGCAAAGAGGTCAGGGGCTGATAGCGCATGAACTTGCAGGTGCCACTCAACACCCCCTGCTTTTCATCTGTACATCTGCAAAGTGCTTGGTGTGTCGTTTATACTTAGGAACTATTTGCTGCGTTCACCTGAAGCAGATTAGCCAAGGTTTTTCAAACGCAAGCCAAGGCCTTCAGATAAGGCATGAGTGAATGATTTCTTGATTGAAAACGTTAAGGAGTTCATCGATAAATATTCATGCTTTGGGAGGTTGAGTGACTGAATGAGAATGCGTCAGCTGTGGATTCCCATGAGTCTGTTTTAGGGCCACAGGCAAACTGCTGAAGTTTTCTGAGCTTCAATTTCTTTGTACAAAAGCAGAACTGAATACCCAACTTGTGGGGCTGCGTTGGCTGAAACGGTCAGGGCCTTGCTCCCAGCATGAGTGCCTGAGTTGTTTTGCTTTATAACTTTGACCCATTTTGGGCCAGGGTCTTAGCTCAGTGTTTCTGCCTCCTGCTTCGCAAAGGCAAGTTCCCGAGTTCAATCCGTGGTATAAAAAAAAAAAAAAAAAGTAAAGAAAAATAAATGGATTCATAAATTCTACCCACTTTGACTGGATGGACAGTGACATCACAAACTGAGGGGCAAGGGACAGAGAGAAGACTAGGGAAAGGAGCAACAGGAGGATAGATGTTCCATGAACCACGTAAGGGGAAAATGATAAGATCGAAACAATTTATGTAGGAAGTGAAGCAAATATGAGGCTAACATGTTTATTTTGATATAAAAGAGAATGATTTGTAGAAGTAATTAAAAAAGCACAGTTGGTGAGAATACCCGATTATTGGAAAGATGTGTTTCTACTTTTAAATTTAATTACCTTTCCTAAATATTTGCTTAAAAGTGCTGTCAGACCATCCTGACAAAAGCTCTATGGGATTTTCTTTAAAAATGAAGAAAATATGTTTTCTGGGAAAAGAATAAACATAACTAGTACTGTGATATTCTGAGTAAAAAAGCAGTGGGGAGGATCAGCGGTTTAATCCAACCTCATGGATTAATTTGCAAATGCAAAATGATTCCCAGTTTTTAGTGAACTACAAGAGCGCCGGTTTATTTTGGCGAATAGTTGTATTGAGGGTTCCACCCTAGGCACCAGGCACAGATCTGAAAAAATAAACATACATGAAAAAAAATTTAAATATTGATTTAAATTTTCCTGAAACAGGAAATGAAATAGATAAAAAGGTGTCATTGTGTGTACTCTGTTAACTAAATGATCTGTTAAAAAATTCTTTTTTCCACTGGAAAAGAAGCTGAAATTAAAAGTTTGCTTGTACTGAAAAAAGTGTTTCTCACTGTGGGGTTTCCCCAGGTATCCTGAGAGATGAAATGTTAGTACTGAGTCATACAAGACTGCAAGGAAACAGACCTGGTCTTCTCTGCCAAAAAAGAGTCAAAAAGAAATGATCAATGAGGCTGACAGTCATCTAAGCTGAAAGAGTTTACATATGAAGTTCTCTTTTCCTGAGGGGTAATAAGTGTGCCCAGCACGAAGACCTCATGTGGATTTCCCACTCCTTGGTGAATCTCCTTGAACAGTTTTATGAAGATAAGTATGTTCCCCACATAAATGACTCTTCTGTCTTACAAACTGTTATCCGCCATCCTTGCAGCACTCCTGTTCTCAGACACAAGAGACCAAATCTGACCGTGATCCTTCATTATTTAAGAATTTGCAATTTGTCCCCACAACTTGAGGATAGAAACTCAACCACCGAAGCACTGGTCAGGCTGGAGACGCCCTCCCTCCCTGTGCTGATCCTCGGACATTTAACTGGGTTTGGTTAACGTTTGAGAAAGGTCCCCCCTCTCAAACCGCAATGGATTTGATTCATTCGCAGCAACTCTCTCACATTCTCTCTTCTCATCACAACGTTTCATTTATTTATTTTGTCTTGCACTGGATTGTGAGCTCTGTGAAAATGGAGTCTGTGTGCTTCTATCTCCAGCCACAGTAGAGTTTGAGACAAGTCGCTGATACTGGCACAGTGCCCAGTGGTTCTATCCCCACGCTCTGGGAGGCTGAGGCAGGAGGATCACAAATTTGAAGCCAGACAACTTGGTGATTCAGCAAGAACCCGTCTTACAAAAATAAAATAGTAAAAAGCAGAGTTTAAAAAAGGACTGGAGGAGTAGTTTAGTGTGAAAGCTCTGGAATCAATTCAGTTTTGTTTCCAAGTCTTCCTCCATATAACGCACCAAGAAGACACCTGAACTCAGAGACAGCAGAAATCTCAATTCTTGGTAAATACTTCAAGGATCTTTTTTCTCTTAAAGGATCCATCCTCTACACATCTTACAGATAATCATAGGCCTTTTTATCTTCTCTTTGCTGGAAGTTATTTAATGAATAAATAGCTTTTCTAGAGAGTGCAGCTATTGGTGGGAATAGAATATACAAACTACTGGAATGATATTATCAGAATTACATCAGGGAAATAAATTTCTATTCACGTGGTTTCTCTTACTTCAGCATGCAAATTGAAAAATAAAAATTTAACGTGGAAATGTTGGTGGCCCTCCTTCCTGGGGTATGCTTCCCAGCTCCTGAGACGCAACTGTGATTGGGGGATTCGCTACTATTCTTGGCTGTGTGGTACACAGATGAAGAGTCTTTCATTGTTTAATAATAGTTAAGTGAACTTTATTGTTTTTACTAGTGAGTTTGGAAAAATATACTCTCACTTAAAATTTAACATGGAACAACATGTGTTGAATATATATACATATATATATATATATATATACACACACACGCATAAATATACATACATATATATGTGTGTGTGTCTGTATGTGTATACATAAAAATGTGTACATAATTCAGGTAAGAAAAACTTGTATAAATATTTTAATACTGATTTATTGGAACATCACGAAATTAATACCAATTACCTGTGGCCTCTACAATTGCAAGAGGTGCTCAAAGTGGTGGCCATGACCTGCAGCTTGAGTAACCAGGATGGTTGAGATTGCTGCACATGCATTTTCATTTTTTCTCTGTGGGCTGGAAGTGTAGTGGGCTTTCTGCGATACACTACACCTTCTAGTGTCCCCTAAATGAGGGTAACACCATCTGTTGAGAAAACATCATTGTATTTTGCTTCTCCTGAGGTTGTATAAACACTGTTTGGCAGACTTTGTAAATGTCCCATGGGGGAAAAAGAATAATTTTCTTCTTAGATAGAATGACCTTAGCAGTCACACATTAGATACACTGGAGATATAAAATACTCACATACATATAGAATTCTTAGGTCGTATATACTTGCAATGGATAAAATTGTACGTGTAACTATGTGTGTAGATACTGCGTTTCCATGATAATTAACCCAGATCTGCTAGCCACACAGTATAACATAGCACATTATGTTTTTAGGTGAAATTTAATAGGCCATAGTATTTTTTTATTTGTATAGTCTTTCTATATGAAAATGATTGGGTCCTGTATCTATCATTTACCTTCTGAAATTACTTTGTCAGAAGTTCTAGGGGGTTTTGTTCTTTCTGGAATTTTTTTTTTAATTTAACCTAAAAAAGTTACCATATGATACTAGAAATTACTTCTCAAGAGGATTCAAAAAGGCCACCTTTAATCAGAGTGGAAGGAAAAGCAAGACAGAGCGCACTGCTCCTGTCCGATGCCTGTTGTGGTAGCCAGGCTGAACTAAACATGTCTGCTGCAGAGGAGTTTGGGAGATGGGCTGCGTGGAGGGGAAGGATGGAGAGGCCTCACCATGGCTGCTCCCATCTGCCCTTCCCGAGCTAAGATGTGAACTTGTGAATGTGAAGTCAGGGGAGGCCTGTGATAAAAGAGGACAATCCACTTTCAGTACGGTGAGAAGAGGAATCCAGCAACAGGCTCAGTACTTGGCTTCTACTTCATGAGGGAAAGAAAGAGATTGTCCTGAGGAGCCAAGCAGGAATTCTCAGGAAGAAGGGGATCCAAAAGCCTCAGACAACTGTGTTGCTTCAAGGAAGGTCACTGAAAGATTGGCGGGTTCTTCTGGAAAATAACCCAACATCCAAAGGAAACATCCTAGGTTCTTGGTCAGAACTCTGCCAAACTTGAAAAAATATAAAATCTTTCCTTGAAAAGGCCATTGACTTAAATGCATTTGAAGATGACTCATTAAAAACTACATTCAGGGCTGGGGATTCGGCTCAGTGGTTCCTCCGCCTACCTTGCAAATGTAAGGGCCTGAGTTCGGTTCCCAGTACCCAGCCCCCAAAATTAAAAAAATGTAAAATAAAGCAGGTTCATACTGGCTATGAATTGAACTCATGAGATTCTGTGCACTGCGATGGCCACAAGTTACAAAAATTTATGAGGAAAACAAAAGGTTTATATTTCAGACTTGTGGTTGTAGTGTTCTGAGCCCCAGTACAGAATTTTGGCTTATATTTTCATATATTCTCTTTCTTCTTCAGTGCTTAGAAACAAACAATTTAGTGATCATGATGTCCTTAAGTGCAAAAGAGCTTCTAATGATTCAAAATAGTTTTCTAAGATTATAAATGAAATGAAAATATTTATTAGACTAGCTTCTTTTGGTCCATATGTCTTTGTCCTTGAGGTATAGAGAATGACATTAATGATGTCTTGCCTAATCTGGAATAGTTTTTCCTTCTGCTTTGCATACATTCTGGCCAGATGAGTGGGCAATTATTTTGAAGGCTGACAATCTGCTATAGGCAAGTCTCTAAAGAAAGAAGAGAAAAGATTGAAGATCCCAGTTTAGAGTTATGAAAAGTACACGGACTCTAATAATAAAGAAACACTTGGAAAAAATCTGGGCTTTATTGTTTATTGTTGTTGTGACTTTGGCAAAGGATTGTTTCAGTTGGGTGGCCTCAGTTTCTCCACTTTGAAGTCAGGGGAAGGGGCCTCCTAAAGATGTCCTGACAATTAAATGAGTTGTTGTACATTAAACGCCTAGGTTGTACATTAAGCACCTGGCAAACCAGAATTATTTCCTGTTCCCTCTCTTCCCCTTCTCACACTTGCTTTCATTCTGAGTTAACCTTCTTCTTTCTGAAGTGGGTAAAGGCATGAAAGGCTGCTCTGAGGGCTAAGGTTATGAAATCCATGGTGCAACATTCACATCTGGTCTCTGGGCAGCGTCATTCAGCATTACTGGCACAATGGTTGCTGCTTCTCAGCACAAGAGTTTTCCGTGGTGTTAGCCAACAGAAGCCCTTTTAGGTAAAACTATTCCTTGATCCTGTTACTCCACCGCAAAGTAGTATGTTGTTATCACTGAGTTCTGTTGACCCAGTTAGGCCATCTCTAATTCTATTCCTGAGCCTATAATTAGGATGGTTGGAAATAGCCTGAAAACATTCAGCGCCAGCAGTTATCCTAAAAGGCAAGCAGCGAGCCCTCAGCAAGGCCTAGATTCGCCCTTTTAAGTCACCAGATATGACAGTCCTCCCGCAGGAATGAAGGGAAATGGAGCCAGAAGGAGAAGGCGGAACCGGAAGCAGTGAAAAAGACAGGAGAGAGAGAGAGAGCGAAGGAGAGGGGAATGGAAGAAGGAAAAAATAATTTTTCGGCTTTATGAGTTTTATTAAATTGTGGAACAGGTCCTTGCCCACATTTCTTAGCAGATATCTCAAATCTGGGTGTAAAGTTTGGGAGTGTTACCCCCAGTAAATACTCCCAACAAACAAATCTTCGAATCAACACGGCCTCCGATTTTATGTCGGAGGCTTGTAAGAAAACAATGTCACTTTTCAGAAAGAGATAAACATGAACTAAACAGGGTTTTCTACCAGAAATGCCCCCTCCCGCTCTCCCCTCTGCAGCAAATAGAGACTCAGACATGCAACACCTATCAAATATTTCCTCGGGGATGCCAGATTGCTGGGCTCCCCCCTCCTCTGACATTTAGACAGATTGAGTTTGAGAGAGGAAGTCGCTGTGAGTCCAGACTGTCCCCCACCACTGTCAGAGCAACAACTGAAGCAAATGAAGTGATAATATACTGCAGAATATTCAACGGAGAGAAAGGCAGAGGAAAAAGTGGCAAGCTGGGAATACACCACCGTCACCAGAATAGATGGTGTCCGTCTCCAGGGCTAGAGCGGATGCCAAGTACAGTAGATCATAAAATGGTAAAATTACCTTGCCCTGTGGGCTGTGCGTTGACATCGGAGAAATGGCTCCCCACGAGTCAGAGGGGCCGGCTCTTCACTCCCACTCTGCAATCGGCTGTCAGGAACCCTGCCAATTTTCCTCTCTCCTCCTTTCTGTATATTCATCAGCTAGAGCGCTGTTAAGTGACCACCTTAATGACTGCACCATGTTGCGGTGGGATTAGTGACAGATAAAGTACAACTCTGGGCTCTCAGGTCCTGTTGTGAATGAAATCAGAGGGTTCTGGGGAGGATATTAGCCAAGTGCTCTCCATTTCTTCAAGACTCAAGGTGACTGGGGACATTTAGATTTCCCTCCCAAGGAAAAATATAATAAATAGGGTGGTGAAAGAAAAACACACCCGCTTTGGGGAGTTCAGTGAGCGACCTGCCACCTCTGGGAATGGATAAGAATACTGACTTGGGGTCTCAGCATGACAGGAAGGTTGAAAAATTGGCAAAACCAGCTGTCATAGTTTACCGAAAGCCAGAGAGGGAAGGATGCTTGGATCAGAGACATCTTTTAAAACAGTATTGCACCCTCTTATTCATGGAGGAATCTGGGAGATTGCAGTATCAAGAAGGCATGTTTGCCTTTTTGCTGCGGAGTTCAAAGAGACTGTTCACTTTTCCCCGGCCTCCTGACAAAGTTTCGCGCATCTCCCCATTACGGCGTCCTGGCCTGTGACTCCGAACTGCCATGGAGGCCGAGGTGGTCACAAACATCTAGAACAAGGACAAGTTTTCCTCTTTTTACTACTTTTTTCCCCTTTCTTCCTTCCATTCCTTTCACCTACTGATTTATGTATTTATTTATTTAGGTACCAGGGATCAAACTCGGGACCTTGCTCCTGTGAGGCAGGCAGTGGCACCACTGAGCTAAATTCCCGGCCCCTTTTACCTACTTTTATTTTCTACTCAAAGACACTATTTAACATTGTACCTAAAGGAAAATGAAAAATAAATCAGGCTCCAGAGAAAGTTGTTTAGGTAGAGCAATTAATAGGAAAAACTACAAAAGAAAGCTTACGGGAATCTGGCTAATAAGTTTTTTTCTGGGAAGATTATTCTTTGAGAAGTTTCCATCTACCCTGGTTTTTAAAAGCAGAAAAATAAAGTGATTTGAAACTTGGCCGAAGTTTCTCTGGGCATGTGAATCAATGAAAATGTTTCAATGAAAAGGGAGTTGCTATTTGAGAAGTTAAATTGCCACGATTTGGGGACCCAGATGAGAATAGAAAGCTGATTTGCCTCGTGTTGCTATTCAAATTTTGTGGTTTGTAGGATAAGAAGTTTGTTCAGTCTTGGTAAGAAGGCACTTCCCATTTCAGAGAAGAAAAACAAAAATCTCAGAATAGGTCTTCATGAAAACGTTACGTTATTTGATAAATTAGAACTAGTTTTCCTTCAAATTCACAAAGATTTAAAAAACATTAAGGAGAAATCACATTGACAGAGCAATTTGACTTTAATATAAAATGCTTTAAAAGTGTTTTTATACTTTATATAAACTATTTTGTATTCCTTCCTCTAGAAGGGCGCATTGATGAGCTCAGAGGAACTTTTAGTATTAAAACCAAAACAACTCTTTTCATTAAAAATAAAGTTAAATTTATTAAAGACAATTTAGAAAACATGGAATATTAAAAAAGACTTCTTTAAAGTATAAACAAATTTCTGTCATTTTAACGTTGTAATGTGTTTATTTTTTTCCCTGTGAATTTAGTCTTTTAAATATTATAGTTATAATTATAATTATACTACTTGCATAATTTAATAATAATGATGACAATAATGATAACCATAGCCATAATTTCCTCTCTGTCTATAAGCTACCACATGAGGGATAAACATTTAGTGCCTAATTTTTCCATCCAAGTTAGGACAATAAAGAAATTGAGATTCGAATTTGTGGAGCTGGTAAAACCAATAAATGCCACAGCTGCTCTGCAGCTCAACTCTGTTCCTCTGTTCGAACTGCGTCAGTGTGCTTGTCTATTTAATATGAGAAAATTTAAGCCTCAATCTATGATACAGGTCATCTCATCTAAAACATTTTCTACCCTAAGTAGGTACAAGTAGCCCAAGGGTAGGATTCAACACAAGAGAGCATGATAGCAGAGCTCTCCCTGGCAGTGCACATTTCTGGCACAGTTTCACCCGAAAACAGATTTTTTTTTTTTTTTGCTAACATAAATAATTCTGGCTCATGATAGAGTATGTCAGGGCTGAAAACACACATTATTTACTCTAGGAACTCTAAATTTTTTGCTAATTCTTTGTCTTGCATATTGTTATGATTTTCATTTTGATGGGGTTGTAAGATCTTGCCATGGTATTCCCTTGTGCTGTATTCTTGGATGTTAATTGTATGAAAGTAGGACAATTTTCCTATACAAAGGAAATGGATGGGAAAAGAGAGGCTGTCTGACAGCCTCAATTATTCCGTTGCTCTATGATACACAGGGCACTATTTGAACCTGTAGCAATTTACTGGTATGAGGAGTATCAAAAGCATATTCAATGGATGAGGGGCAGGATAACAATTCCTGCGATTAGACTGGCAATTGACCATCTGCTTCAGAGGGTAGCGCTTAACCTGCAGGTAATCATAGTGAAATAGTTTGATGATGTGTGTCAAGCTCTGCATTTTTTCCTGGGTAGGAGCAGGGTGGGATGGGAATGGTTAAATGCAGACTTGTGGCCGCTCTTTCATCCTATTAGAGTCACAGGCACATGCGGTACATTTTTGAACATCTTCTCCCAAGACCAGCCAGGAAAATGGCACCACTCAATATTCAATGAAATAACATTATATTTTAGCTCTATTTGGTAATATTTCTTTAGCAAGATGACTTTTAGCTTCAGATGAAGTTTACATTTTGTAACTGTTGGTGTTCTGCTCATTTCAGAAGCATCCTCTGAGGGCCAAGACTAATGCTAAAGAATTTATTTAGGGATTTTAATTTATGTGTTATTTTATATTTTATTTATACATCATCTCAAGTTTTACTCATCCACAATATACTTTTTGGAAGTTAGTCATGACTGGATATAATAAATTATCTGCACTTTTGTAATAGAAGTATGCTTTTGTCAATTAGATTTCTATCTTCTTACGTAGCTTCACATAAAAAAGCATGAAAAGGGCTGGGGATTTAGCTCAGCGGTTTGGTGGCCTGCCTTGCAAGTGCCAAGGACCTGAGTTCAATCCCCGGTACCAAAAAAAAAAAAAAAGAAAGCATGAAATTATTAGATAAAAATTTCCAAGTGGTTACAGCTAAGACTGTTAAGTTTGATAGTTCAGGACATCAGTTATCATGGAGTGTGTAAGTAGTTCTCATTTTAATATTGGAGTTTTTCTTTTTAACATAGTCTGAAAATTCTCTTAGCTGACAAACAGTTGGAGAAAGAGATAGAGAGAAAGAAAGAACATTTCCAGCAGGAGAAAAATTTCCACATTGTTTCTGCACTAACTTTAGCATTAGAAATAGCAAGTGCTTGGCAATATAGCAGCTCTTGTTTGGGGCTTGAGCATTCAGAACCTAAAAGCACAGGAAGTTTTAGAGGAATTAAAGTATTCTATCTCTTCCCAACACTCTCCCAGAGTCCCGCTAGCAGCACAAATGCCACGATGGCGATTTTTAGAAAGTATTACTCTATAGTCACTTACTCATTCTGTTAGCAAATATTATTGAGAACTTACTCTGTGCCAGGCATCATTTAAGGTTCTCGGGGATTTTGCGGTAGCTGAAAACAAAACACAACAATAACAACAAAGTTCCCTGCCTTCCTGGAGTGTGCTTGTTAGTAGGGCAAACAGACGAGAAGCAGATAATACACATATAGCACAGTAGATAATGACAAATGCAAAGAAGAAAAAAGAAATCAAGGAAAGGGGGAAAATGGTAGGTTGAGGGAGTTGAAATTTTAGGTATACTGGCATTAAAGACCCAAAGAAGGAAGTTGAAAGAGTAGTGTGTGTCCAGGAACAATGACTGGCTACGTCTGTCCGACCTGTGGGGGTGCCATACAGGACAGCACAGAGTGGGCCATCTTTATCCCTGCAGAAGTTCTGCTGAACACTGCTATTCCCAGGAAGAATGAACGCAGAGGCTCTGAGAGGGACCAGCAGTAGGAAGAATAGGGATGTCTGCATGTGTGGCTGTGTGCCAGCAAGGGAGCAAAGAGGAGTCTTCATCAGAGAACTAAGGAGGGGCCCATGCCGGCAGAGCCTCCTGAAGACTTTGGGTGGATTTTCAGACGTTACTCTGAGCAAGGCAGGAAGCCCAGAAATGTGTCGACTGGCAGGGGCATGGTATCCGACTTGACCTGGATAAAGGTTACTCTGACGGCTGTGGTGAGAATTAAGTAAAAGAGGCCAAGAGCACAAGTCAAGGGACCATTACAGCCATCCCGGAAGAGGTGATGACAATTTTGAACCGGTGGGTTACAGAAGTTGTAAGTGGTAGATTCAAGATCTATAGTGAAGTAAGGTACAGACGGAGAAACCGGCTAGAGATGCCTATTGTGGTCCAGGTTGTGGAACCCCATTCCTAGAAGGCACGATTTGGCCACCCTGTGTGGCATACGTGGGCACTTTCTCTCCTTCCCATGAGAACTCTGATGCAGTGCCCATGTTTTCATCCCACGTGTATTTTCCCTAATAGATGAACAGGAGTGGCGGAGTGATAGTCATTGCTTAGGGAGGTACAGTCCCACCACAGGCTTCTCTAATTCCACTGTGAAGGATGAGATATGTGGTAAGGTTTTCATCATCATTTTTTTATTATTAATATTATTATTATTATTATTATTATTTGTTTTTGGTTTTTTGAGACAGGGTCTCACTATGTAGTGAGACTGACCTGGAACTCACTATGTAGCTGAGGCTGGTCTCAAACTCACAGTGATCCTCCTGCCTCAGCCTCCCTAGTAAGGTTGTTATTATTTATTTGCTTTGGGGGGTTTGATTTTGGTAGAGTATTATATACTCTTATAGAATTAGCTGACAAGAACAAAGTTGATGCTTAAGAGATGCCAAAAAGAGATGCCATATCTACTTTTGGTTTTCAATAATACAGTTACTATTTAGTAAACACAGATTATGGACATACAAATTTTCCCTTACATAGTCTCTTAAAATATGCCTATCTCAATGAATAAGAAACCGCTGCATGTTCTATGTTCTTTCTCACAAAATGTAAGGCCTTCCACTCCCATGAGATTTTTCTATTCAGTATCTACAGTATTTTTGAATTGAGGAACAAATACCCACTTTTTTAATATTAAGAGTAAGAAAAATGTTTTTTGCTGTACAATTTTTCAAAGAAGCCTAGGTGGAAATTTTTCTTATTGCTTTTCTGTCTCTTATTTTTCCCTTTATTGCTTAGGGAAGTAAGTTAGATTTAGACTTCAAGAAAGGAAATTGGAGGAATTACATTTAAGAAAAAGAAAACATGGTAAAAAAAATACATGAAGAAATGTTCACCATCACTGGCTAGTGGAGAAATGCAAATTAAAACAACACTCAGATTCCATCTTCCCCAGAAAGAACGGCCAGCAGGAAGATCTGCATAGAAGTAATCATTTCTGGAAATCTCGAGTTCCGGAGGGGCATCTGCAGAGACAAGGCAGAGCTGGGAGCGCTGTGTGCCAAGTCCTCTGCCCTTTTTCCATATGACCTTGGGGGGGGACAGAGCCTGCCCGGCACCCATGGAAACAAGGGTGCCCTTCCTGAGGCTCCCAGAAAATGCTTTGAGCCCTATTCATAGTCGCTCTTCCTCCTTTGGCCAGGTAATTATGTATCGGCAATAATCATGGCAGAAAAGCTTAAGGAGAGAGGAAAGAAAATGCAGACCGTGAGGGGAGGGAAGCCTCGGGAGTCCATCTCCCTGTTTTTCTCCTGTAGCACCCCTCATAGTGCCTTTTGCATCACCATCATGAGTCTTCAACGTGTCGGCCTATCTATAGCACCCATTTATTTTCTCCAATAGTTTATTCTCATGAAGAAGTCTGTAGAGTCTGGCTTATGGAAAAATATTTGAGGGCTTTACCGTATTTCAGAGTGATGGAAAACATTCCTTTCATATACGTAAGTAATACGAGAACTGGTCTTGGGTGGGACTTTTATAGGAAGCCATGCAAGCAGCAAAAAATGCGTATTTTCCCAGAGGTGAAATGGCAGTGCTGTCAGAAGGGGGTGACAACCAAATAGAAAACGTCACCAGGCCAGCATGGGTGTATATAATCCTGGCCAACAAAAATCTCCTTTGTATTTTTGTGTATAGACTAAATTCTTTATCCTGGAGATGGTCTCAAGGATTGTGACCTTTCAAAGATAATACATTCTGAAGCGACTGGCCACAAAGAAAATAAGATGAAATAATGCTAATGGGATGTTTTCAACTCAAGAATGATCTAAGTCCCAAGTATTTTTCTATAAAGGTATCACACTGAAATCTTGTTAAGCAATTGTGGAAATAGAAACGTTACAGGTAAATCAATATAGTAGCAACACTGGCTATTATTTTGGAGCACCTTCTCCAATAAGAGTTTTGAATACGAGGTCTGATTTAACAAGTGCCTCACTCATTAAGCCATCCTGACTACATAAAGTATACATGCTAGGACCTCAGCTTGAGAAGTTCCTCCTCTCTTCTCCCAGTGCTGGCCAGGGACTTTTCCTTTGGTCTAAACTTTATCTGCTTTTCTTTGCCTGAGACTTGTGCAGCTGAGACTCCTCCTCCTACCAGGCTCTGGGGCCACATGTGCTAGCCTGGCATTTCCTCCAGCCACCACCTGGCTAGCGGGCTCACCTTGCATCCAGACTGTCACCTGCTTTACCCTAACCCCACCCCGGCTCCTTGCTTGTCATCTAATAATTTTCCAGTCTGTCCCCATTAAATCATGGTTCTGAGACTGACATAGAAAGCTTCTTTCAGAAATAAATTTATCGAAGTAAAAAAAAACAAACTGTAAAGCACATAGAGCAGGAGATACCGAGCTAGGATTAAAAAAAAAATGAAGTTTAGGAAACTAACTTCATAATAAATAAATTCAAGAGCCTACGCCACCTGGCTTGTGCTGTCTCATGCCTTAAACATCACCCTCCCTCACTCCCTTCTCGCCCTTGACACCTTAGCTGCCAGGAACAGTGTGGCTCTGTCTTACTCCTTTCAAATCATGTCCATTCTCTCTCTTCTTTGCCACCCCATCCCAAATGCGTCTATTTGGAACCGTCTCTCCTGAAGATGCAGCTCAGTGGCTCCTTTTCCACTGGATCCTTGACCCCGTCAGATTAGATGTGGTGAACGGGAGAGAAACTCAGCCCCTCGGCCATCTCGGCTTTGTCCTCCCTGTGTAATAATCAGCTGTCACATACCTGTCTGCTCGCTAGACTGTGGGACTCTTTAAGGGATGAACCATAATTGGTGTTGTGATTTGTATTTTCCAGAAGGACGGCCGGCTGGCTTTTACACTGGGATTTAGACTGAGCACACAAGCACTCGCAAGCTCTGTTGGCCCACTCATGAAATTTAAAAGTACTTCATTCAAAACAAAACCAAGTGCTCTTAAAGTCCCTAGCTCTTGCTTTGTAAAGAAAAACTAATAGCTGGTCTCCCCGGAGGAAAATACAGGACAAACCAGTATATGTCAGCCGGAACATTTGGAATTTTTAATTGAACTGCTGACCTAATCAACGCCATCATCTTATACATGCCCTCTCTCTTCTTGTCTGCTGACGCACAGAGAAGAAAGTACGCCTTCTCCAAGACGTATATTGTGTGGCTGCTGCCGAGTCGGCACATCGAGGTTTTGGGCTTCGGATATTCTTTCATTCTCTTGATTTCACTTTGCCTTTATTCCGCTCACAATCTCCAGAATCCGTTAGGCTCTTATTGAGAACCCTAAACAGAAAGGGGATGTGTTTGGCCCTAGATAAGAGAAGTTCTGTGATCTCAAGCGGAACTTGCCATATGGGCTCTTCCAGAGGCGAACACTGGAATGCTTTCTTAGAAGACTCCAGAATGCGTCCAGAGAGATTAACGTGCAAATTAAACCTCCGGCAAGGACAGGACTGATTCACTGCATGCATTTACCAGAGGTTTGCCAGAATGTTTTGCAACATGAGCTGTCTCTTTCTTTGATTTTATTATAAAACCCGGTTATCAGAAATAAGTGAGCAGCAAAAGGTTTCCAATAAAAGAAGCCAGTTGTGATGAGAACAGCGCTGCTTTCTGAAGGAGATGGTTCAACAGAACTTCTGAGATCATAACACAGAGGCAGAGAGGCAGCCACACAGCCGGATCCCACTGCTGAGTCTGAGGTCAGTGTGTTTACCTCGTCTTCACACACTGCAGAATGGAAGCGCAGCACCGCAGAGTGCCAGACCAGCAGCCACCACCCCGTTTCCACTAGCAGAAAGGCTGCGCAACAGCCCCAGGAGAACAACGCCAGCAGAAGAACTTGCAGAAGTTGGAGCAGGCGCTGAAGCTTGTATGAAACTTCAATTTCCAGAGCTACACATTTCAAGAAAGTTAATGAATTGTGGTTTTACAAGAAAACATATATCTGAATCATCACCTGTCAGTTCTAAGAATAAAAGAGCGTTGGTCAGAAAGGCATTCTTCCCCTGATGTTCTCCATCCTGATGCGCCCCAAATATTAAAATTGTATACCTGAAGCTACTGCCTACATAACTGTCATCAAGTGACTATTTGAAAATTTGCCGTCAGATTCGCTTTTTGCACAAACCTTAACAGGCTATGTATAACATAACTGGCAAATGAGACTGATTGACTGGCAGTCATGTAGAGAGTGAACAATTTTACATACTGTATCCTTGCACAAAGAAGTTTTTAATCCAATGAATTAGAGAAGCTTTGAGTAGATCACACTGTTAAAAGTAGAATTATTTTTGTAACGGTAAAATAAATTCTTAGAACTAATACTTTCTTTACTTGATATGTTAGACCCAATTCCTTTGAATAAATAATAAATGGAAAATTATTGTTACAGAAATAGTATAAAATAATTAGAAACAAGGTGAAGCAAAGCTTTAACTGTGTCAAAAAGTGTTAAGTAATATTCAAATTTTTCTAAGACAGATCTCTTTAATACACTGAGGGATGTGATAAAATTATTAATTTGGTAAAAAACAGAACTTTGATGCTACTGTTCTAAATTGTTATTTTTCTTAGCAGAAAAAATGTGTAGCTCACTAGTAACTCACACATTAAGAATAAAATGAATCAAGAATTATTTTTCTAAAAATATTTGACAATTGAAAGGCAAGCTGTGTGCACTTTGTTTTCAAATTGTACACACAACACAATCAAACCAGAGTTATGAATTACCTGTCCCCATCAGAACTGGCATAGCATTTGTAAAATGTATTGACTGCACAAGGGTTACAAGTGTAAACAAAACATTAAGGACCGAGAATCCATTCTTAACACTGAAGTACCTAATGCCTGCAGATGTGTGACTCTATGAATGTTCTTCCTGTAAGTATTTTGTCAGGGTACTTTAAGTCATCTATTACTTTGGGCCATAAGGGGTCTGTCCAGCACCTGTCAATTCATCTATTTTCCAAATCTGCACTAAGCTTGAATTCTTCTCTGCTTTTGGCCAGTGCATACTTACAGCTGTTGATCATTAAGGTTACAGCTGGCTTGTAATGAAGTAGTCTTTGCAAAAAGAAAAATTATTTATGTTTCTTCTCATGTTCCAGTGGACATTAGCTAAAGCAAGTCCAGAAGCAGATAACCAGCCTTGTCCATGCAGCTGGTTAGCAGAGTAGTACAATGGCCTGAAAGTCACTCTTTGTACAGTAATTTGAGTTTACAAACATCGAATAGGGAATATCATATGTTGTTAACTAGATTCCCCAGGATTTACACATATGGCAAAACTATTTCTCTCTCCCTCCCTCTCTCTCCCTTCCTCTCCTGCTCTCTCCCTTCCTCTCCCTCTGTCTCTCTCTGTCTCTGTCTGTCTGTCTGTCTGTCTGTCTCTCTCTCTCTCTCTCTCTCTCTCTCTCTTTCTCTCTCCCCTCTCTCTCTGCTAACATGCATTTGGAACAAGAACCTTTTAAAATGTAGCTATGTAGTTGCTGGTAAGTTCTGGCTGCCAGTCTCCCAAGATTAATATCAGGGTGATTTTTGATTTTATGCCACAATTATTTGATAGTAATGCGGAACAGTTCGTTACATCAGTAAAGAAACCTAGTCAGGTAAGTTGAACCAAGAAGCGTTTTCTTCCCCTTAACTAGAGAATCACCAGAAGTCCGGAAGCAAGGTGAAAATAGAAAAAAATCCCATGTCTATCAAAAATTGCTTCCTGAAAATTATGTCACTGTTTCTCTGTACATGAGTCTGTGAAAGTCAGAGACCCAGAACAGTGGAATTTAAACAGTTAATAATACCCGCAGTCATGACTTGCCAAATCATAGATCTTTCCTCATTTCTTCCCATCCTCAACTCAGCTGCCTAACGATCACTGAAAGCGGTAGGGAAAAAGAGAAGTAAAATGAATCTACTTCTCAGTGGTTTCCAGATAAGCCATGGATTGAAAACTGTCTCAAAAGAAAAAAAATATTTTGAATTTAGGAAGAGAGCTCAGTGCTGGTTGATGAATATTTCCACTTTAAGTTATATTTATGTCATAAAGTCTTTTATTTGGCACTGTATAAATTGTCGGGCATTTTTCTGTTATATTTAATTCATCATTAAGCCACAGTAGCAATGATTTAACTGTTATATGGCCTCGTGATGGTAACAGCTGAGAAACAAACTAAAGAAAGCATGAAACAAGGAGAATGATCAACGTGTCACATTGTACTCTTAAATCTATATGATTTCTACTTTACAAAGTTAATGAAAGTATGTGGAAATGAATAAGAAACAAGAAAGGCCCTGGATAAATTTTATAATAGCTATAGCATCTCTGGAAAAAAAAAATGAAGAGTAACTAGAAAAATCGAAAGACAAAACATGCAGCTGAATTCCTAAAATGCTTTAAAAACCAAATTCTTTGTGAGAGGAGTTGTCTGCAGAGTACAGTGGAAAGCCTGTGACAGTAACATATCTTAGAGTGTGACATCAATATTCTTAGCAGAGTTGGTTTTCTCAAGTCTTTATTTTAACAGAAAGGTCAGATGGCTGGATATCATAAGCATTCACCACTGCAGGAGGACCTGACTTTAAAAATGGCATTAGTAAAAGCAGGTCATTTTTAAAAGATAAGTTTTAAAATTCCTTTTGTAGCCTTAATACTTAGTACAGATAGCACGGCATGTTTCTCTAGTGTAGGCATGTTAACTCTTGATTGTCCGGACAAAGTCCAGTTCGGATACTATATTTTAAAAGCAATAGAAAAATCTACAACTCCATTTCATGTAAGAAAGCATATGGCTTGGAACTAAATATAGTTTAAACATATGAAGCATATTAAATTAATTATTATAATTTAAGTGATTTGAAAAATGTCTTCAGTTTTATGACATGTGCTTCTAATGATTCACATTACCTGTAGGCACTTCAAAAGCATCAGGATTCTGATTCTCTTCAGTAATTAGGGGGTCAAATGATATGCTGGGTACATTAGAGAAAAGAGCCTTGTGAAAATGGGCCATGTACCAAAATAATACCCTTCAAGACAGATTGGAACCAAACTTCGAAATGATCTGCAGTTGTACCATTTTTGAATGCCACACTTTAATGCTATGAGGAAACTTAAGGGCTACATTGGAGAAACAATGCTATATTTTTACTGGAACCTGAATAAAATATGAGTCTTTGCCGTTAGGGTTTCCCTTTATTAAAGACCTCATTTCTACCTTCTAGCCTGCTACCCATCAGCTATATGTTGAGATATTCCTACATCTTAATGATGTAATCTGAACCAGGCATGCTGGTCTTCCTTCCATCCATCTGTCCGTGCAACCACCTATCCATTTCATGGATACTTTCTGGGTACCTACAATGTATGTTCTAGGCACTGCTTTAGGTATAAGGGTCTGTGGTAGAGGAGAGAGATAAAGTCATTGTCTTCTTGTATTTTATACTTCTGAGGCCAGACAGATAATTGAAACAAAAATCTACGTACCTAATTCCAAATAAGAAGAAGTCCCAAAAGGAAACCCAGTAATGAGTGATTGCTAGAGAAGGCATGAGCTTCTATACTTAGAGTTACTCACAGAGGCCACGAGAAGTGCAGTGACAGTGTCTTGTTTTCTTTTGTTTTCCCTCTTGGAGGAACAGCCTCTGGCTGGAAATGTGCACTTTAACAAAAAGGGAGGAGGCTTGGTGCTTGGAATCAAGCATGTGGGAGGAAGAAAAGAAATGGGCATGAGAGTTCGGTGGCTGAGATGTCCTGTAGGGAGTTGGTATAACATTCAACTGAAAACTGCAGCAGCTAGAATAGGCTGGCACAAGGAGACTCCAGGGGTGCGTGCTTTGTGCTAAGCAACCCTTCAAGCATCCCTTGTAGCCTGTCGCTGTCTCCATTTCACAAAGAGGGGCGTGAAGCATATAGAAGTCATGGAACTTCCTAGTCACCTAGCTGGTAAGAAATGGGGTCATTTGCTGATTAACCCCGCACTGGAGTCGCACGTAAGTTACAAACAATGACAAGATGACTCTTAATCCTTTCATTCACTTCTTTCATGTCCTTCAGTGAAAGCCCTTCTACTGGAGCTCTGCCCTGCTTGCTCGCCACTCAAGTCTCAGCACACCACGTGGAGACGGCATGGGAAGCGGGCAGAACCCCATCTCTGGCAACCATTGTCTGGTGCCACCGGCCAGATGAAGCAGTGGCTAAGAGCACGGCTCCAGAGTTAGACAAGTCTGGCTTTCTGACCTCAAACAAATTGCTTGATCCCTCTAAGCGCCATATTTCCCCCTGCTGAAGGAGAGGGAATGATACTATTGCTTACGGACGGCAAACGTTCATTCATTCGTTCACCAAACAGATCATTGTTTTCCAGGGCCAGGCAATCGTCTTGTCTTTACAGTGAAACAGCACTCAACAACAACAACAACAGCAAAAAATCTCTGCTTTTATGCAGTTTACATTCTGTTTGGACAGGCGGAATTTAGAGAAGACACTAAAACACATAGTATGATCAGTATGCCAGATAGTGTTAAAGGCAGTGCAGAAAAAAATTGCAACCAGAAGGGTGGCAAAGCCGGTATCATTTAGGATGCATGATGTGCAGTGGGATCAAGGACCAGCTTTGCCAAAGAGGGGACATAAGAGGAAAGATCTGGAAAGAGAAGGGAGCAAAGAGGCAGCCAGCGACTGCGTTAGGCACAGGCTGGTGTGATGAGGATGCAGGCCAGCGAGAGCAGAGGCACCTATTTGGAGGCTGGAGTGAGAGGATGGTGGAGTAAAACCTAATGAGTCAAAGAAATAACTGTGGGTTTTTCTCTCCTGTGGGAAAAGGACAGTCAGCGGTGGGCAGGAAGCCAATCAGTGACAACATCTGAACTTTGTAGTGGTGAGATCCATGTGTGGCTGTGTTCAGAGAGGACTGGGCAGGGAGACCTCTGGTCAGCTTTTGTTTAATTCCAGGTGGGAGACTACGGAGGCTGGGCCCGGGGAGGTATCCAGGGAGCTGGGAGACACAGTCACCTGCTGGATGGATCCTGAAATTCAAGCAAGGAGGATTTATTGGCAGAGCAGTTATGATGGAAAAGAAAGAGAAAGCGCCAGAAAAACAGCAAAACCTTTTATTATTGTAAGGGAAAAACTGAGGTTCTTCTTATAAACCACCAATGCTTTAGACAGAGGGCCAGAGAACTGCTAATTCTTATATAAATTTCAGTGTGTACATCTTAATCTTTCTCATCCATAAAACAGCCGTGAGTTTATTTAGATGCTATGTTTGCAGCCAGTGACATGAACATAAATTACAAAACAGTTAATAAGTTAGGTGTTCACTAACGATTTGAGGCAAGAAGTTCAAACTTGATATTCATAAACATTAGGCCATCGTCCTGTTGTTTAACACTTAAAGGTCCTTTGCAGAAGTTCCAAAGTGTAAAAATAAAGAGAGCTAGAAGATTATAAGGGAAGAGGGTAAGAATACATTCACGCAAGAAAAAGTTGACGGTTCTGAGTAAACAACTAAGACAAGTCAAAGGAAAAGTTTGCTGGACCAAGTTGGGGAACTTTTCAAACTAGTGGAAATGGTTTTGAGGTTTTAGGGTTAAACTAACACTAAACAGATAACTTCTAATAAAAAAGTCATTAACGGAGAGAAGTAAGATTAAATACAAAGGACCTTTTATACAAAGCAAATTTTAAACTCTCTTGGTCTAAAAAATAGTTTAGATAAATAACTAAATCGGGAGGATGACATTTTATCTTACCTTTAAAATGGTTTTACAATAACAACAAAAGAAATGTTCTCTGCTTCTCCATTGCTTTCACATGGAGAATTTAAATTCTTGTCACAATTATTAGATAAGTTTATAAAACCATTTTTATAAATTCTAAACTATTTGTTATGGTACTGATATTATGAATAGCATTATATTAGTCTGTTATACGTGTATTCACATAAAGTGTTTTAATATTTAAAGACATGTATGACTTCAGTCTGATTCTGTTAGAAAACTCACTCATTCTTGACAACATCGAAGGCCTAGGAAAACAGAAATCATGAAAGAGGACAGAATTTGCAGTAATTCAAATAGTGGCTACCAGAGTTAGTGGGGGGTTATTTTAATAGATTTCTTCTAAATTTCTCATAAGATACCAGGTTTATAATGAAGTTATTAACAGGCAAGTATGTTACAAAAAACTGTACCTCCACCTGCCAACAAATGGCACTCACAGTTATGAAAACTGCTTGACATTTTTAGAATCAGGTGCTTTGTGGCTTTCTCCTGAAAGGTATTCCCCCTTGGGACTTGAATTTTAATTACTGATCTTTTTTTCTCTGCTTGATTTCTATGTAGTGAGCAAGGTCTGTGAATGAGCTTTATTTCAATAGCACATAAGCATTGCTTCAAACCAGTTTTGCATACAATGTGAATATGAACAGAACAACTAAGAGATGTATTTGAATCTCAAACACATTAGCAACTATTACCTTCTGCCTTTCATTTAGCTGTCCTACAATAATATTAAGAATGCTCCATGTGCCCGAGTTACTAAAGAAATTTTCAGCTTTGATTTACATACTGTTCACTTAAAACTAGCAATGTAAAATTGCCATTAAAGTGTAGTGTTTCAATTTTACAGTTTTTCTTTTTAATCAGAGAAAAGCAAGTTGCTGAGGAACAATTACAATTTCTTCCAATTTTGTTACCTGGTGGCAATGCTGCCTTCTTGATCTGTCCCAATCTCTGCTGTGCTGCTATGGGATTATGGAATGCGCAGGGCTCACATATATATTTCTGAAGTCAACAGACTAGAGACCCAGAAAAGTTCTACATAACATATATGAAAAGTATTTCTAGCACTTAAAAGCATTTTTGTTATATGTTTTATGTATCAAAGAACAATACTTCTCTATTGAATTAAAAACTTAGGAAAGCTTAGCTTTTAAAAATTTGAATAATATTTTTATTGTAAAATGATACATATGTTAATTTCCCCTTTAGGTATCTCCAAAATAGATCTATTAATTTTTTCCTTAAATATTTTTAAAATAAAAAAGGTAACTATTGGCCTGAGATTAATTTTGGAAAGTTTTGAACTAAAAGGAAAATTATCCAGCATATTGCAAGCCATAAAAGTCATAAACGAGAATCTTTGGTTCAACGACGAAACATTTCAAGAATCACATAGGAGAGAAAGCTCTTATTTATCTGAAAAATCCTAAACTGAATTTTCAAGGTGGATTTAAAAGAAAAAAATTTTTTCCCCAGAAAGAGCTTAATTTTACTCGTTTCATTATTATCATTTGTCTTTTGTTTAAGAAACAATTTTGTGACTTGGAAACTTTTTAAAACTAAAATCGGAAAGACCAGACCAATTTCCTATAAAATTTCAGAGCTGGTATATTCTTTTTAATGAAAAGTTTCAGCTCACTCTTCAACTCTTTCAGGTCCATGCATTTTTTTCTCATTACGAACAAGAAAAATCACATTTTATACACAGGCTTATAAATGCTACTATTATGACAGTGTACAGCAAACAAAGCTGGTTTCTAAAAATGAGCATTACTAGTCTGCTACAATTAAACTTCGGTGCAGAGAGCTCGAGGTCTGGAATCGCGGAGTCATCACTTATGAGAAACTTTGAGTGCATTCTAAAACACGCATCTTACCTTAAAGGGATGATGGTAATGTATATTACTATCCATACATTTCATTAAACAATAGAGGAAACAAAGCCATGCACTCAGCACTTCTTACACTGGTAGATCATTTGGCAATGGTCCATTTGGCCCTTACAAAATCTGGCAAAAGCTGTTTTTCTGATTAATAAGAAAACTGAAGGGCAAACTAGAAAAGAACCTTTTTAACTCTTTCAGTGACCTCAGGGGAAATCAAACTGGGTCAGGAAGTGATCTAACATTTTAGGTTCAGTTCCGTTTTGACTGGTAGAAGTCACAAGTAACGCAGTTCTTGCAACTTAGAAAACTGGGAAACAAACTCAAACACTGAAAGACAGAGAGGTTCCTCTGAGAGCTAAATCAACAACTGTTAGTTTCACTCTGGCTTCCCGTCAGACGTCCTTGCTGGCACTGGCAGAGTTACTTGAACCTCAGATGGTTCATCTATAAAATGGGGATTACAATAATCCCTTCTCTGTGTTAATGCACAGAAAGCCTTGCTCTCAGTACTTTTTGAAGTTCAGGAAGCCATTATTCAGACACATGTAGAGATTATCATCTGGAAGAAAACAGCTTTTGAGAAAAACAGAAAACCAAAGAGAGCTGTAAGCAAAGGTGTTGATTCTAGAGGAGATTATGTGGATGATTTTAACACACACATGACATTACCTTCATCCCATCTATATGAAGTGTTACAAAGGAAAGCTTTTAAAGGAAGACATTACACAAAAAGGTAATAGCATCTGCCACGGACGGATGTTAGGAAAATCAGGGAAAATATTTCTTTTTACTTCAGCCTGGGCAGCTGTAGCAGACAAATGACTTGGGGAGATTTGAAGCAGGAGGCTCAGGGTTGGTGCTCTTCCCCTGAGACGCTTGTGCAAACCCTTAGTCATAGTTTCTAAAAATGGGAATCTATGCAAGCGGAGAGACTCCTCCCAAACCGCTGCTTGCGGCACAACTCATTATCAAATCATTGCCTTTGAAAGGTAACAAGGACACTCAGCAGAGGCGATTCTCGATTCTCGGCAGGCCAGGGGCCAAGGAGCTGCAGGAAGACTTCACAGTCACAGCAGTGAGGCCGCAGCAGCTCCAACCAAAGGGAGAAACTGTTTCTGCTTGACTTCCAATTCTGAGGAGACAACTGTAATAAAGTTGGTCTCTCCAATCTTCGTTAGAAAGTGTTTAGAAAGAGGTGAAGAATATTTCTGAATTTTTTTCTATTGCTTCCTATAAGGGGGATACAAGTTCCTTCTTGTTTCCAGGAGCTTGTCTTATCTTGAACTTTTCTAAAGTGATTTCAGAACCAGCAGCAGTAATCCGGGCTGGAGAGACACTCCACCTTGAGCGAATTCTCAGGAGTGATAAATATTTCTTCACAGCATCTTAAATCCAGCTCTTTCATTTCTCTCTGTCTGGCGTGAGGACGACCAAATGCAGAGGGCAGGGGGATCATTTTCATTTGCAAAACAAAATTTTCCTCCACGAAGAAAACATGCACTTGCTTAATCTCTGATAATAAAAGGCATCTGTGCCCTTGTTTATCTTGCAACTAAAGGGTGTGAAACTCTTCCCTCCACCCACACATTGTCTCTTTTCTTGTGTGTTTAAATCGCCATTGGAATAATCATTGTGCGCCTACAAAAATTGAAATTTAACAAGCAGATATTGAATTAAAAGAGAAAAAGAAACCTTTCCATTGACATCTTATACCATTAAACTTGAAAGCTCCCAACTGTTGGGTGAAGGGGGAGGCTGGGGAAGAAGGCACTGCCCAGAGCCTGAGGATTAGTCAATAAGAAACAGACTGCTTTGATGTGTTTTGGCTATCGCGAGCCAAGTTGCTATTAATTATAGGTTGCTTTACCTTTCAACACATAATTTACCTTTATTAAACTTAAAATCTATTTTATATTAAGATTATACCAGAGCCAGGCTGGCTGATGATCCTTCTTCTATGTATTATGTGATGACAATAACTGCTATTACAAAGCCTAAAATATTTTTGAGGACAAATGTTACCTAAAGAATTAACATCTTGGAAACACCTTTGAGAAGAATCCCCTGGAGGTAAAAGTGAAATGTTAAAAAATATTCCACTCAACTCTGCATAATTCTTTTTGTTCACCTGAATTTGATTGTGGTCAGTAGAGGTTTTGTTTTCATTTTTACATAACACCAAGCATCCTAATCTAACTGTGATTATTCCCATTAACAGAATTTTACATAACTTACATAGAATTTTACAAACCAAAAAAGTATTCGAATCCTGGTGAACTCATCCAGTGCTTTTTTTAAGGCTCTATAATGTACACAATTTGGGCATAGATATTAGTTTGCAAAAAAGAAAACTAGTTTTATTTCTTTCAAGGCTTATGGTGAGTACTTGCAATATTTGGCTCTGAAAATAATGTTCAATTTCTTCTGGAACTTTTCCAACAGAACCAGAACCAGGAAAGCACAGAGCACAGAAACAGGAGTGAACACTCCTCCAAGCGAGTATGATTTTTAATCTTAACAATTAAGTCTGTGAACTAAGTAAATTCTGGTTTCAGTTTACTTACACCAGAGAACTGAGACTCAAAAATGATTTAACCTTCCAATCATTTGACTTTTAAATAGAATAATATATAGAAAAGAGGATTTTGGATTTAGTACATTAAGAACATAATTAAATATTAAAATAGAAAACACAACATTTTTTTAATTTTCCTCGTTATTAGGTTTGTGACCACTTAATTCAGAGAGTGTGATGTGTAAAAAGAAAAAGTAAGCAGTCCATCTGTGAGAATTCTGCCTGCCATAAGCACAGTGAAATTACCCCTGGAAAAGCACAGTCCTTTCCCACTTCCCGCCCCCTTATTTGTACAGCATAAATGTTCTTGGGGATAACACAGTCACTTTGAAGGACACACATTCTTCAACTGAAGAAAAAGTTTATTTGATAGGTGCCAGGGCTCATTTATCATGGCTATAATTCAAATGCAGTAATTGCAATTAACTAACATAATTAAGGGTTGTGTTTCCATTTCAAGACAGTAGCCATGGTGGAGTGTGTGTGTGTGGGTGTGTGTGTGTGAGAATCAAGGATTAGAAATCTATTTCTTCCAAAAGCCACTGGGTTATGCGTTTCCTTCAAGCAGTCATCTGTAGAACCGGTAGCATTCGTGGCAGAAACAGACAGAAAAGATCAGAAGTCAGTATTTCCCAGCACAGCTCTTCTGAGGAGGAGGATGTGACTGCCTTGTCTCTGAGAAAGGAGCTCAGTCTGAGGGTCCGGGACAGCAGGCTATGACCTGCCCAGCAGCAAACCACCGTGTACACACAAGGCACAGCCCTTCATTTTTTTCAGTCCACTTAAAGGCATGGTCCTTGCTGAAGACAGTTCTCCAATGCAGAAACCTCCTGCTTCCACAGCTTAATTATTTAGGATCAAATAGACAACTAGATACATTAACATGACCCTAGAAGCCAAACCTGTTACTCTCTTCAAATATTCGATTGACCTTCCAAAGTAAATATTTCCCCGTGACCTCTCTACCACTCATTTTCTCTTAAATTGGTTGCTAATGCTTTGAAAAGTCTCCTGTTAGTTTGCAAGCAGCTTTAAAGTAAACAACCCCTGACTGTATAATTTTAGCCTTATTGACGGGTGCACAGATAGAAACTGAAACAGGCAAGGGGAACAACAGACCTAGCATTATATTAATCATGCCATTTGTTTTTACTTAAAGGTGTGTTAGCTTCTCAGCAAATTTATTTACAAATTTGCAGCTTTTGTATTTCCAGAGTGCTTTTATTTTTCTCTTTTCTTTTCTTTTTTTCAGAGTATTTGCTTTCAAAGAGCGAAGCAAAAGTGAATGAAGTGTATAAGGATAAGGATTAATTTCAAACATGAAAGTATAGGTCACAGCAATTCCCATGGCATGAGAATCACTGGCTACATCCCTTACACCCAGATAATTTCAGAAAAACTACCAGGGACGAGAAGTGCTTAAGTGGGCAGCAAACACGTTTTGTCTTAACAAGTTAGTTTGGGTTCCATTTACAATCTGTTGAGCTTAAAATCACTCAACTATATTGCCTGCCTTAAAAAAACAATGCAAAGGCGCTACAAGTTGAACAGTGGCTCTGCCTATTTGTATCCTTTTTCTGTTTTTCAAAGTTTAGGTGAGAGGGCACAGAAAGGGAGGACTGAACACTTAAAACCAGCTGTATGACAGGAGAAAAAGAGAACGTCATTAGGTTTACATTAGTGGCCCATTGTGAAAGAATGGCTTTTTAAAGAAAACACAAACACACCCCATCGGAATCCATTCCAATTTCAGTGCGTTGAAATGGTGGCAACAGGGAGAGTAATGCATCTCCCCCGTCTACACAGACATCTGCCTACGTGTGAGGACATAATCCCCGCTGACATCAAGGGCGACGAAGAGAGAATGGGCCCTTTGGTTTCTTTGCACTCACTTTACGCTGTAGTCCATTTTGCACTTCCAACTTAGAGCTGGTTGAAAACACATCCTGCAGATTGATAATGGAAAAAATGAGATTCACCAAGTGAACGAACAACCTTGCTTCTGTCTGTGACAGAAGACTCCCAAGAACACGAAGGAAAGGGCTCTTGATTTTACCCTTTCTTTTCACTCTTCCTTTTTCCTCCTTTACTTACTCTATTTAAAAACCTCTTCATGCTTGTAAAATTCCCTTTCCTGGTTCATGTAAAAGAGTAATAGTATCATTATAGCTTTCCTCCGCCAAAAGGTACTTGAGAGACTAGTTTTAATTTAGATCCAGACATTGCTACGTCAAATACATCAGTGTTGGGAAAATGAATTAGAAGCGAGGTCATTTTTCTAACTAATTTTTTAAAAAGGTGTTGAGGATTGAAAATGCAGTAGGAATCATTCTTTAATGCCATGGCTGAATTACTAAGATGTAATTCTCCATTTTGACAGTTGGATCTACAGTAGTGCTTTTCCTTAAGGAACCTAAACTAGAATTAATTTTTTCCTTACTGCTCCATAGCAAGGCTGAGATTCACTTATGGAATTGGGAAACAATTCAAGTTTTCAAAATAACTTCTCTAAAGACCTTCACCTCCCCCAAAGTAGAGTGAACTCCAAAATATTCCCTTTTAGGAAATCCTTTAAAAATATTTTCATAGCCTGCCAAGTTATGCTTTTTGTCATTGTTGTTTATTGACACATTTTGTCTCTAGAAGAAGAAATCTCTTTGTTTCTAAGTTGTGATTCCAAGGAAAATGCTGATGGGATCTTAAATTGGGAATAGAACCTTCATTTGTAGGTGAAAAAGGAAATGACACCTTCTTTCACTCACTGAAAGCCTGTGATCATGTGAACACAAGAAACGTGGGATTCAATGAAATGAAAACTCTTATCTTGCTTTTTCATCCACAAAAGTCCACCATATATAAAAGACCTGAATGCTCATCAAGTTTGGGAAAACATTAAAGACCTGGGCATATTTATGAAATAGATAGAAAAGGAGTATTTTGAAGCTAAGCGGGGGGGTTTGTTCTACTCAGTCCATGAAAATAGACTCCAGGATATTTGTTGGTGTTTCCTTTCTCAATATCTGGAAGTTTGAATTTCTTCCTCGTCCCCATTTCCCCCTCTGCCTCTCCTTCCTCTTAATATATAAAAATGTCCCTGTGACGGCTTTGCAGCACCATACGAGTTCCTTATTGTGGAACAATCTGCTTTACACCTACTGGGCCACTGACTTCGGAGGTGCCGGTCATTGCTCCGACTGCACAGCAGTCTTCACTGCTTTTCAGATGCACTTGCCACACACAAAAATATGTGGTTATTTCCATTTTCCCCAAAGAAATTTTATTCCATTCACTACTTAGGAAGAAAAATGGAGAAGAAAAGGTGTATCAGGTCTTACTTACTCTTTCCCTTTTTAACCCCCATTTTAAAAGGCATTATTTAATTTTTCAAGAAACGTTTGTGTTTTCCTGCAGAATACAACAATGCCAAACCACTTCCATGGAAAAAGGCATTATCACTCTGGGCAAGGAACGGTGACACAGGACTGTCTGTAATCTCAGCACTGTGGGAGGCTGAGGTGGGAGGATCACAAGTTCGAGCCCAGCCTGAGCAATTTAGCAACTTAGTGAGACATGTCTCAAAATAGAGAATGAATAAAGCACTGGGGATGCACAGAGACCCTGAGTTTAACTCCCAGTGACGCGCGCACGCGCGCGCGCGCACACACACACACACACACACGTTAGCACTATAATTTGGCAAATAATCTTTATTTCAAACACAGCCTAGTGGATTCTATTTTCTGAATATGGCCACTAACGCCTCTCCCATCAAACATCCCCTTCCTGCAAGGTGACTCTGTCTCTTCTCCTCTGGAGGTGTGACCAGTGCCCTCTGCTACTGACACCCAGCAGTCTTCTGGGGCTGCACTACCTCACTGGATGGAGAGAGGTGGCAGGAGCACTCCTAGGGGACTTCGGATATTAAATTTCACCAGAAGCAAGCCAAGCCCTCTCTGCCAAGAAGCCCCCGCCAGCACAGGGAGAGGACCGTGTGGGAGGCTTTGCCAGAGAAAAGCAAGCCTGGTCAATGTGCACATCCTCCAGCCAGTGCCCTCCAGCTCTCTTGGCCCACAGCCAACTGTAGACACCAAGGAACCTGGCATGAGGCTGCCTGCTTGAGAGACCTGCCTGGATCCCTGAGCCACAGAACTGCCAGAGAGAATAATGCAATTGCTGTACGTTTAATCCACTGAATTCTTGTGTGATTTGGTGTACAGAATTAGATAAGCATAATGACAAATGCTTGTAAAATCGAATCTTATAATTGTAAAATCCCTTTAGGATCATGGGCAGGTAGAAAAAAAATACATGCTTCTTTTCTTATGGAAATGAATCTTCATTTTAAAAAAGCATATTGTCATTTGGGCAGACTTTGCCCTAAGTGAACTTACAATAAACAAGCATTCACTGTATACCTTGATCATCTTTCTGTCTCTTGTTCTATACTGTATGTGACAACAAAGACTCAGTGATGGTGAGCTGAATTGGTCTTTTGAACAAATGACTTTAACTAGATACTATAAACAGTTTTCTGTGTTATTTGGCAATATTCATTATCACATGGAAGTAGTTATCAACCACCAGTTTCATTATCACATGGAAGTAGAGTTTATGTTTTTGAGGTCCTCTAGCAACATATTTGGCGGGCATGAGAGCCGGACTCTTTCAAACTGAGCGTCTTAGATCGCAGGTGGAGTTAATTTAGATGAAGTAGCACCCGCTAATGCCGATGTCCTAGCGGAACTTCTCACTTCCCAGCCTGTGGTCCCAATGGAGCTCCTCCACTTCGTATCCTCCTTGTATGTGTCAGCTAGAAAAAGAATCAGATAACCAGTCTCGTTAAACAGGAATGGATTTAATTGGCTACATGCTGCTCTGTACTAGTGTTTTCCAAATATATTCTGTGCATTCGGAGCTTTTTCTAGGTTGGTTAAAACTTGAAAAATTACCTCATGACTAGAGGCTCACTATCCCAGGAATACCAGCCTCACAAGTCTGAACACAGTAATAATGTTCAGCTACTTGCGCTACAGTGCTGTCCAAATTCTTCTGTATGATCTAGCAGCTTAAATACATGGATAGAGTTAATGATTCCATCCCTTGAGCTTCATAATCTCAGTGCTTCACAGACATCCTCAGATGGCACGGATTCGTGGACTCTCCTCCTCATCTTCATTGTCACATGGGGCTGTTCCAATGTGGCACAGCCTTGCTTCCTCACGGTCCCCATCTGATGCCATCAGCTCTCTCAGCCTTCCTCACAAGAGCTGGGTGGCCCAGGTGCAACCTACTATACCTGGCTACTTGGAGACTCTGGCTTCCTAGGCTGCCCAGCACGGCCTGGTAACACCACCCAGAAGTGCTAAGAATAATGCACTGTGGGGCTATCTGACAAATAAGGGGCAAGAAGGGGAAGAAATTGCCTCTGCCTCTCCTCAAAACGTCCTGCATGTTAAGCAACTAATTGTGTTTTCTTACGCAGCTATGTCCCAATATGGCTTTAGTGACCAAGCGGTGAAAGCAGGAGATAAATGAGTTCCCGTCACCACTAATCAAGGAGATCCCTTTGCAGAGCTGGTGCACCCACCTCTGCACTTGAGTCCTCTGCCCAGTATTTGTCCACAAGGGGACACAGAAAAGCCTGTTAGCATGCAGAAGTTGCGATTACCACATGGCTATTTTCCATGACTCATTCCGGTGAACCAGTAATGAGAGAAGAGCTTCAGCATTTGTTGGAATAATCAATTGTCATTATCACAAGGGAGTAGTTTTTTTAAATTTTAAATTGAATTTATTGGTACATTCTAGGTAGACAGTACAGTTATACTCATTACTGGGATCTTGTACCTTTACATGCCCAAGGGGGTAGTTTTGTTATCACACAATGCGGCAGAGAAAATTGTGTCTGGAACCAAGCATATTTTCTTGGGAGAGTCTTACTTCCACAGTTAATAATAGCTGTAAATGGGTAAACAAAGACCCTGGAAAAACAAATGCTTGACCTACTCTACCTGTGATTTTACCTAGACCAGCCAGAGAACTGACTGAAGGTGAGGAAATCTAGGAAAGGTTATGAAGGTGGTGATGATACGTATTAGATTTCTAGGTCTAGCTACAGCAGTAAAGGTGTATGGCTTTGCTGGCTAATGCTTCCAAAGTCTTTTTAGGAGACTCATGCTCGTCACCATCTCTCTGGAGTTTGAGAACCTAATTCTTCTATGGGAAACACATGGCATAAGGGATAAAGATGCATCTAAGGATTCCGTTGGTTTATATTGGGTGCAGATTAAGGGCTTTCTCAGTTTGACTTGGTGTTCCCTGTTTCTTGGGAGTTGAATTTTTTCTTAAAGGAGACCCCTGGCCACTGCCACTGTGGCCTCAGCTCCTAAGGTTTCCAAGTTTTTCACTTTCTGCAGCAAGTATGGATGTCAGCAAGGCATTCATTGGTTCCACTGCAGTGTGGATTCTGGTAGCTTGGGGGCCTAAGGGAAGAGCAACCAGGCTGAAGGAACTGCTTGTCTCCCCAGAGATTGCTCAGAAGGCTTGGTACATTCAAGCCAAAATATAGAACATTTAATGGTTTGGGAAGATAACTTTTCATCCAATGCACACAAGGTAAGAGACCCACAGCTAGGTCACTCTTCCTGTGCCCCACAGATGGCTGCATAGACTTCTCTGGAGATATCTCAAATGTCTTAGTATCTGGTTGTTCAGAAGCTCAGACAGCACTGCAAGACATCATCGTAGATTTGTCTTCTCTTTTTTCTGCCTCCTTTCTATTTTCCATGATTCTTGTTGCATGGCCCACTTCAAATGAACATGTTTTGTAAGGAATCATGCTAAAATCTTTATTCTTCTCTGCCAATGTTTGTGTTATAAGATGCGTGGGGTAGATTAATGTCATCTCCCTCTTTCCAGCAAATAAACATTTAGTAACAAAATCTAAAAGCATGATAACCTTATTATCTATATCATAATTTCCTCTTATGCAGCGATAATAAAAATCCCTCATGTTCATTCATACCCATGTATTTCCATTCTTCCTTATCATTTACAAATTTATTACAGTTGGCTCTCCTCATGTTAAATTTAATCTACCGTTCTCATTTTTATAAGCGCTTTAGAGTTTTTTCCTCCAAAAATTTAGGTTGCTCTCCTCAAATAATGTCAATCAAACATAAAAAATATTTGCAAACTCACAAGCCAACGCTTTTAGCCAAATAATTAAGGACAGGACAGAACGGAACACCCCACTTGCACCCCCATGTAGATCGATACTGACCACGATCAAGTAAAACATCAAAAACATCGTTTATGAAACCACCCAAGAGAGCTATAATCTACTCTGTCTTTAAGGATTCTTTGTAACAGTGCTTCCATTTCACAGCCTTTATCTTTGAAAAAGGATTATGATAATTTTTTTCCAAAACACAAAATTCAATTGAGAATTCATTTATCCCTGATGAGCTTCTTTTATAGTCAAATGAATCCCTTTGGGAAACTCTAAGAATGAAAAAAAAAATGTTTCCATTCAATTTAATGCCTTAAAATGTGTGTAATTTTTGATATAGTAGTTTTACTTCTAAAAATTTAACCTAAGGAAATAACTGTGAATATAAATAAAATATACCAATGTAGTCTTTTATAGGGGAAAAACAAAAATAACTTCAAAATCTGATAACAGGCCTGGGGATTTAGCTCAGTAGTGCTGGTGCCCACCTCGCAAATGCAAAGTCCTGAGTTTGATCCCTGGTACTAATAAATAAATAAAGAAACAAACAAACAGATAGTAAAAGTTTAGCTAAGTGGAATAAGGAAAACGTGAAAGATAGAATAAAATGTACTCATTAAATGTGGTTCTACAACATGGACACGGGGAAAACATTCATGTTATGGGAGCAAGGAGCCCCATGCCTATCTGCTTTTCCAATCAGCTAGTTATGTTGGGTAAAGACCGCAGAAATCTTGGACTATTACGAGACCAAAGAACTGTACTTAGCAATCTATGGCCAAGGACAGAGTCACGCTGCTGCCGCACAGCCTCGGACCACTGAAGAACTGAAGAGCTTCTTCTAGGACAAGTGTTTCTTACATAAACACATGGTGGGAAATAAATAACTCCTAAAAAAAAGAAGTAAAAACAAACCAAAAGCACTGAGACTTGGAGATTGAACAGTCTGTGTGTTTTCTATTTGCCTGTTTATTTGCTTTCTTTTTTTTTTCTTTTCCTTTTCTTTTTTTATATCATGTGAGGCTTGTTTAAGGGGACTTTGAGATTCCTGTAAAATCGTAGGAGCAGAAGATAGGAAAATTGTGTCTAGAAAGATAAGACTTGCTTTAAGAGGCAGTCCGATGGCACAGTTAACTCAGTGGTTTCCCAATGTGGCTTGGCCCTGGGATGAATTGGAGGCGAAGATCTTTTCACCCAGAGGGAGGAGGGAAGGGGCGGGAGGTGAAGGAACCGGAAGTGAAGATAGAGTAGGAGGAGAAAAAGGAAGAAAGGAGGAGGAGGAGGGGAGGAGCGGAGCATGCGGGGTGCTATGGAGAGTGCTAACTATAAATTAAATTGCCCTTTCCTCCCAGAGATCAAAGCTGTGTTCTGCTGAAATGAACCCTTGGGGAATCACCCCGGCCCCATTTTCTCTCCTTCCCTGTGCACCTGTGTGCAGACGGTGTCTATGACTTTTCCTTTCTGGGTCACCTGTTTTGTGCACTGCACTCTGACTTTGTCTTCAGGCACTCTCATTCCGGGACAGGCCTTAGGAAATATTAAAAAAGAAAGAAAGAAAGAAATTCAACTTGCTATTAAATTATAAAGCACGGTTTTGTGTTCTTTTTTTATTTAATTTCAAATTAAAATGTGATTGAACTATCACATCCTTACTTGAAGTGCACAAATATAAAAGGAATGGCTTGGTTTTTTTTCCCACCTTGAACACATGTGAATATTGAGAGCTCAGATCAAGAAATAGAACATCACAAGCCCCTGCAGGCCCTTTCCTCTTGCCTACTTTCCAGTACTGTCTCATACCCCTAGGGGGAACACTTTTCTGACTTCTAATATCAGAAACTACTTTCAAATTTTTCAGAACTTTGTATTTATGAAATCAAAGAGTGTGTTCTTTGTACCCAGATTATTGTACTCAGCATTCATTATCTTTGTGAAATTCACCTGCATTGTTTCAATTATTGATTCTCATTGTTACACCGTTCATGGTGAAATAAGCCGTAGTTTATTTAGCAACTCTTCTATTGACAGCTATAGTCTTCACCTTTGAGTACTGCAGTCTTACAAGGAGTGCTGCAGGACATGTCAGTTCAGTGAACACAGCTATATATTTCCATTGCTTATGCATCGGTATCAAAGGATATGCTTTGTTTTAGTAGTATCAGACAAGCAGGGATGAGGATGTTATTTTGTCTGGCATGTTTACTCTATGATGCAGGCTAAGATCTCTGAAGTAGTGAGACTAAATCTCTAGTTGTAAAATTAAACTTCCAAGGAGATATTTTGAGTGTGAAGACAACCTCAACTTTATGGGATCATCTGTCGCTGGTTCAGTTTTCCCCATAGTCATATTTCAATTTTCACAGAGAGAAACCATAAAAATACTTTTGCTAGTTTATATTGAGGCAAAATTCTTTCCATTTTGAAGATAATTATAAAGTTCTGATAAATTCCTAGGCAGATTTTTCACAAATCTAATAGAGCAGACAATTTTGGTTAAATGATATTTGAAATCCACAGCATTTTGTCTTCATTTATGGCCTAGGCTTTGTTTAAAATTATAGAAAATATGTAAGTTAATATTGGTACTAAAGAAATATTAGTGCTTAGAACCAAAGTTTCTTCTGAAGTTACATAAGATTTAGAGAAAACATTTAAATCAGCAAAGTTTTCAGAAAATTCTGTAAAACTTCCATAAGGAAATCTTTCACTCTCAAAACAAATACTACAGAGACATTTGTTAAAGCTGGGACTTTATAACTCAGAAATCAAATTTGTATAAGGAAGAGCAAAAATTAAAACAGGAAAAAAATGAGCATATATACAGTGGGCCCTTGACTTACAAACTCAAGTAGTTTGTGAGGGTTGGTTGTAATTCCAGTTGGTCAATTGAGGGTTCGGGTTCCTCAGATATTCCCCAGGATTTCTCAGTTAACCGCACACAGGAAAGGATGTTGTAATGCTCCTTTCAGAGCTCTTTAAGGGTTAAATCTGTATCTGACGCTATCTGGAAGAATAAGCAGCCAGCATTTGGGTCATAACTCAAGACTTTGTTCATAAGTCGAGTCTTTTAGAATATTTTACACATTGACTTCTGATAATCATTCATAAATGAAACACATGCAGTAATTCTCTTTATTTTATATGGAGTGAGTTTGAGCATTGGTGTCCTTCAGGGTTAATCTTGACTGTGTCAACTGGATTGTTTTAGAAGCTGCCCAAGAGATTGGTGAAGTCGAGTCTGGGTGGGTCGCAGAGACATGGCCTCTGATACTGTGTTTGGTCCCTTGCTCTCTTCCTCTCTGGCTCTGTGCCAGTGCTGTGCTTTCTCCCTGCCACGAACTACGCAGCTTTGCCGGGCTGTACACCCACACCATGATGTTTCTGCCTTGGAGCCATCTGACCATGGACTGAATCCCCTTAAAGCATGAGTCAAATTAAACTTCACTTCCGTAAGGTTGTGTGATGGATACTGTGACCAGCAACTGGAAGGCTGCCTGAGTATGAGATCTGAATGTGAATCCGTCAGTTAATGATGATGTAAATTCTCTAAGCTCTGTGTTTCGCACGTGATACTAGGAGTAGAACAGTCATCTCGTGGACTCTGTAGGGCACATGATGGTGTAGAGAAAATGGTGATAGAGTACACAGCAAGCACCAACTCAATATTAATTCTGTTCATGTTATATCACTGACATTTCAGCGGGCAGTTTTACACTTTAAAAGGTCTTGAGAATCAATTTAACAAGAAAATCCAGAAGAGTCCTGTATGAGTTTTCACAATTACGATGATGTATTTGTCTCTTGAAAATTCTGGCTAACCAGAAATGTGAAAGAAAAAGAAAACAGAGAGAAAAAGACAGAGCAAAGAAAAGTGGAAAGTGGTTTACCTACATCAAACTGTGGGATTAAGTACATTCCCCAGATGCTGCTCCTTCTTTCCTTTCCAGCCAGATTTCCAGCTTTGGGACAGAGAGAAAAATGCAGCATTTATTACATTGATTAAATATGGGTAATTGGATTAATTTCCCTATATCTGCCTCTGTTATTAAATGGGGATAATAAGACTTTGGGTTGTTGGTGTTAAATAAAATGACATATTTAGCATCTTAACATAGCTGTCTTGTGATAGATTAAAAAAAAAACACTAGTTCTTTTTTTTGTATTTTTTCTTTCTCCTGATGCCTTCACTAGCTGACGACTTAGTCTCTTCCAAGTGGGAAAATGGAAAGAAACAAGAACTTATTATGCTTAATGAATTGACTTAATATCTCCACCCAAATTACAGTATTCCCTACATTTTACTATTTTTTACTAAATCAGGAAAAAGACAGAAATGCTATTTTTCTATTCAGGAGCAAGGCTTTTCTTTTGCTTAAATAGCAGAATGTGTTAAAGATCTGAGGCCCCTTATAAAACAATGAATGATTAATCTTTAAAGTTGAACCTCAGGAAGAATATATTTTCATGATTAATGTCGGCTTTCCCCTTATTTCCAACAAAACACTACCCACTATATGCTCTGACATAGGAAAATGGGTAGCGATTTTCCATCAAAAAAATCTTCTTAACATTAAAAAATCCTGACCATGTTTTTTTACTCAGTTCATATTAAAAAGCAAACTGTCTGACTTTTACGAACCGCCTTCCTGGGAATACTCTTCTCTCTGCTGCTGCTCGATCAACATGTAGAGAGAATCACAGAGGCCGTTTTCTCAAAGATCCGCCCTTTCCTTCCTGGCCTCCCTGATGAGCAGCCGTGGATCCTGACTGAAGCCAAATCAGTAAGAGCACTTGGGACTTCGGCCAACGATGCGGTTGTCAGAATGTGGAAGGCAAAAAGGTTCAGAATTTCCAGATTCTATCTCTGTCTTACTACCTTTCTAAATATATCTGCGCATAAGTGAAGTACAGCAAACTACACATATTTAAATTATGTAATTCTCGCTGTTCGACATCTTCATTCACCTGGAAAGTCATCACCACAATAACAAATCTACATATTCCCTGCCCTAAGTTTTGAACAAAATAGTCTGAAATTGGAGGGCAGTTTTGCCTATGGACAAGTTATCTCATAAGACCTAGTGATGCTCTGTCTGCCTTAGGGTCAGTTGGGCGGACCAATATATGTTTACATCTAAATTGGTTCAAGTTGGTTTACTATTGTTTGCTACTAAAAGTCATTAAACAAGTGTCCTGATCATTAACACTATCATAAACCTTTTTTGTGCTTAAAAGCAAAACTAAAATTACATTTTGAATTTCTATTCATGCTAGGTAAAATGTACAACAAAACTAATCCAAAATACTCATCAGTTTTTGAAAATTGTAAAATAATTCAAATACCATTTTCTCTTCTTTCACTATGAAAAAGACTCAGAAAAAGTAAGATTTACTATATATTTCAGTTTCCTGTTCCTTACAAGCCCCAGTAAGATATTCTATCTTTTAAAAACCTATTGTGCTGAAAGATACTAAAAACTATAAATTGTCTAAATGTTCCTAACATAAAACATGACATAGCAAATCTTTTTGTGGTCATTTGGTCCCCACAATATGAAAACCTCTCACTAGATCACACAAAACCCAGTGTTCATGTTTGTAAAAGATACCTCCCTTGCTTCAAATGAGAACTAATTTACAGGAAATCATAATGAAAGACAAATCTTTTATACAGACTCATTTCTAGTGGTTGTGCTGTCACATGCTTGTTTTACCAACCTGAAAGACTGAGGCAGGAGAACGGACAGACTGAAAATTACTGTAAATTCAAAAATTTAAATAAATGAATAGCAGGACAGAAAGAATAGGACTGAAATTCTGAAACACTGAATAACGTTGTTCTTACTTTTAAAATGACCTTAATAAAATAGATTTAATTCAATTTATGCCCAAGTTTAACAATGCTTGTACTCTTCGTTTTTTGATGTGTTTGTTGATATCACTTGGAAAAATATATTCTTACTGGTTCAAGTAATTACATAACTTACAAATAAAACAGAGAATGGATATGAGAAAAGGAAAAAAATGGAAGCAAAGTCTTTGTAAATAGGGGAGGGTGGAGGGGGTGAAGGGAGGGCCGGGGTATGGGGAAGAAATGAGAACCAAGACTTGTCATGTAAAGGTACAAGATTCCAGTGATGAATGTAACTGTACTGTGTACTTAAAAAGAATCAATAGACTCAATGAGAAAAAAAAAAGAAGAAGAAAGAATTGGATCCAGAAACAAAAATGGAAATTTTCATGCAAAGTTTAAAATGTGAAGACAATATAAATTTCACAAAACCACCTAAAACTTAGTTAACATTACATATTTCTTCATCATCAAACTGTGAACCCCAATTAGCTTTCAGAAATGGTTTGAAAAGTCCAACTTTATATCAGCTTCCTTGGAACGTACCACACACATTTGTTAAGAAATTAAACACACAGTAATAGAAAAAAGAAGACAGTGCACTGCATTTGTCACCATCACAGTTTTCTGGGTCTTTCCAAATGGAAGGCTTGGTGCCTACAGTTATCTAGCAGTTTCTAAAATATTTCTCCTTTTTACGTTGATCACAGCTCACACCACACAAAGAAAGATAAGTATCATTTGCAAAAGATTTGGCAAATTTACAAACATTTCTAGTGATGTGATTTCCCCAGGGTAAGTGTAGAAATCTCTAGCAATCTGGTGTGTGTTAGCACTTTGGTCAGATATCACAATGGCAATAACATTCCCCAACAGAAATAACACTCCACATCTCACCTAGAGGAGACCCAGCGCTGACTACCAATGCATTTAGCACAGAAGTGGGTAATACGCGCAAGCCAACTGTGTCACCATGTTTGTCTGTAGTCTTCTGCATGCTTCTGATTAACGTTCCCTTCTTAGCAGTCAACATCCCCTATGCTAGGTGGACCATGTTTTGTAACTGGCTGCTCTGTACACAGCAAATGGCTGGTTTTCTAAAAAGGTGCCCAGCACCTTCAGTCAAAGTGTCCTGGGACCAGTTAATGTGTGCTAATTTATACCAGCAAGAGATGGAAGTGTGGAGAGAGTCTTGGGTAGCAGTAGCGGTGCCTGTCTTCAAAGTGTTTTGCATTAGCTAGAACTGAAGCACTTTCAATCTGGAGTAATAATTCTTACATGGAGTCTTTTCAGGCCCACATCCTTCTAGAGAAGACAGGAGAGGTAGGGAGAGGTGTAGAGATTAACACTGGGTCGTGAAATGGGTAATGTGGAGCATAGTGGAAACTTGATCACGACCCTTGGGGAGAAGAGTAAGCCTTCAAAGGATCTCTGTTGGTGTGGGACTGAATTATAATTAGACATTGTGAATGAGATGTAATATGAAATTATTAAAATATGGGGCACACACAGAACTGACCAAGGAGGAATTACCAAGAGACCATTTTAACCCTAACACTCATTTACAAACAACCATACTCTCACCCAACAGTGTTTTCAGTTATGTCTGAATGGAAACTCCAATTGAATAGTCCTTTGTTCTGTCCACAGTCCATGATGGTAAGTACTCATTTGCATGGGCTCAGAAGTTTTCCCAGAATTAACTGGGAAACACTCACGCTTTCCCTAAACTGAGGCAAGCTGGCTCACCCCGTTTCTGGCCAATTGAGTAAGCAACTCAAACTTCTTACTTAATCTCATGGCTTAAACAATATTCAGTTAATACAAATCAATGAAGAAACAAAGAAATAGGTCAATCACCAAAGAAAGATGTAAAAATAAAGTAAAATAAAATATGTTTGAAACACAATGAATAGGTCAAGGGTAAATCCCAGCAGAAGTTAGGACACATAAAAACCATCAATCAGTAAACCTTCTTGGATTTATGAGAAGTCTCTTCTGATCTCAGATTGTATTTACCTTCAAAATGGAAAAAAAAAAAGAGGAGTCATAAATCTCTCCATCTCAAAGGCCTGTTTAGTAGATATAAATTGAAAGTGTTTGGCCAATTAGACTAAACTAAATCTCCCCAAGGCAAACCTATTATCAATATATATTTAGCTTCCTGACATATTGGAAGGTGACTTGGAAAAGGCTGGCTGACTGCAATAAAAAATGATAATTCTAAGATTTCAGTTCCCTTTTTACTGCATCCCCACAGTTATACGAAGAGCTGTGTCTGCCCCATTGCATTTTGTTGAAACAAAAATGAATGAATAAATAGACTACAGATATATACATAAGTGAGGCACAGTGTATAGGGATAACAAGTATTGTGAGTAGATAACAAGGAGTCGGGGACCAGACTTCAGTCTGGTTTCTCCTGCCACAGCCATGTGACTTTAGCCCTCAGTCCTCATGCTCCAAACTCTGTGAGTCACTTGTCTAAAAATAAGAAGATAACTATAACTTATTACTCCAAGAACACCAAGCATATGTTTTGTTTTGTTTTTGCTTTTTGAGACAGGGTCTCACTATGTAGTTGAGACTGATCTAGAACTCACTATGTAGCCCAGGCTGATCTCGAACTCACAGCGACCCTCCTGCCTCAGCCTCCTAAGTGCTGGGATTACAGGCATGTGCCACCATGCCCTGCAACACCAAATATCTGTACATCTCCAGAGCATAGGAAGTTTTGTAGATAAATGACTAGAAAGGGTTCTATACTAATTGTTGCACTTATACTAAAGGAGAAGATCCAGAAATAAGTTGGCAAGATACTTTCCAATTATTTATTATTTAAATTACTGCTGTAGAAAGTTTTATTTAGTCCCAAACACAGTTTCTTTGAGGTAGATGCCATTTTGTAGCCGAGCAAACTGACACATGTGACAGAGTTTGGATGTTTTCAGAGACACACTAGAATGTAGACTCCAAAGTTTGTAGGCTTGCCCCCACTTTCCAAATAGTTAGAGACACTGCGGATTACTGATTATAGATCACTAATTGCAGAGGTCTTTCAGTAAAGTTTGCTAGGAATTTTCAGCTTGTGCTGTAAGTCACAGAACATACACGACTGCGTTTAAACATTTCAACGTCTATAAGAAGAAGCTGAGCATTGCTTCTCTTCTTGTTGTCTAGATGAAGATATTTTTATTAATATTTGAGATATGTGAATTTTGAAATGTTATTCTGGTCCATTAAAAGTGCTATACTAACCAGTCAGTGGGTTTTTAACTCTCTCTGAATCCGAATTCTGTGGTACAAACTGCACTAAGAATTAGATGTTGTCCGCAGAAGTCCTTTCTTCCCTAAGTGGGACTTCGCGCAAATTATCTCTTGATTCTCAGTGTCAGCTTGCCAATCATGAAACAGATATTTCTTCACCAGGATCAAAACGCCAAAGGGTAAAACAGAAAGCAGGGTGTTGGACTGCGAGTTACCTGGCAGTGAATTTTGTCAAGTCATATGATCTTTCACAGCTTCTTCCAATTTCTGAGACTCAATTTCTTTGGTTCAACATGAGGATTGTAGTAGTAACAACTTCACAGGGTTAAAGGATAGGTTAAATTAGGGACCATTCCTGATGTTCCATACGTCAGCACACAACAATGGGAATTAAATCACAAGAGTCCTTAAGCATCGTGGTCACACCTGTCCTGCTACTGTGCTTCTCTTTGTACCTCTCTGGGGCATGCCTGTGTGTTGTCTTGCTGATTTGTTCCTTCCTTTGTCACCAGTAATGGGACAGATTTCTTTGGAGACAATTTTCTTTCTCTTGTCCTTCCTTTTTCCTCCTCCCTTTTTTGGAGCCAAAGGAATGCATTATTTTTAAGAAAAATTTTTATGGCAGTGTCCTGCCTGGTCCACATAGGTACTAACAGCCCCTTGACCTTATTAAAAGTGGCATGGACTCTAGCAACTGATAGTTACAAACAGAAAAATTAAGACAATCACACTCTACCCAACCTTATGAAATGTGGCATGAGTTCCAATAATTAGTAGTTCACAGAGAAATGAAAAAAATTACATATGATCTTAGTCGGTAAATTTAAAAAAATGTTTACTAATTCTCATATTTTTAGAATGCCTAATTATGTGTCTATCATATGTAACTAGTGGAACAGAAAAGCAAAATTTTCTTCTCAGCTATTTTAAGCAGAATAAATACATATACATCCTACTATTAGAGGTACTTTATTCTCTTTCACCCAGAAGCTGTCTATAAAAGTCCCAGCAATGAATAACAACTTAAACTGTAAGGCTCTATTCACCATACTGCAAAAGAATAGACCAGTGTATGGAATATTTCTTTTCTCCCTGCCTTGACCACCATCTCTCTAGCCAATTTGCTACAAAGAGACCAAAAATGTACTTTTAAGATGAAATTCTCAACAGGGAGTCTTTGCCCTGTCTCAGGACTTGTAGCAATGTCTGGAGAAAATTTTTATTTCCAAACCTTGGAGGCTGCTACTGGCATCTACTAAATAGAAGTCTGAGATGCTACAAAGCACCGTGCAAGGCCATGCAATAACCCTCCATGACAAAGAATTAATTATCTAGCTCTATGTGTCAGTGGCTTCCGTTGAAAAACCATTTTAAAATAGAAAGCAAATTCCCTCCCACCTCGGGTGGGACTTTCTGGCTGAAAGTCCCCAAAACAGTATATGCAAAATGAAACCCAAAACATGCTTCCTTCTTGTCCTCTAAATTCTGCTCTGCTTCTCTATGACTCTTGATTCCCCCCGCCCCAGTTTCTTCTGCCAGTAAGAAGGCCTCTGCTTCTCAGGTCTGTCCGGATCCTGTCCAGGGCTCCATTCTGAGATGCTTTTCTCCCGAGTCTAAGTGTGGCCGGCTTCAGCTTCTCCTTCAAGTCTCAGGCTGAACCGGTTGCTCCTGAAGGATGTCAGAGCTCTGTGGACCAACCTGTCCACCTGCTTCTGTCCCTTTGTGACATCTTGCCTTGTGCGTTCTGTTCTCTTCAAAGCACTTTTTGAATTGAAATTACTTTGCTTGTGTTCTAGTTTTATTTGTTTCTCTCCTAAAAAATTTAAGCTGCGAAATACCAGGCCCTAATCATTCTTTCATGTGTTTTTCTCTGAATTTCCCATTCTGGGAGCATAACAGGGTGATGCCCAAAACAAGCAAACAAGGCATATTTATCACTAGAATACCTTCTTCAGTACCTCACCCTGATAGAGTGAAAGAAAAAAAAGACAAAAACAAAACAAGACAAAAAAAATACCTCAGGAATGTAGAGAGCTAAGCTGAGAACTGGAATTCCCAACTGTAGACGTAAGGTTTAGGCACAGCTGTACCCAGTTCAGTGACAGCCGTGAACAGGTACCAGACGTCTGCCGTAGCTGGCCACGCCATGCTCTTCCCCGTCTCTTTCTTAGGGAGTCCTTTCAATTCCCAGTCATACCCAGCCGCACTTGGTATTTCTGTTTCCATCCCTAGCGGTGGCCTCTGTGTTTTCCTCCTAGATCGCTATGTATCTCTTCACCCTCCCTCTCCTCCAAACAGCCAATCGATGACACACCTCCCAAAGTTGGACTTGGGGCCTGCCTCAGTCGCTTGAGGATGCTGTAATAGAAACGCCTCATTCCGAATGATGAATAAGCAGCCTATTGCTCTGGGTTCTGGAAAGTCCAAGAAGTGGCTCCAGCAGATTGGGTGTCTAGTGAGGGTTAGAGACAGCACCTTCTAACGGAGCTCTGACGTGGTAGAAAGGAACAAAAATTCCCTTGTGTTCCTTTTATGAGGCCATTGGCAACAACTATGAGGAAATGAAGACAGCTCCCACAGAGGGAGGCTGGACATCGATCATCCTTAGTCAAGTCTTCAGCCCTTCCGTTCAGAGGGGCGGTCTCTGACATAGTCACCTCCCCAAAGGCCCCATCTCTTAATGCCGTCATCTTGGGTTGGGATGACAATATATGAATTTCAGGGGGTATGAGCATCAGAACATGGCAGACTTTGTGATCCTGTGTCACGCTTTACTTACCTTTGTCTCCCTCACAGACTATACACTGTCTGGGGGCAGTGGGACCCATTACTTAGCACATCTTTGTTAAATTTATGAATATGATAGGAATTATTTTCTTGGTTTACTGATGAACAAATCTAGTCACACATTGTCTGATCCTTCCAGAGTCAAATGCCTGTAAGGAGATTCAAGCCAACTGGGATATGGGATATTTCAACCATTCTTCTGTGTTAGCTATGTGGTTTTGAATATTTTTCCAACCCTTGTAGAATGTCATTTTGTATATCTGTGAAACTTTTAGGGTGAGTGAATGGGGAGTCAGAGGTGGACCACATGACATCTGTAGCTCATTTCAACTCTAAAACTGATGAATTAAAACTTGAGTGCTGATACTGGAGATGTTTAGAAATAATTCAACAAGTAGTTAAATATATGTATCCTGAATTCTACAGAAGATCCTCAACATAGAGACAAGGTACATATAAAACAATTCTCTACACTCAGCACTACCCTTAGCCAAATTTTAAAATGACCTGTTCTTTTACTTTTTAGGAATTCTCATTCTTAATGTAATAGCCAAAACAGGTAGGTCTGCTTTTCCTTCTACATGAAAATTGCAGTTCCTTGATAAGTTAAGCTCCTTGGCTTCCAACCTCCTTGTTTATCCACTCAGGAAACTGCTTTACTACCTCACAAACCAGCACACCCATGCGATTAGCACTTAATTAAGGCCAAGTCAGTAGCTGGGCTTTAGGCTCAGACTGAGTTAATTCTCTCAAAATAAGTCTGGATTTCGTTTCTTTCATTTGTGTTGCAAAGTGATGAAATTTTGCACACCATCCAGTACAGATTTCACTTGTACTAAAAGAATATAAAACTTTCCACCATTTATCTTTCAGTGTCAATGAGAAATATTACTTCAGTTTAACATAGAATCCCTTCATATTAGGAAGAACCTGAAAAATTGGCTAGATACACTTACATATATATTTAATTTAACAATTGCCCTATTTTCACAAATCACAGCTAATTTTTTTTTAAATGGCTGGCTATGACATAAACTGTAATGTGTTGTGTTCATCCACTTTTGGTTGACTTTCCTAGGTATTTCTAAGTCATACTGGAGTTCATGCCAGAGTTGGTCTGTGTGACCAATAGAAAACCACAGTAATGATTGTACACACATCTAAGACTAGGTTATAAGTGAGACGCTGGCTTGATGCTCACACTTCTGTACTCTTGCATGGGTCATCAGCTGTAGGAGAGGGCAGCTGTCATGTCTTGAGAAGAGGCCTCTGAGAAACAACTATGAAGAAGAGGGGCCTGCTGCCAACAGCTACTCCTGTGAGCCTGGAAGGCGATCATTATTTAGCTTTAGTGAAGACTTCAGATGTTTCTTGCTCAAGACAAAACTCTGAGTCCAGTCTCAATAGAACCACCCAGCTAAGCTGCTTCCAAATTCCTGGCCCATCAAAGCTGTGAGCTATTAAATGTTTGCTCTTTTTATCTATTACATTTTTTGGACAATTTGTTTTATAGTGGTAGATAAACATATACTTCAGAGATTGAAGAAACTTCATTTATTATATATATAATCTTTGCCTTTTATTAAAAACCTACCAAAAATAGATAAAGCCATTAGATCACAAGATAATGTTAAATATATATTGTTATTTTAATGGTAGTGTTAAAATATAAAATACAGTTTTTTGAATTTTATTTGCTTATGAAGTTACTTGGGACCTTAATGGGACATTTGATTACTAAAAATCTAGAGTAATAGAAAAAGGGAAAAGGAATCAGACAAAGGAAACAGAAACAATTGAAGAAATGAGTACAAATGGAAAAGTATACATTATAATAAAGGGAATCATAGCAACAGCTTTCTGGATTTTTGTTTTTATTTTTGTGTTTTAGTTAAGGAAGGAGTGTTTTCAATGAATATTTTTATGAAAATCATAGCTAATATATTCCATTGGAACCCTCATAATGAAACAGAGGAGAAACTAGAAAACACTAGCGAAAGTGGAGTAGAATGAGTCTCCCACTTGAAATTCAAACAGATGATATTTAATAAAAGAGAAACCTGCTTTCTAAATTCAGAGAGATGCTTCCAATAATTTGTCTTTCAGTTTGAAATTTGTCATTAATTTTTGGTGAATACTCTATCACATTAGGGAAATTCCTTTTATTGTTGGATTACCAAGAACAGCTTTTCACAATAGGCTGTGGAATTCTAATGTGGTTCTTTGAATCAGGCAAAGAGGCCTCCACTTTGCTGTATGCATCGTAGGGTTTGCTCTTGACTTCTCCAGCTGCATCCCACCCTAGGGGTGACTAATAATCTGTTCACATCCATTCCAAGCAATATTTCATTCCTCCATTCACACAAATTTATATTTAGGCCTTAAAATATAAGCATTATCAACATATAAATTGACAACATGGGCATTGTAAATTGAATATTGCTCAAAAGTATTTTTTTCATGATTAATATCAAGATTAAAAAAACAAGGAGGCAATCATAAAATAAATATTAAATAAAAATAAGTTATCTTCTTTTTCTTTTGTGTAGATCAATGGATAACTTCAAATTTTCATTAAAAGTTGAAAGCTACTAGTATTTAAAAGTCAAAGAAAAAACAGGTCAAACAATTTCACTCGAAATGTGCATTTCAGGGTGCTCTTAACATATTTGTAACACCTGACGAACAATCCTAAATGGAGTCAGATGTTAATATATAGAAAAGTCTTCCAAAAGTTATTGTTTATAAATGAAAAAAATCTCATTACAATCTTTCCTAAAAGTTTAATATAAGCTAAACGATATACATCTTCAGTAATATGAAACCAAGTCTTCTATCCCACCAATAGCAGAAAAAAGTTGGTCAGGCCAAAGGAAAGAGTTACTGTTCACTAGGAGAAACATGAAATCATTGTCAAAAAATGAGTCAAGCAAAGAGTACAAGGCCCCCCAAAATAGGAAATACTATGACAGTTGTACATTAAGAAGACAATGTGCAAAAAAGTTATTTTTTTCTGGATTTTATATTTGAGATATTTATCAATTTTTATAATTTGTGATTTATTGTGACTCATTTACTCATTGTAAATAAATATTCACATTTAAATTTTTGTATAAAGATCCATCCCACCAGTTATCACTTGATAAAGAGAAAATCAATGACAGTTATAAGGTAGATAATTTTAAAGCTTATAACTTGTAAAGTAGGAAATCAATGACTGACTTGGAAATTATTAAATGGTTAGAACTTTTTAGCAAAATTAATCATTATGGTCATTCAACAAAGGCTACATAAGAAGGGAAAATCGCTGCCATACCATTTGGGGGAGATCTCAAAATAAGTAGCAAAATTCATTTACCTTGAAATCAATTCTCGACAGATCCATCTTTTGTGGCTATTGTTCAGGAATGTATCATCTTCAAAACCTGAAAATCTCAAGACGATTATGTGGTGAGCCCAGCATAAGTAGCTAAGTGAAAAGTAGCAAAATAGAATTACTACTAGAGACTTCAAAAATCAGTTTTACTGTTTTACGCAAGTCAAAAATTAAAAGAAAAGCTGGTAATGGAAAAGATACAAGAAAGAAGAAACATAAAAAGCAAGGAAGAAAAAGGAGAAAAATAAGGTTGAAGGAAGAAAATAAACATCCTCATGATGACATTACACACAGTACTATATCTCATTTAATTTTCCCCCAGACTGTTCTACATTGAGTAAACTGAGTCCTGGTTAAGTTGTCCAGTGACCCAAACATATTTGACTGTGAGGTTTAGTTGGGTGTGTTTACCTAGCAGCCTTCTGTCTTTCACTACTTTACTCTATTGTACTTCACTTGCATGTTGAAGATGACCTTGAGAAGGGCATTTCAAACGTTTTCTTTGGGAAGAATTTAAAGTAAAAAGGATTCCTTATAAAGCAGAGTATGGATGAGCAGTCTCATACTTACTGAAGAACAAGCTCATGAACCAAATACATGAGGAAGGTAAATTTAACTGTTGATTTTTAAAAATTAATTTCATTGGTATATTTAAGGTATACAATGTAATGACATTCATCATTAGAAATTTGCTCTTTTACATAATCCGTCTTGATTCTTATTTTTTCCCATTCCCTTGCCCTCCCTTTAATCCATCCACCCCCTCATCTGCAAAGACTTTTCCATTTTTTCTTTTTCTCATATTAATTCCATTCCCTTTTTCCTCCACCCTACCCTTTCCATTTCCCCTTCATCTTTGCTCCTTTTCTTCTTATTTCACATTATCTATTATACCTTTTAGTTCTTAGACTTTCCGTTTCTCAGACTAGAGAAAATATCCAGTATTTACACATATGTGTCCTATTTATTTCACTTAAGAGTATCACCTCAGTGTGCATCCATTTAGCCATAAATGTGTCTAGTTTCTCATTCTTTATGGCTGAGTAGTACTCCATTTTATTAAACACACACACACACACACACACACATTTTTCTTTATCTAGTCTCCCGTTGATGGGCATTTGGGCTTTTTCCAAGAATTGATGATTTTTGATACAACGGATGAGAACAAATGTCATTCCTTGTATGACATTCTGCATTTTGGTCTTCATTTAGCTGTTCTTTCTTTGTTCAGAGTCCTTGTCAATGGATTTTTTTTGTGTGTGTTTATATAAGAAGTGAGGAAATGCTTTCTCTTCTATAGCATACTGATTAAGAGCATGGGGCTGCCTTCTCACTAGCTGTTTAACTCAGATAAACATTTAGCTTGCATAAGTCTGAGTCTTCTTTTCTCTAAGATGTGGACATTACTAATACTAGTGAAAAATTTGGATGAATAGATGAGAGCCAGTCAATAACTCAATACCTAAATATACCAGTCACTATTCACTACTACCGAACTTCAATTAATAGAATGATAATGGCAAACAAATAGCCAATTTGTTTCAAAGTAAACGCTGGTCTGCTTCTACCTCAAAAATAGCTTGGAAATGGAAACTGCTGCCAAGGAAGACATGAAATGTGAAATAAAATGCTCAACTTCTCCAGTTGGATCTATCATGAATTCCATGAGCTCTTTGAAATCAGAAAGAGCTACAGAGGCAAAGACCTCCTTAGAAACCGTAGCAACTAGAAGAGAGGTGGGGAAGAGTACTGTTGTTTGTAATCTAGCGTCTTCCTCCACATCCAGACAAAGGCATCTGTTCAAAAATAAATAAATTTTTTAAAGATACAAACTCCATCCCAGCTGCCCCCAAGTCCAGCCATTCAAATCAGCTAAAGCAGATACTGGATTTTTGTCCCTTTCCTGCTCAGAGTTATTCTTATCATTCACCCATAACGTAGGACCATTGTTTCAGCAAAATAGTTGCCTTGTGGTTTTGGCAATGACAGCTTCAGTTCCTATCAGCTAAGCTTGTTTCTTTTGTTCAAGGGAGAAAAGCTGTTTACAAATAATCTGTGCATAATTAGTTACCTGCTTTTAAAACTGTTTTATTTTTATTTCCTCGCTTTCTTGTGAAGCCATCTGGGAAAGCTGATTACTCCTAAGTCATTAGAAGCTAATATGTAGCCTAGGTAGGTTGGGGTTTGAATCTTTCTGTTAATGCTGGTTAAATACTTAAAACTAATTAGACCATTTTAATAGCAGTCATTTATTACACAGTGTTTCTTAGGAAAGAACCTTATAGCTCCTGTAATATGTGTTACCTTTTGTACATTTATGAATATTAGTTTGTGTGATCATGTTCTGTTAGATGTGTAAGAAAAAGGTAATTACCAAAAGAAAGAAAATCAGAGCAATGCTATAAAATTGTAACCATTAAAGGCAAAGACACTCTAAACGTCAGGCCTCAAGACAATGAATACTAAAATGCTTTCCACACATCTCTATTATTTCTACTTGGAAAGACAGGAATTCTTACATTAGTAACTGGTGAAGCTGTGAATTAGTAATTCTCACAGTAACTGTATTTGTGCAATGTTTCCACAGCCATGTTAAAATTATAAGTAAGAGATTGACTATTTCTCCAAATTTTAAATGAGTTAACCACAGTTCCCAATCCCAGTCCTTTTAAGGACTCCTCTAATTCTAGAAAGACAGCTGATTCCAAAAAGAATCTCAAATTCTTTTTTCATGTTCCATTGAAATAAACAAGAAATGAACATCTACTTAAAATGGAATTTGTGTATGTATGCAGTCTTTTTTTTCTCTCCTGTAGGAGCAAATCCTTGCTTGTTTAATTTTTTTGTCTTTTTTCTCAGAACCAGTGTTTAGTTTCCTTATGCAGCGAAGAATCTTTAGTTCCTTCTAATATCGCTGGTATATTCAAGAGACACAAATAGGAAGTAAAATGGAATATAGGTTTTTACTGATTTTAGTAAACACCAATACACAGACTTGAAACAGAATATTTTTCAGTGACTACAATATGTAACTGGCTTTCTGTTAACACACTGGAAAGAAGACTGTTATCAGGCTTGGTTTCATTCCCTGGAATTTGCACATAGTTCTGTGCAGCATTGCCTTAAAAACCTTATTAATGCATCTAATTAAAGTAATGACAGAGAACTTCCACAAGCATCTAATGAAAGAAAACAAAGATTAAATTTAAGTTAATCAGCTTTGAAATGTAAACAAGCACATTCAACCATTAAATGATTCCATTTATTTTTAACAGGTTCTTAGAAGTGAGTCTAATAAAGTCCCACCATGTTTTCTTCATTTGCCCCAATGTTTACTAGCACCATTAATCCATTAGTAAAAATCCGAAAGGGACATTTTTGATGCCTGATCGAAACCCATTCCAAGTTTTTGATGAACGGGGGCAATAGTTAGCCAAGATTTTTCACACGATAAATTCAAAAATAGTTAATGATGCTTCAAAAGTAGGGACTGCTGAAAGAGAATGAAAAGAAACCTGGCGCTAATCATAACGACCGACTCAGGTTTGCTGCTTCGAGACGCTGGTTCTCCGAGTGGAGCAGGACCAGCCCCTGCTTCCCAGGAAATGACAGTAGAACCAGTGTTCTTGGGAAGCAAGTCAACAGTGGACTCGGAAGCCGTTTTCCAAAACCAGATAGTGTGTGTGTGGCCTAGTTGTTGAGCGTCACTATTACCTTACAGAAATCACTTAGCAGGTGTGAGCAGCCCTGATGTAATTACGCGCCTTCACAGCTTCCCCGGAGCTGCTTGGACACCAGGTAGAGTCTATTGGATTTTGGGTTCCCTTCCTGGAGTGATCAATGGTTTGTTTTGCTGTTTTGTTTTATTTTGTACTGACAATCGTTTGCCTTTCTAACTGAGCGGAGATTAGCATTGTCTTGCGTTACACAGATCTACAAAGAGTTGCCCCAGGTCCCTGCCCATTTCCCTTTCCGTGCTGGTGGAGAGACACATTCCCTGCCTGGATTCGGGGTTATTCATTGTCCGGGTCGCACTGGCTCTCACCTCACTCCCCACCCGTTGCTCTCCCACTCTCCTAGTACATTAGCAAGCAAACGGCCGAGAATGTGTTCACTGCTGTGGAGGGAACCAACATTCCTTTGTAATCTATAAGAAAAGCAGGCAGTTTATAAATTTAGGGATGTTGTCTAATATTATTTGGTCACTGGTTCAACGATTATTTTTATTTCAGTAAGAACAGTTAATATAAGATCTACCCTTTTAGTACATTTTTCAACGTAAAATATCATATTGTTAATTATACATACCGTGTTCTGTGGCAGATCTTCGGAGTGTCTTCACTGAGAGTAGCCGAAACTTTAAATTCAACTGTTCAGTTAAGTTCAATAGCTATTCACCATTCCTTCCAACACGTAGTCCCTTGCAACTATTCTCTGGTTCTATGAGTTTGACTATTTTAGATACTGTGTGTTAAAATGTTTTTGTTTTTTTTCCTTTTGTGACTGGCTCATTTCATTGAGCATAATGCCTCCAAGATTTAGTCATGTTATAACCCATAGAGGGGTTTTTCTTTTTTATAGCTGAATAATATTTCACTATATTTATATAATACGTAGTTTCAACCCATTCATTCATCAAGGGCCATTTAGATTGTGTCTACATCTTACCTATCATGAATAGTGCTCGTCTTAGTCTATAACAGAAGGCTACAGACTGGGTCATTTATAGGTGGCAGGAATTTATTTGCCTCAGAGTTCTGGGGGCTGTAAAATCCAAGATTCTGGTGCCAGCATCTGGCAGGGCCTCCATGAAATGTCATAATGCAGTAAATAGCAAGCGAGCACGCAAGAGACAGCGAGAAAATCAAGCCTAAAGTGCCCTTTAGTCAGGAGGCCACTCCAGAAGCAGCTGACATGCTCCTGCGGTCGGATTTAACCCATCCCAGGCTGGTATCCGTGGGGTCGAGTCTCTCCCTCAGGGCCCTGTCTCCCACTCCTGTCGCAGTGGGTATTAAAATTCAGCGCTAATTTTGCAGGGAGCTTTCTAGCCACTCCCTTACACGCTGATGTTTCTTTCCGAACCAGCTCCCATTCTGTAGGTGAAATACCTAGAGAAGCTCCCAGGATGCAGCGGGGAACAGGGCTTTCATGGGTTATGTATCAGGGTCAAGTATGGGACCCCTTCATTCCTTTCTTGAATCTGTTAAAATATTGACATAGCTCACACGTTATCATTCTCCTTACAACAGCCAGAGCACATTTTCTTTTTTTCTTTGGAAAGCACTGGGTTCAATCATGTTGCTTTCTTGCTTGAAAGGCTTCGTGGTATTCTTTGCCCTCCACAGAAAATCCCAGTCTTTACGGAGGCCTTGCTGCCCTGCACAGACGCTCCAGCATCACACACCTCTGCCCCTTGGCACCGTGCAGCTCCCCGAGTGCATCGATGACCCTTCCCAAGTCTGTTCTTTGAGCAGAACACTCCCTTCCTTATTTTCAGTAAACCTGTCCAAGTATTTTGTCCTTCAGATCTCAGCTTAAATACGACTCCCACAGGGAAATCTTTCCTGCTTCATAGGCTAATCTGAGTGTCTCTGCCAAATGTTTTTACAGGGCCCTGTTCCTTTCTGTAGGGCTCATCTCAGTTTGAACCCAATACTTTGGCTTTTTTTCTTGCTCTTTCTCTTTATTTTTCTTCTCTTCTCCTCCATTCCCTCCCTCCCCACCCCATGCCCCACCCCTGAGCTATATCCCCAGCCTTAAAAAAAAATTTTTTTTTTAAATCTTGAGACACAGTCTTGCTAAGTCTCTAAGTTACCCAGCCTGGGCTCAAACTTATGATCCTCTTGCCTCAGCCTCCAGAGAGCATGGATTATAGGCTCGCACCACTGCCCCTGGCTTCTTTTCCTTAATTGCCTTAAATCCAACTTCTCTGATGGACCAGGGGCTTGAATAGTTCATCTCCTTTACTTCCAGCAACACATGTAGTGGTCAGCACAGTGTCTTGTACGTAACGGGATCTCAATAAATATTTGTTGAGGTATTGCCTGAATAAATGGTGCAGTGTTCCATGAGTCAATTGTTTTCGGGCTTTTTCAGTCATAGGCTCACTGTGTTGACTGTTGTGGAAACAAGCTTAACCTACTCACCAAAATTTAGAAGCTGTGAAAAATATAGTTTTATAATCACTGCCCTTTAAAGTTGTTCCTTATAACGGAATACTACTGAGTAATGAAATCAATAATGACACATGCTATGTCATAGATGAAACTATATATCATTAAGTTAAAAAAAAACGGACACAGAGAATCAAGCATTATATAATCCCATTTCTATGACAAGTCCAGAGAAGGGAAGTTTAATGGCTTCAGAAAATGGATTAATGGCTTCTAGAGAGGTAGGAATAGGGTTAACTGAAAAGGAGCAAGAAAGATCTTCTTGGGGTAGAGACAATTGTTATAAATGTGTTTCATGGTGAGAGTTGTACCGGTCAGTAGAGTTGCTAATACTTACACATTGCAAATGGGTGATTTTTATACTATGTAAACATTCTTCCATAAAGCTATTAAAAGCACTGTTGTTCACTATAGCTGACTCTGAACAGATTTCTTCAACAGTATTTCAATTTTTTCTTCTTTCTGTCATCTGTCCCAGTTGGTTCTTAAAAACACATTGTTAGTGTTGTTTCCTAATAATTTCATGGGACTCGTTGTTGTCTAGAGATGGGTATGCTGTAGCAGTCACAGTTTTCTAAGAGCGCTATGAATACTTCAAATCAGTCATCAAATACTTGTTGGCTGATCCTCAGTTTCACCAATCTTCTCTGCATCCTTTAAATTCTATGGTAGAACAACATTGCAGAAAAGATGAAATTTGGAACAGGAAATGCTGTCTCTATGGATGAAATGGAAGGCGCTCTGAAGAAACAAATGGAAAACATCACACTTTCAGGCAATTACAGACTCTTGGCTGAAATTCAGCTTCAGGCTTATCTTGTGGGGAGGAATTTTTAAACACTTCAAAGTCCTACCCAGTGTTAGAGCTGTCACCTTAATCTACCCCAAAAATGTCCATTTCAGAAAGTTAACATTTCAGAGTACACTGCTGAAGAATTCTGTAATTAGAGCAAAATATAACTGTGACTGCCTATGGGGAATTTTTTTCTTTTGATATCGTGGGTAGACTAAACCCCAGGGAGAATATCTGAAACATGAAGATCTCTTAAACTCATGTAGCAAGGCAAATGGTTCATTCCTGAAGAAAGGTGAAGTGTGCTTCAAAATAAAAATACAAGCCACACCTGTCCTCTGTGTTGGTTATGAACATTAGCTTCTAGAAAGAAAGAGGATTTTTTAAAAAGTGGACAAAAAAAAAAATCCAAAGACTCAGGAAGAGATCCAGGATTCCATTCTATTTTTAGAGCTGTTTTCCATGGGGGATGTCTATCTGATATTTTTCTGCTGATAGTCTCTGGATTTCTAATGTATGTTCAAGTTTAAAATATGCATCATTAGGTTTTTGAGAGCAAAACTTTCATATGTATGAATTGACAAAGCAATAAAATACATATTTAACTTACTGTTTTGATTTTAACGAGTATTTCCTCTACTTGTTGTTTCTACTTACAAAATATAGGAATAATAGTTTATGTTTTTTTTCTTTGTGTTTCCTGTTGGAACTAATGTTACATGGATGCAAATTATCATGTTGCTTCTCTTGCATAAAAAAAAATCTAACACATTGCAACATAAACCACAAATAATGCATGGACAATCACAGCTCCATATAGACCCTACCTGAGCAGGTTACATAAAATTTTCTGATGAGGAACTGAATGCTGCATCTGAATTTGGTATTCAGTTGGTATTTGGCATCTGGTATCTAGGGCAGAGATTAAAAAATATGTTTATATAAAAGCTCTGTCATACCTCTTCCCTAATTTTTAAGGCCAAAATTAGGCATCATCTCTGTTTTCCAGCATAGTAAAATATCTTCATGTATTGCTAAGTCATGAGCCTTAACACAACCCCAGTCTTTCTGACTTAATGAAACTAGAAAATAAAATCTCTTTTTGGGTCAAAGTAATGGAAATGAATTAGCTTTATGTGTTGTGCAGCATATTTAGGGGTCTCCCGATAGAAAGTTTTCATAGAGACAGAAAAAGGGGACCTTGCTTCTTTTTTCTTCTTTCTGGATTTCATGTATAGAAAGTGCTGAGAGAGATGGCGTGGCTTGAAATGGCCTTTTTGTTTAAGAAGGGCTATTTGGCAATTTCATGTAAGGAAACAGTTCCACCACCAAATTGAAAAGTTGGTGAGATGTTGAACCTATTTCCACTTATTTTCTTATTTATAGAATAAGGGACCAGATAAAACAGTCTTAAAGACCTTTTCTAGTTCAATAATAATAATAATAATAATACACAGTTCTCTAATGAGTTTCCAGAACTACACAGAGGAGAAACCCTGTCCATGCCACTCTTGCTGATGATTGTTGTAAGCCATGCATGAGGAAGCCAGCACAAAAGCAAGTGTGAATAAGAGGCACGGGGAGCACAGAGATGACCAAACAGTGTGACCTTACTCTGGCATTACATTTGCAAATGCTACTGTTAACATTTATCATGGGGGAGGGGAGGAGGGGCGAAGGGAGGGCAGGGACAAGGGGAAAAGATGAGAACCAAGAGCTGTCGTGTAGAGGTACAAGAGACCAATGATGAACGTAACTGTGCTGTATACGTGAAATGTACCAATAAACTCAATGAGAGAGAAAATATTCATCATGTTTTCTCATTTGTGATTTGTTCTGTGTGTGCAAATGTGTGCTGCAACATATGGACAGAAATGTGTAATAAGTTTGTTATAAAAGATATAGAGAAACGCTCAAGGTCCGCGGGTGTGTTGTGTGTGCTTGGGGAATGAATGTGTGTGTCTTTGGCCTGATTATTGTCTGTCCTTGATATTACCTCCTCCTTCCATTTTGGCATTGACACAACTCCTCCATTTTTGGGTCATGTCATTTGAGGTCTTGACCTCACCCTCTCGATTCAGGCTATCCAGGCAGAAAGAACTTTGTCTCTTTGGTCACCATAACTTGTTAACAACAAGCCAGGCCAATGCGACTTAATTTTCAGGCTTTATCAGAGCTATTAGTAAGGCAGGGCTTTCTCATTCTGCTAGAATTTGTGATGATAATCTGTGTGAGGCAGTCTGTAGCTACTTGTTGTAGTGTAGCTTTCAGGAGTAGGAATCTAAAGAGAAGAGGCCAACAAAATGTATTCTTGACTCTTGTCTTACTTTCTCCCAGAACTCACTTCCATAAACCAATGTCCCCTTCCTGAGTTTATGATAGACCCACAAGAGGCAGACTCAAAATAAAAATGGAGGGTGCTGAGTAGATATCATCTCTACTTCTTTATTTCTATTGTGTGTCCCTTTCAGATCTCATTTAAGAGAAGGTTTTCTGGAACCTGTTTACCTGGGGTTGAATGTCCTCTGCTCTAGGTGGTAATAGCCACATCATATTGGCTATCATTGTCAACATCAGTATTTCTTCCACTATGTTTTAAATTTCAGAACCTTCCTCCTCTACCCGCGTATTCTTGGAAATCATCAGAAGCAATTGGCTACCATTGGAAAATTGGCTAAATGTAAGGCTATGCACTTGTAGACTTGCAGATTTTAAAGATAAGGATGATGTGTCTTCCTAGTCTTCATGTTTCTGGGCCAATACAATTAAATATGAACTTTACTTTTAACTCTGTTGTTTATAGCTCCCCCCGAGTAGCCTGTCTTTTCCAGTCTCTCACTGTGGAAAATTTTAACTTACCTATTTTTTTTCATTCATCCAAGAATATTTTAAGGGTCTCCTGTGATTCCAGAACTATATGAGACATGAAGAATACAATGAAGAACCAAACTAGTCTCCAAAGACCTTTCCATCCAATTTGTGAAAAAAGGAAGAATAACCACAGTCTAGAGTTCTTTGTTCACTGCTGCATGCTGGAGAGGCTGCTGGGGCAGGCACAGCTAGGTATTGGGTGGTTTTATGAGCTCCCTGCAGACTTCCTTTGGGAAATGACTTTGAGCTACCTGCTGAGGAATGAGCAGATATCAAGCTGTTCAAGGAGAGTTAGGGAGTCCTGGGAAGATGGTCCAGTATTCTCAGATACAGAGGGATGGGGCTGAGGAGCAGCAGCATGAACCCCTCCCTGCCCACCAGGAAAGTATCTCTTCTAAGCACAGATTTTAAACGTGACACTTTGCCATTTATGTGACCTGTGCCTTTTTCTTTCCATCCTTTTGCCTAGTAAAAATTCTCCAATTATAATCAGTATTCTTTCCTTCACTTTATTATGCTGTCTCCACTCCACAAAGTGCGTCATGAAGGCCTGCGTTTGGGCCGTGAAGAAGATTTCTCCTATACCAGGAAGCCTCCTGAAAGCAGCATTGACAAGAGCTACCGGTTTTGATAGCCACAGTGTTTAGTCTTCTTGGTAAAAGATTTCCCTGACATGTGAGCACTATTATCCCCATTTTGTGGATAAATAAATTAGGACTTAGAGATTGCACAAAATGTCTTCAAGCTAGTGAGAGAAAAATCTGTGTTCTGTCTGATCCCAGATTCTGAACCATTCTACCATTCCAACTCCTTATGTCAAATGGTTTTCTCCTAGCATCTGGCTCTGTGGGAATAAGTCTGTCTCAGGAGAACCATTTGGGAAAATGAAGAAAGAAAGTGTAATGACTTTTATACCTGTGCTAGGAGACAGCCCCATGAACTATGGTCCTAGGTTTTGGTTCATCAGAGACAAGTAGGAAGAGAAGACTAAAGAGGACAGGCTGTGTGGAAGGATGACGAGGTGATTAGGAGATAAATTATAGTCAGACTTCACTGATTTCATCAACTCTGTCCTGGTATTCAATAGCGAGCCCCATTTGTTTCAATTACAAATGCAACATAGGTCCAACATTTGTCCACTAATCTGGAAATTTCTATTCCCATGATACGCTGAGTTTAGTTACTTCACAGGATGCCTAGTATTTCTCTGGTCTAGAACCATATTACTCTCATAAACAATAAAACAACAATGTGATGGAAAGCACAATTTAGATAACTATCTCCCTAACTGTAGGCTTTTATATCATTAATGGGCTGATTGATGTTTTGATATAACTAATGTCATGTGCTATTAGTATGTGTACTGTGAAGCATTTATGGCTATAAATCTTGTCCTTCTGTCTTCACAGTTTCATTAAAGGTTCACTTGAGTAAGAGGATCAATGAAAAAATTAAGTAGTAGAAAACAAATAAGTTAAAGCAGCAAAGAGAAAGAAGAATCAGTGACAGGATCCCCTGAACACCAGCTTTCCCTGCACATTAGACATTGTCATTAGGAATAGCACAAAATAGCAATAATTTTTTGACATTTCCAAAGCACAAAGCTCCTATCTGTTTTGTTGGGTAGAACAAAGTGTGGAGTGTTGGGTGGCACTAACTTCAGAGAAGTAGAAACAAAGATCACAGAAGGCAAGAAATGTCACTGTCACAGCAATTCTGGTGGCAGAATGTTCTTTGATTTTCAGGGCAATTTATTTTGAATGTTCACTTTCAATCCTGAGTGAAGCCAACTCTGATTTCAAACAAAAATGTTTCAGATATTGATTAGAAGTAGCTGCTCTTCCAAAGAAACCGATACTACTGAAGTTAATTTATTGCTTATGTATGGTTCAAATGCCTGTTCCTAATCAGCAGGTGGCTCTGCTCCAAACCCTGTCCCACTGTGGGCTCCTCCATCTTCCACAGGAGGCTGGCGAGGTGGGCGCATTCATGTGCATTAGGCCAAGGGCAGGAGAGAGTGGAGACGCTTGCTGACCTACAGCAAGAGGCGAGCCCTGCTCTGCCCTCATCCGCTCAGCTCTGATGCAGGCTGGCCACGCAGCTCCCACTCTGGCAGGACCCCCATGCCGTGTGGGTGGTGGGAGGTGGGTGCACAGTGTGGTGCACAGTTCCCCAGGATGAGAACCAACTGAGATCCAACTTCCTGGTATTGCTTCTGGCCTCCCCCCTTTCCGCAACTCACTCACTGTTCATTTTCTTCCTACAGCAATGAAATCCCTGTGAATTTCCCAAGCATAGTGGTCCACTTTCAGAGCCAGAATTTATATTGGATTTGTGAGACAGACAGACAGACAGACAGACAGACAGACAGATGCTTAGATATGTGGACATCCCAAAAGCTTGCTATACATAAACCAACTAGATAATTCAGACTCCTAAGGCTTTCTGCATCCCTTTAGCATTACCTTAATTATCCTTGTGAAATTTGATAGTAAGTCAGGCTTACCTCTGATTAGTCCCTGTAAAGATTGTACCTGTCCCAGACACCTGAAAAGTAAACTTTAATGCGCATTCCTCTGGCTCCTTAAACAAAAAACCCAAAAACCAGAGGACCGTGCTACCACAGCACTGAACTCTCCACCAAGTCATCCTATTCCCACTTGCTCATATTTTTAAACTGACCGGAGAAATAGTTTCTGAAGGGTCACTTGAGTGCAGAGTGGAGAGCAGTAGCTGCTGCTGTGGGCTGTCTGGTTCCTATTCCCGTGGCCCTCAGACCCCGTCAGAAGGTACACCCGAGTCATTAGTTCTGTTTCCTCTCAGATGTGATGAAAGACAGGGACCAGGCTCAAGTGTTGTCTTTGTGGTCAAGATAAGGTTCTCTCTCATATACCCTCATTTTCACGCTTAGAGAAAACACTCGCCTCAAAAAAATAGACACAATCATTGGGGATGGTTTACTTGAAAAACAGACCTGTGATGTTCTATATTTTCCCCAAAACTAAACATTTCTGAGTTCATAAAATGTTCTCTTCACCTTTGATTCCCTACTAGAAATTATTTAAAAGTAAACACTTTAAAGACTTATAATACATATTGCCTTTCCAAAGAGAGACTCTAAAGAAGGGTTCCCCCCTCTCCTCTATCAGTATAATTAGCAGAACGGCGAGCTGGCTAATCTTCTGTTTAGCTTTCCTGTGGAACAGAAACCCTTTATCACATAGATTGTTAATATAGTCAAGGCTTAAGTATGCTGCAGTGGAAACATACCGAGGAAAGAGAATGAGAGACGTTTGTGCATGCAGCCCTCTGGAATGAGGAAAGACTCCACTTCATCTCTATTGAATGCTCCTACCTTGGTAAAATCAAATTTGTCATGAACTCAATCAAAAGGTTGTGGTTGGGTAATTTTTGACACATTAATTTATGTTTTTAAACATCTATTTTAAGCTTTGAGTGTGGAAATTCCCACGAGTGGACTTAGTATGTTTTGTGAGCCAAAGGAACAATGATTCCATTTGCTGTTTAGTGGTTTGTTGTTGTTGTCGTTGTTGTTTACATGGTAAGGCTTTGTTGTTTTGGACTAATGAAGGTGACTGTCAATATAACTAAGATCTAAATGGTGGAATATTTAAGTAAATTTTAACTTTAAGTGACTTTCCTACTCACTTGAAAGATTAGGTAATCAGCTATAGGGCATTTAATAGTGGAAAATAAACAATTTTAGTTCTTTACATTTTTTCTTTCTGGACATTGAACATTGTTTCTCTGATTTTCATCTTAATCATATTTCCCATAAAGTGTAACAATGTAACATTTTAAGGATTCTGGGATATTAATATTAAGTCTATCCTGGTTGAATTATCTCAATTTTAGATTTAGTTCTATCTGAACTTCTAAGTTCTACTGAGAATGAAATTCAATTTGGATTCTAAGTGTCTATTTCCTTTTAATTCTGACATTATAATCATCAACTTTTCCAATGCAATGTCAGGTCCTGTCCTTTTCCTGTGACTCCTTGTACCTCAGTAATGATCACATTGTGTGAATACTCATAACAAAGGCAGAAATTCCCTTCATTCCTGTTATAGGATGTGTGAACTGAAATTTCAGGGGAAAGGTGCTTGACAGAAAGGAAATGTTATGGCAAAGGATGGCTGTTCACAACCAACAGAGAGTGAGAATGAGAAAGTATCAACTAAAGAAAAAAGTAAGCGACCTAAAAGGAATCGAAATTCAACAGCTCTTAAAACACATAGGAAAATGTGCCTCTGCATTGGGGGAAGGGTCCTCCTTCTGTCTTTCATAGCAATGAAGAATCACAAGGCTTACAAGGCCAGTCTTGAAGTCTAACCCTGCTCCTGTTCTCTGCTGCCAACTGGTACAGTCTGTCTTCCTCTCAGAACTTCTCCGCGCTGCCTGTGCCTTGATGGGACAATGCGGCAGTCTGGCTGTAACCTGGCTAAACCATGCATCACAGTGTGTGGTGCTTCTACATGCCATGGTTCAGCAGTTTTCATTTTTAAATAGATTTTTATCTTGTTGAAATATTTACTTTATTGTGGTGAGTTGAAAGTGTCCTTATTCTGCCAATGAGATTCTGTGGTAAGATTACCTCTGTTGCTTTAATGAAAATAGCTCTAGAAGTTTACTTTATGGGTACTTTATCGATCACTCAGATATTCATTCAGTGGAAAATAGATAAATATAAATATAATCAACAGGAAGAAAACCTCAAAAATCTCATAATATAATACATAGTGTATAGTTTGATTGTACTTAATAAAAGCTTTTAAATTTAATCTTATAGCCTCAGACTTCTCAAATGTCTATTTTCTCATTATTATTCTTTTTTATTCTCAAGGAAAGAATTCCATCCTACCCTGTTTTCCTGCTTATTATCCACATATTTCTTGTTGAATCTCCAAAGTTTCCGATCAGATTTGCTGTGATGGCCATTTTCACCATTAGTTATTTGGGGTTTCAAATAACAAGGAAAAAAATGTAATAAACACATGAATATAATTTGTAGATCAACATTAGGTTAGCAGTCTTTTATTTTGCCTAATTTCAACCTTATAAACATAACAACAACCATTGCCATTATTTTTGCATGAAGACTTACATATCAAAACTACAATCTGCTTTTTATAAAAAGCTTGCTGTGTTGTTCTTACTGTTCACATTCTGACTTTCTTTCCAGATAGGTGCAAGGCAGTATACAATGTATGAGAATCGCTCTTCTGTACTGTGTGGTCACAAAATATAGCCCCACTGCTTACTTTCCTTGTTAATTTCATATCACACTTGGGGTGTATTTGAGATGTCCCTACAAACTTAAAAGCAATGTTAATCTCTTACACTCTAATGTATGTCTAAGTAGAGATGTGGACCAGCTGAATGAATAAATTCCACAGGGCAGTACCTCCATCTTCCCTTTATCAAAGCAATATAATCTTAATTCACTCTGATTTCTTAAAAGTAGGTATTATTATGGCTGCACAGGGCTATGCATAGGGCTATGTTCAGAGCAAAGTGAACATCCGCGAATGAGAGGATAAGATCTGCATGTTAAGGCAGCAGCATGCTGGATTCGCTCCTTTTTCTACTGGGAGGACTGAACTCTCATTTGATACAGTCCCAGATGGAGTTTCCTTAGAAATACTTTGCAGAGAAAATTGAGGGATGGCCTCTTACCATCATCCTCAAATAGAAGCCACAGAAGGAGACTTCTTCAAAAATATAGACTATAGATTTTAATTTCAGGGGACCACTGGAACTGAAATCTAGGCTTTATAACTAGTGCCCCACCATTAAGTTAAGATAGCAACTTTCTACCCCAAGGCTTCATTTCATTCTCAGTATTATCCGACAGATTCTTTTCTCTGCCGTGAATCTTTTCTTGATTTCTGCTTCCTTGTCATTTCTACTTCCTTATAGTTAATTCTAGTTAATAACACAGCCCGGGGAGACACATCATGGATTTGAATCCAAGACTCACAAATAATTAACTGCTCAAATATACAGTGAACTTCACCTCCCCAAAATAGTTACATCACCTCGATGACAAAATAAAACTAGCAAGTAATTTAAATTCAATAAGATACCTAGCCAGTAAGCCCCTGTGTTGAAAATAGTCATTAATGTGGACCACTATTCTATTACTATTTCTAAGAACAGTGATGGTCCTGACTTGATTCACAGAATTATGTGGAAGCTTTGCCTTCCGTACCAACTTCCTCATCACTTCGACTACCTAAATGAAATTCTCAAGAATATTTACTATATCATCTTCCATGGCAGTATACTCCACAGGTACATGGCCAGGTATAGGCTGGCTGTCTCAGGCTCAGATACACAATCTTGTCCTAAGGCTTGTGGGAAAGAGATAGATGTAATATGTAATACAAAGCATTGTTTCACAAATCTAGTAGAAAGTACAGGCAAGTCCTTCTCACTTAGAATGAGCCACAGGTAAAACAGTTACCCTGAGTTCATTCACTGAGGAAAAATCCAGAAAATTCTCTTTCTTGAAGTAAAGGTGTCAGTGTCCTTACCCTATGATTAGCTATTTGTGTAATATTGAGGTTTGAAAGGTGCTGGAAATATACTGGTATTTTTCTGGTATATAAATATGGCCTACTAAAACTAACAAATGGAAACCAACCAAAGAGACCCATATGTACATGCAGTTAAAGTGCTTTGAACCTGTAGATATGTTTAACTAGGTTCCTTTTAGAAGATGGGCAGAAAACTTTTTTAGTTTATTCTCACCATATCCAACCCATGATAATGTCCTCCTTCACAAGACAAAGATATAGAAACAGTATAATTACTGATGGAAAACTAGAGCAGAAAAAATAAGAATAACCTAAGCTTTAATTCAAACCTCAAACCATAGGGCCAACCCAAAACTTTTTTTTGGTTCATATAGTTCCAGATATCTTTGGACTTTTCAGAAAACATGATTTTCACAAAGTGGTACTTCTTACTTTGTCCCCTCAAGAACGAGCAAGCAAATATAGAGTACAGAGACAACTTCTGTTAAGACCTGGAATTTTGGCTGGGCTTTCACAATTGCCTGCCAGCTGATGAGCTAGAACAAAGAGATAATGCAGAGGATATATGTGGGTAATCCAATTTAACACTCATTTTTGGCTCCCTGGAAGAGACCAAATATGCTATCAAATGACATGACATTTAACCTTAAAAATGAAATAATGATTACACAATATCTAACCAACAAGGGCAGGTATAGATTAGAATTTTCCATCTGTATACATGTTTAGCTGTCTTGTAACTTTACATCCTGCCAAATTTCACCAGACCTATATGGCAGTAGGTGTTTCTTGCTAACCCATCCCACACATTTTTAAATTTTATCTCATCTTTTGTTTTCTCTTTTGCTCCTTTCCTTTCCTTTCCTTTTCTTTCTTTCTCTTTCCTTCTCTTTTCTCCTTTTTCTTTTCTTTCTTATATTATTATTAAGACCCAAATGTGTAACATTGTGTAAGGTGGTGTAGGAGAGTATCATAGAATCCCTTCTTTGAAGCCTGGAAGTAATTCCCAGCTATCTGTTGTTTCCTTGAATGAGGTGACTGCAAATAACAATAACAAAGACGGGGCTGGGGATTTAGCTCAGTGGCGGTGTGCCTGCCTCCCAAGTGCAAGGTTGTGAGTTCTATCCCCAGAACTGAAAAACAAAACAAAAAACAGTAACAAAGACCTATCCTATGTCTTTCTAACCTGACTTTCAGAAGAAATGTTTCTTGTTCCTTTCTTCTTCTTCTCATTAAAACTATCTACATTTTAATTACCTGAACATTTTTTTTTTTTATACCTGAGCCAGTAAGAAAAAAATCTGTTGCTCACCTAGCTCCTTCTTGCCCCTAGGAAACATTTTCTTTCTCTGTGCACCATGTGGATCTTCTGAGAAGCTGCCTTGGCCAAAACTGGTCAGTCCAGATGTAGATGCAAGCAGAGTTGGCTATGGTTTTGACTTCTATGCTTTTCAAACAAGCATCCCACTTCTGGCAGCCATGTTTTTCCCGATATAGTCAAATTCAGTCTCAGAGTGAAGTAATGATGCATAGAAAAGGAGACGTGAAAGTGGAAGGGGCAGTGGTGGCCTGGTGCTGTGGTGCCCCCAGGCTTGAGCCAGACGCCCTGTCCAAACCACTCTGGACAACAGACAGTCATGGACATTCGTGGGGCAGCCAAAGATGACCAAATGCCAACTGAAGAGTTTGGGGCACTTACAATTTAATTTCTTCCAGTTTTATTAATTTAATAGAGTTTTTCTCATTATAATAAAAAGATTGTGACTTAAAAAACACAGTTAAAATAGTAGGTGTCAGAGAAAAAAAGCTGTGCTTTACTGAATGGATGAAGTATTCCGTTGTCACTATAGATATCTTTGTCACTAATTCTCTAAAGCAAAGCATTATTTGAAACAGTGAGTTGAGTCAGGGTCAGACTTTAGCTCAAATTCTATTTCTGCTTTTTAACAACTGACCAACTTTGGCCAAGATACTCTACCTCTGTATTCCTATCTTTTCATTTTTGTTACAAGACAAAAATACTACCCTACTTGTGGAGTCATACCGAGTATTACAGAAGGACACTTAAGTACAACTCTCATAAGAGTGTGGCGGACGAGGAATGCTAAGTAATTGGGGGCCATTTTTACAGATGGACATCTTGGGGAGCTCCACAAGGGCCAGCTTGTTGGGGTCACTGTCCATCTCTTTAGTGAGATGACAGGCAGAGCGGGCTTCAGTCCTTGCATTTCCCCTCTGACTCAAGGAAGGTAGAGCTGCAGATTAAGGCATGTGCCTCAGAAGGGTACAACAGCTGTAGTCAGCTAATGTGGGACTACACCAGGCTGGCCAGCACAGCATGGCGGACTGAGAGGGAGTTGTTGGAAATTTATCCATCATACAGTAATGTATCATCTGCTCTAATCCTGTGAGTCGAGGTAACTTGTTAAGAGGAAGACTTACAAGTTAATGTCCTTAGATCTATGCATTTTGCAGTTTGGGCAGGAAAACCAGTTCCTTCACACCAAGAGAGTGATCTCCTGTGTTATGCTGCATATCCATCCAAAGAATATTCACCGATGCCCTATTACATAAGATGCTGGGCCCAGCTCCATGGTGTAAAGAACTGTGATTTTTGCCATCCTAAAGCATCCAGCCAAGTCTATTTGGTTGTTTCTTCATTATGACTAACACTTACTTATTGAGACTCTCATTCACTAGCCTTCTATTTTGTGATGACTTTTTTCCTGAAGGATATTCCATGTATGCCATCAATAGGTAATTGGGAACAGGCTAACTTAATGATTATCATTTCAAATTTAAACCACTTCTGTTCTGCATTATTCCTTAGTAGCCTTTATAATAACCTGGAAAATAGTTTGTTCCATTAGCAACAGTGATTTAGATGCAAATGTTCGCTGTCAACTCTCTTAAACTACTTATTTTCATTGCTACTTATTTTTAAGTGGTTTCAGCTACCTAGCTCACTAGTGATTAAATCAAAGCAGGTCACTTTGAGAATGCTTTTTATTTTGCCTTGTTTTATCTTTATATTTCCTCCTTACAAATTTCTGGTTACAATCACCACTACTTTTTTTTTCTTTATCTCTTTTTATTACTTTTTCTTTCTTTCTTTTTTTTTTTAAAGAGACATATTCACCATTTGTGAAACAACAGAATGAGGTATTGCAGGAAGAGACAAGAGTTTTTCATGGCATGGTTGAAATGCTCAAAATCTTATTTCAAGTTGGCACCAGGAATTTCAAATTATTTAAAACATAAGAAGAATTTATACATGAGAAATTGCTGTGGAGAAAAGGAAACTATTCTGCAAATTTTGAGGGTAAGAAATTGATACATCCCAGTTAGGGTCTGAAGATAAATCAGTAGTTGTGTCAAGGAAAGAATATTGTCAAATTTCTAGTCAAAGGTATCATCTAATTCATCATAACGAAAGTGAAATACATGAATGTAATACTATTGTCGATTCACTGAATCACTTCAGGATCTTTTGTGACCTATGCAGGGTATTAAGTCACAGTTTCATAATGAGTCACTTACTGAACTTTACAACAACTTACACATATAACAGTCTCTGCTTTGCCCCAAACTTAGCTTACTCATGACCAGGAAGAACAAGAACAGGAACCCCAGTGTACTTGCACCAACGTACTTGCTTGTGTGGCAGAACAGACACACTTTGAAAAGTAGAAAGCTACAGAAATTACCATTCAAGGCCTCTTCAGAGACTATTCACATTTCAGAAGGAGAAACAGCTCAAATGAGAAGAATTGATAGACTAATATTTATTAAGCACTATTTTCCATCAGTACTTAAACTAGGCTTAAGTGAATCATACTTAGCTTCTCATGTACTTCATGGTAGATCATATATTCTTTATATCTAAAAAATTATAGAAACTAGAAAGGGTAAGTGTTTGCTAAATCCCATGCAGCTAGTGAGTAATACTCCAGAATGTAAACCTCGGTTTGACCTGACGCCAAACCCTATGCTGTCCCTTTTAGACCACATTGCACAATGATTACCCATCATTCGGGATAAAACTGTAGGATTTGTTGTTGTTGCTGGAGTTGACAATTAGCTTGAAAAGTAAATATTCAGAAATATTTCACATTCTGTCTCTAGTACTGTCTTTACAATGTGTCATCTAATAGAAAATTCCTGAAAATACTTTGAGGCTTTATTTATTTTAATTTCTTTTATTACCCTTGGCCTTCTCACCATGGTATGAAAAGTTATGGGTTTCCTTTTATAAATTTATATCATGTGCAAATAACATTGTGGAAGCTTTCTATATATTCTTTATTATTTTGTTTTGCATTTTGTATGATCTCTATTGAAATTCCAAAATATAAAATTGTAACAATTGCTAAACGGCTGTGGAAATTTAGAACTAACTTGAACTCTCAATAAAGTCACGAGTATCATTTTTCTTACACCTTCTTTTTTTATGCTCCCTCCCCTCTTACACTTTTACTAATCCTGTCCTTTTCTTTGCTTATCAATGAAACATGATTATCTCTTTTTCCATACCTCAGGATCTTTGAATGGATATTAGCATTAATTTCCCACAGACAGTCAAAAAGCACAGTCTGGTAGGCAAGTCTATTCCATTCAAGCCTTGCTCGGAAAGTTAACAATCTGCTAAGCACCATTCAGTCCCACTGTGTTCATTCTCTCAGCTCTCCTATAAGTGGATTTCTTCGTGTCATTTGGTTTGTTTATTGGTACCGGGGATCGAACTCAGGTCCTTGTGCTTGCAAGGCAGGCAGTGGAACCTCTGAGCTAGATCCCCGGCCCTCTTCATGTCATTTGGAAGTTGCTTCGCGGCTTTATGCATCCTATCTCAATGGCTGGATTTACGGACAGCCTACCACGTTACCAGGATGGCTCTTGGTTCACGGCCAGATGGAGCTCTGGGAAGAGCGGGGTCCACGAAGGAATGCTGCCTTGTGGCTGCTTCATTTGGGTGAAGCTGAGCACCCGGTGTTTCAGGAAAGTCGCTGCAGGAGTAAGGCTGGGTATACATCAGGACTTCCCTTCAGATCCTTGCATTTTTCTACCATGTCTAGCAACACTGTGTTCTTCTGTAATTATAAATGTGTGGTTCCCATCACCACAAAGGCTTCTCATTGCTAGAAGGAAGTGCAGCTTCAAAGAGCTTAAATTGTGAGGGACAGGCCACCTTCCGAAAGCTGCCATTGCTGAGGGCTGAATCTTCCTATAAGTCATCCACGGAAATACCACTGCCAGCTTGGCCAGCTGCATCTTACCACGTCTTGCTTGTCCTGGGCATTTGGGTGGTTTCAGATTTTGAAAAGAGCATCTTTGAATTTTTGATAACGTACTCATAAATCTCAATATTGCCTTTTAAAAAATATTCTTTGCAGCATGCTTCATTTCTACCTTATAAGGAAGAAAGGGTTCTAGTCTTTTGCGATTCAAACTGGCACTTTGATTACAGGGTAAACTTCACATTGAGACAGAGTTTCAGTCTTCTTGCTGATAGTCAAAAGGGAAGTGATATAAAAAAAGATAAAGGGCACTGAAGTATAGGTTTAAGGCATGATGGTCTAAAAGAGTGTGCAGCATACTTTATGACACAGCAGACTGAGAGAAAACTATGCTTTATTTTTAATCTTCCTTTTTAAAACTCTAACAATTATGAAAGCTGCTCCAGAATGGCAGCTTTCACGACTGGGGTGAGGTCAATCAAGAATCTCCACAGCTTGTACAACCTCCTACTGGGCCCTGTGCTGAGCTCTCTCTTTTTAAAATTATTATCTGAGCTCTTTGTAAAGGAATTATTATGTCGCTGGTGTTGTCCATTTTGTGCAGGAGGAACATGAAGAATTGAAAGACAGATACACTTGGCTAAAATCGCACGGCTGGAACGCCCTACACGGGGTTTGGGAACCAGATCATGTCACACCTATAACATTTATGCTATGATGTCATGGGCATTCTTGACTGGAGATCATATTTATGTAGCTTTGAAAATAGGAAGCACAAAAACCTACATCTTCCTCATCTAAGGCTCAGTAGATGTGTTGGTGTGTATCTGAAAAGTGTCTGCACAAGATGCCTTTGCAGTGATAGATCAGGATGGACGACTTATCTTACCAAAAATAATCTTTTCTAATTTAGAAGAACAGTGGAGTAAGTATCATTTAATGAGTGTTTATCACATGGTTGGTAGAGTGCTAGGTGCCTTCCACAAACATTCTCACAAATCTCATCAGTAAGGGATTATTAGTCCTATTTTGCATATATGGCAAATTGGCTTAAAGAGTGATGTAACTTACTTAGAAGCACATCGTGAGATGAAGCAAGAAAAAGCATTAGGATCTGCCTGTTTGATTGCAGATTTCATGCTCATGAATATAACACTAAGTTGTTTTCACACAAATAATGACATAAGCATAAACAGATTCATTTGTTGCTCGTGACCCTCTACTAAATACTCCATACATGATTTCTTAGCCATACATATCCTTTATAATAACTCATTATTTGCTGTATAAGTTTTTTTTCCAGTGAAAGATATTCCTCAATCACCCTGTATATTTTCTCATATAAGTTGGAGAGAAGATAAGAAGTCCATGTCAGAGACCATAGAAAGTGTTCAATGTAGGGTTGACTAATACCGTTCTCCTTTAACCATTACACCACACCAGTAAGGCAAGAGGAGGCTCCCCAACCCTGCACCCTTGAGCAGCCAATCTGATCATAATGCTATGCCCAAAAGAGAAGTTTCCAACCTCTTTTGATTATTCATGGCAACTTTCACACACCAACCTTCACTGTTAGAAACGCCATGGTTAATGTAAATAGCGTGTGCTCCTCTTCTTAGATCTCTTGTAACCACAACTTCTTCCCAATCATCCCCAGTGGTTGTAATAATAATGGATTTTTATCATCTTTTTACTGTTCAGAAATACCATTTTCACCCTACTGCTGAAAGGTAGCATTATCTCCTCTGATTCAGTAGTGTGTTTTTGCACAAACTGCTATTATGATCTTCTGCTATGGCATTGGTCAAGGGTAAGAAAATTTTATTTTCCTCACCATTAAAACTGAAATGTCCAGAGAAGTAGAATCATTTTTATAGCATCAAATGTTTTCTGGGGTCCTCGTTCTGCTATGTTCTTACTGAAGAGTCTGTTCTTCGAAGACAACAGGTTACAAAGTTATTTTTCCCACTCTGTATGTAGCCTATGGAAGATGAGAGTCATACTGTGACTTACAGAAAGTTGTCCCTCCAAGTTCCCAAGAGGTTCATCATTTACCAAGAGCCAGAAGCCACCAGCTGTGATGGTGACCTCAGCTTTAAAATGACATTGGATTAAGTAGAAGAAATGAAGATAGAAAGAACCACTAGGGAAAGTCAATAAAATCTGGGAAATCCAGCACAGCGTCAACATGACAACTGCCTTCAGATCAAATGGGCTAAAGAATGGAAGCTCCCATGGCGGGCGTGTTGTTCGAGCCAACCATCTATGTTGAGCAGAGTATCCTGAGTCACTTGATCTCAGTGACTCACAAGCAGGTCTGGGCCATTCCAGTCAGACTTTAATAGCTTGATGTGGAAAATGAGATAATGAAGCTCACGGCAGCCCAAAATCTAGTTTTGGCTTTCCTCTACCGCTGGCTTTCGATTCTGGCTTGATAATCTGCCTCTCCTGAAATGTTGAGGCCAGCGCCCTGAGCATTGCCAGATTCACTCTGGATACTGAGCTGCCTCACCATCATCTGCAGACTTCAATAAATCCTCTCAACCTGCCCATCTCTGGGACCGATTTTTACTGTAGGCAGGTTGAATTTGAGAATTCCTGGTCTAACACTGCCAGGCTGCTCTTCACATCATACTTTTTTTTTTTTCCTTTGGTCCTATCAGCAACTTCTCTTGGTCTCTCAGTCTCAGTTGCCACCTTGTCACCTAATTCTGGTGATGAGTCCCTCCATTTCCTGTTCTCAAGACTCTGTTTAGTAACCTTTCCAATTCCTCAAGATCCATAACACTGGGAATTCCCTTAAATTTCTGGACCCCAGATTCATGCTCTGAAATGCCATTCAGTATCTAGGTATCGTAGGCCTGCTCTCTGTGAAATTATTTATCAGTATTTACCACCTACCTGTTAAGAGCATAAATGCACTCATCTGCAGATGCCCCTTTCAACCTCCTTAGTACCCCTTGCCTTACCACACAGGTATGTGTGGCTAATAGCACTGGACCTTAATTCAATGTCTGATCTTGTAGCTCCTCAATTTCCAAGCAAGTAACCTGAACAACTGCCTTCTTTTCCCTCCCTTCCTTTTCTCCCTACCTCCTTCCTTCCTTCCTTCCTTCCTTCTGTTACTCCTTCTTCCCCTCCTTCCTTCTCTCCTTCATTCCTTCCAAAGACTTTGCCTAAAAATAAAGGTAATAATGAGTTTGCCACCTCATGAAGCTGTTGTTATATGGTTGATATAAATGAAACACATATATCATTTGATATATACTCACTAAATGGTAGGTGTTCGTTTCACTTTAGACACTGTTATAAATGAATCTAAAGTGTTGTTAAGTATTGAATAATGTTAGATAGTGTTGTGTCATTTTCTTTCCTATGCTTTGTTACTTGTTCTACTTGTGACTTTCTTCTAGACCTGACACACTGGTATTTAAGGTCCCTCCTCTGCTGTGTTTGTCTTCTTTTACTGTGACTAAGACAGCCTTGTTGAGCAAGAGCTTAAGAACTGGGGCAAGTTGGCCTGAGATGGAGGGAAAAGAATGTTTAAGAGTTGACAAAAGTGAAACTCTATCCTTGCAGAGTTCAGGATAGAAAAATAATGGTGATGATTAACTAAAGGCAGGCTTTGCCGAAATTGCCTAAAAATATCCATTTCTGCCATGACTGGCCGTAATGCTTCCTAGTTGCTATCACAACAGCACAGCAAAGAGGGGTATGTGCTGCTTCTCCCTACTTTCCAAGGAGACCTCTGTCTCCAGACTTTTCCACCTCCTTCAAGTTTAACCAGGAACAGCAGATGCCATGACCAGATCATGATTCATCACAGAAAGCTTCCTGAATCTCCTCTCAGTTTTTCAAAGCATGGATAGCCTAGTTCTGGTAGACTCTGTGGAGCATGGGATAAATATTTCCTTAATGGTGTTTCTGACTCAAAAGTAGTTGCCATTCTTACTTGCTGATATAGGAATAAATCTACAGAAACAAAGTCAAGAAAACTTATGTGCAATTTCCATTAATAGAATTTCTGTGGCAGGGAAGGAAGGATCAAAGCCAAGAACAACTGTCAATAAATTTTTCAATGTTGCTGAATCAGGAATTGGTAGCTTGAAAGGTTCACTTAGTTCCATTCCTGATTCGGGATTGTGGCATTATAATTCATTTGGATAATGCTTAAGGTTTTCTTTTTACCAATTTTATTTTCTACCTTTCCTAGTCTCATGTTCCCTCATTATTTTCTTTAATACCCCAATCTTTTTCCCTCAAATACAAAACTCTGTTGATTGAAGCTGGATTTGTCAGTCTGATTTTGGGATGGCTGCTGCTTTGGAACAGAAAAGAGAAGTGGGGTAAACAGGGATATTTTGGATTCCTATTATTTAGGAATTTCCGAATCATTATAGATGCTACTAGAATATATTCTCTCTATTATAATAAGCTTCCTAAAGTGGTGGAGAAATTGTCTGGGCCATTGGAAGATAAAAGAATGTGAACAGAATTTGATTCAGGAACACAGGCCCTGTAATAGCAATGACAAAAATGAAGTAGTAGCTAAAAAAGTATTTGTAAAATTTGCTTAACTGAGAACCAGAGAGAAAATCATGACTGCACCTAAATAGATCAGACTGAAGATAAGTAGTTTCTGTTTTTCCAGAAAAGACAAAACTTTAAGAAATGTTATATTTTTTCATAAAAACTTGGCTGACTTACGAAAGAACTTAATGCCAAGAGTTATGGAAATCTAACTCATGATCATGGGCTCTTGATCTTCCAAGATACTGAAACAGCTTTCACCATTAAATGTTACACGAGATTGCATGAAAGGGAGAGACTTAAGAAACTTGTGTATTCTTTTTCTTTCTTCAATTTTGTAGCAAAGTAGTAGTCACAATGTAGTGTGTCTTTCCCATGTGCCAAAAATGTCATATTCATTATCTTTTTAAATTCCCATTGACCTCTAAGAAGTTATATCACTAGTTTTAATTTTCAGACTAAGAACATCAGTTTAGAAAGATTGAGTAACTTATCCAAAATATCAAGTGATAGATCTGAGACTTAAACACAACTCAGCTTGGTCCCAACATTAAACTCTGAACCACTGAATGTATGCTGCACTGTAACACTAAGATCCACATTTAAAAAGCCACTTGAATTAATATGAGAAAAAGGAAAAGTGAAAACAAAGTCTTTGTAGATAGAGAGGGGTGGAGGGGTTGAAGGGAGGACAGGGGAATGGGGAAAAAATAAGAACCAAGATATATTATGTAAAGGTACAGATCTGCAATGATGAATGTCGTTATTTTGTATACTTTAAATCTACCAATAAAATTAATTTTTAAAAGTTACTAAATTTGAAAAGTCATTTTTAAAAAGTGTTTGACAGTAATCTTTTTACACAATGTCTCTTCTCAGTTCCAATTGGTTAATCCTGTTTGTTTTCGTAGTACTTAGCATTTATATTTTCCTTTATCATCCCAAGTACGGAGTCATGGAGTCAGCCCTGAAGCCCCGTCTATACCAAATACATGAAATGTCTCTCGGTCAGATACTGAACAAACACGTACAACCCGAGCAGTTCAATTGACAGACCCTACAAATCTTAGAAAACGAGGGTTCAACGTAAGCAGCCGCTCTATCTATGTCTCCTTCTCACAGCTGTCGATTCACAGCCTCTCGGATTAGACATGTCACCCGAAGAAATGTTGGTCGGCCGCATAAGCAGGGCTGGCACGAGAAGGGTCACGGCGCGGGTCAATCTCACCCTTAATCCCCACCCAGTTGTTCTGTCAGGATCGTCGTGCGCAGTGCATCTCAGGATGCTGCTTCCTTCCCTGCTGCACGGTAACCAAGGCTTGAGGCATTTGGGCTCGCCTCACCTATACTCAGCTTCGGCCTGCACCTCGCCCCTGAGGCCTTACTCTGACGGAGTCTCTATTACCCAGCTCCTTTCCCCTCATCCGGACAGCAGGGTCCTTCTGAGCTGCCATTTCTGTGTTGGTTTCACTCTTAACCAGGGCTTTCCCAGTGGGAAATTCCACCAGCAGCAGCATCTGTCTACATCCGCCTCACTATCCAGCAGGAGGGAGATGTCAGCAGTCACTGTGTGTCACATTCCCACGTGTCCTGTACGGTGCGTCTCCGATTCAGTCCCATGGATCAGGGCTTGGAGAACCCTGGTGGTCAGCACTGGCTGCCATCTTCCCAGCACAATGGGGGGCAACGCTTAGTGTTGGACTCACTTTAAATGCACAGAAAAAACTTTTATCAGAAAAGTAGGCTTTCTTTCCTAAAGTTCGAGACAAGTGTTACCAGGATGAACAAAAGTGGCTATAAATGTTACCATAATGAACAAACGATCAGTTAAGTCTTGCATAGTCATCTTTCATTTTCTTGCTTTTTGGAAATCCTTTCTGGTTTGTTTTCCCCTTTGTAAGCCATGAATTGTACACGATTCTTTATCCAGGAAGGTCACCTTTAGTAAACGTGAATAAGCACTCATTAGTATTCATTTGAAGCAGTGTACAATGTCCCTTCCATTTGAATAATGGGCTTGTTTTAAAAAATAAGTCATATCAAATTATATTTTTATGTTATTTTACCTATAATTCTATTTTCTTTATGAAAATTTAGATTTCTTATTTCAAGTATTCAACTAAATATTTTTAAACATTTGAAAGGAAAAACTGATCATTTCTGTTCAAACTTTAGAAATACAAGGTTGTGCCAACTGAAGTTAAGATATTTTTTGTTTCCATAAATGACAGCGTTGAATGGTTTGGCCTGATGCATGTTTACCACACCCCGATGTATACAGACCATATACACACGTATTCATCATACTGACTCCTGGAAATACACCTATATTGTTTGCATGTTCCCTACATCTTATGCAGTGGTGGATTCATTAAATTCTTGATGCTCTTGTGCTTCAGTGTGTGGAAAAAATAAGTTAATCAGATTAAAGTGATTTTCGGTTTGACGATGAGTCACTTGTTAATCAACTCAGTGATTAGAGGAGATTAAATGATGAGCAATACAAGAACGCACCAAGTTAAGTACTATTGTTATGTGGTCACTGCAGATAATGAAAAGAAGACTTAGCACCAGACTTCTTTTCTCCTCTAAAAGTAAAGTGAGAGTAATCTACTGCCTGGGACTTCATTATCATAAAAAGAATTAAACAGCTCTATGTGCTGTACCAAGGATAGTCGATGATTTCCCGAAACTTGCCAGCTAGTTTCTGCAATTCTTGTAACATAGCTGTTTCTTTTATAGCCAAGCTAGATTTCTTAGCACGACTTGGTAGAAGCAAATATTTCCATTCCCAGGTGGTCTATCGTGCCAGATGTGACTGTTATAGCTGACAAGTGGCACCTACATCCATACTGAAAGATATTACATTTAAAAAGAGAAAAAGCAATCATATTGTTCAAATAACGCATTATTTTATTAGGTTTGCGTCGGTGAGAGTAGTGAGTCATGCTGCTTGCATGATCCATGCATTTCTCAAGACAGGGGTCTCGCACATTTCCTTCAGTGACATGCCACACGCATCATAGGTGACAGCGTGGAAATATGTGAAGATATGCATAAACCTTTAACTATTGTACTCTATAGCCTTCGGTAAAACTATCGTCCAACACATCACGGGTAACATTTCTGAGACAATACTAACTCAGAAATAACACGGTGACAGGAAACACCTGATTTAATGAAATTTTAGGCAACAATGCTATCAGGGAAGAATGTGTTTTTCAGAGGTCAGAAGAAAATAACGAGTATTTTGACCAGATCGCATGATAGTTACAGCATTTTTTGAAACTATAAGTTGTCAAAACTGTACAGTGATGAAATTCATTTCTGACATAAAGCTTAGTGACTCTGTTATATCAGTTAATGGTTTTATTTTTATATAACCCTGGAATACTCATATCCTGATTCATCGCAGTGAACTCACACTGCCTTCCACCATTTCCTCACTGTAGCCCTTTGCTCTGTTTTACCAAGAACATATGTCAATGAGTGTCTCTATGAGACAAGTAAAAGAAGAGCTTTTCATTTTTCAGTGCTTGTCAACACAAACAAATAAGATATATTCCGGAGTTTTTGGAGACAAGGGCTTGCAGGTCAGCCAGTGTTTTGGCACGAGACTGCTTTCTTCTAGCCAAATGAGACAATTAATTTATTTAAGTGGAAACACATCAGCATGGCTGAAGCAAAGCACTCCTCTTAGACATGGTGCTGTTCATTTTTGTTTTATAAGCACTTACATCACGTTTAAGTAGGTGCCAGGCACCCTTCTAAATGCTTACAAGTAATAATTCATGTAATGTTCTCATGCATCTTCTGAGGCACATGTTTCTGTCTCCACTCTGTGCACGGAGGACCAAGGCACCAAGGAGTGAGTGACTGGCCCAACGTGACGCTGACACACGGTGGCGTCTGTGGAACTACGTGGGAAATAGTGTCACAGAGCTTCCTTGGTCAAACCCACTGGGTCTTGCTTTCAATCCTGCTTTCTACCATCATTGTCCTTACTTTGAACCACATTTCCAAGAGCTAGATCTTAGTTTTGTGTTTTATAGGTGAATTCCTTGTATCCTGGCAGGTTTGGAATGGAAATTCTTTCTCGTAAGGTTCATCAGAAACTGGATTTCTGTTCCTAAATCCTGTACTTGGCTGAGGCACAGGTTTCTGATGGATAGACAACTACCTGAGTCATTTTTGCCATCAGTTGAAATTTTAGGCACTAGTTAAGGGCTTCCTGTCTCTCCCTATTTGTCTGTCAGTCTTCCTGTCTGTCTGTCTGTCCACCATTTACCTCTCTTGCTGTCCTCACACATACCGGGCAAGATTTCTGCCACTGAGGGACACTCCCAGCCCTCTCATCAGTTAATTTCTGTTGGGCTTCTTCTAGCCTGGCAATCTACCTGAATTTCTTTCTTAGTTAATTTTTAATTTTTGTCAATTATAATTAGAATCACGTAAGTAGCAATGTAATCATAATACATTTTAAAAATTTAATTATATATGATTATTATTTTAAATAAAATATTATAGCTAGAGTAGACCCCTTTGCTTATCACTCCCTACTTATGTTCTCCCCTAGTAAAATAAACCATTAACTTCAAGAAGATGTGCAAAATATCCATGTATGTCTTATTTTTAAGTATATGCATGTCCACAAAAAAGATTTATAGAACTCTTTTGGGTATGTTTGAATTTTAAATATCATACTACACATTTCATTTGACAGATTTATTCACCAAACATTCTTATTTTTGGTTTAACTCCTGATTTGATTCTAGTTCATTCTTTTTAACGGAGAGTAGTACTCATCAGCCAGTTTCCCACAATTTAACCATTATGATATAGGTAGGCATTTGTGCTACTTCCTAGTGTCTCTACTAATTATAAAGTTGTATCTACTTGTATACCTGTAAAATTTTTCATTTGGAAAATTGCTTTCAAACTTTTTGAGTCCCTTACATATGTTTAAAACTAAACTATAGACTTCTTTTGGATTTCACCAATTTTCCCATCTATGTCCCCTGTGTCATCCAAGCTTTCACATTGCAACTGGTCGTCAAATCTTCCTTATTTCATTCTAGTCTGTGGCGTTCTCCCAATCTCTTCTGTTTTTCATTGGATCATCTCAAAGAATAACGGCCCGGTATTCTGTAAAATGTGCTAATTCGTCTTATGTGCCTCTCAAGATTTGCTTGAGTTTATGAGTTTTGGGAAAGGATATTAAAGAGGTGCTGTGTCCTTCCTACCACAGACGGGGGTACATGATGTCAATATGACGTTCCTCGTGATGTTTGTTTTCACAGCTTGATGAAGGTAGATTTGCTAGGTTTCTCCATTAGGAAGTTCTCCTTCTCTTTCCATGCTTTTATTCCTGCTTTGTGAAGCAAATGCTAGATACAGCCCACCTTCAGTGTGAGCAGAAGCGATTCAATCCCAACTACTCCATAAGGGATCTTCGCATAAAGTAACTGGAAATCACCGCTTCACGTGTTTTAAAATTGGTGTCTAATCGTGTTTTATCTCCTTTAAATTAGTTCCAAATCTTGCATTTTCCAACGTATCATAATGCTCATACCCTTGTATAAGACTGCTATGCCATACTTTAAAGGTGTCCAGCGGAAATGAAACGTCACAGCAGTTTGATACTCATTAGCATGCATTTTACACCACATCAGAGAGTTTTTCGAGTCAAAAAATTGACATCATTAACTTTCCTTTTGGAACTCATGTCCCTGTTGCACCCCCCTCGGAGAAAATTGTAAGCAATCTCATTCTTGCAGCATTTTATTAAGGCATCTGTAATTTCAGAAGAATTTGTGTGAAGCTGTAAGGGTTTAAATTGTTTTGAAAAATGTTATTCTATATTTATCCTCCACTAATATTCTTTTGAGTAGTAAATTGATCACAATAATGAAAATATTTTATATGTGGAAGTATATATTAATTAAAATAATAAAGTTTGTCATTATTGTAAGTTGTCATAATATTATTCAGGTTAAAAAATGTTTCTTTGTCCAAAAGCCTTTGATATATTGCTGCTGTTGTAAAACGTTCAATAAATGAGTAAAAAATGATTGCAGTATTTGTATGTAAAATGCAGTATCTCTCTCGAAAATTTCAAGAAAATAAGAATTTTGTGAAGAAAATACCAGACTACAAATGATCGTAAGAATATTAAATTTGCTGTCTACAAAAATATTAAAAGGATATTGTAGAATTTACTAACATTTCTTAAAAGTAGTAAAAATGTTTGATCACAAATAATTTGTAAAAAATATAAGTACTGCAAAATTTTAAAACTGAATTATATGTTTTTATTGGAAATAATAAGAAAACATTTCTGCACATTAGTATTTGATTTGCTAATTGCAAAAGCAAGGGTATCCTCAAAAGTCATTTGTGGACATGCTGAATATCAAATACCAAAATAAAATATTCAATTGCTAAATCACTGCCATAGTTAACAAAACAAATACCATGTGCAGAAATGGTTGTGTAATTGATGATAATTTCTAGAAATAACATCTTAATTGTCTCATAAGTAAGATAAGTATTTTACATTTATGTTGACTCTATTTGTAGCAAGGAAAATAATTTAAAATAATTTAACAATTGCCGGGCATGGTGGTGCACACCTGTAATCCCAGCACTCAGGAGGCTGAGGCAGGAGGATCCCTGTGAGTTCGAGACCAGACTGGGCTACATAGTGAGTTCCAGGTCAGTCTCAACTACACAGTGAGACCCTGTCTCAAAAAACCAACCAAACCAAACAAAACAAAATAATTTGACAATTTTACCTGAGGACCATTTCACATGTAATGCTAGGGATTCACTGAAAACCAGCAAGACTCAATTGTTGTGGAGTCAGGAATATCCAAAAAACACAGATGGTTAAGGAGGCAAATAATCTGAAAGAATGTGTTAGCTTTGATAATAAAAATTTTTAAGCAAAGATACAAAAAACTTTCAATATTATGAATGAATGAACCAGAGAAATAAAAACTGAGTTGAATGTGATTTTTAGAATTTGAATCCCTTTCTTCATGATTTAAGTTCAAACTATGAATAAGTTTCAATGAACTCGAAATTTATCTCTCTTTTGAAGAACCTGGAAATAGAAGCATAAATATCTGTCCATGCAATTACTGATTCAAAATGAATTTATGATCTTTTTTCATAGAATTCATAGTTTAAAGGGTTGTAGTTAAACACATTATTTCTCAACTAATTATATAAAAACTTAAGTATAATTGTGAGATAATTGTTATTAAAAATTTACTTTGAGCTGGGCATGGTGGCATATACCTGGAATCCCAGGATCCAGGAGGCTGAGGCAGGAGGATTGCCAAGAGTTCGAGAGCAGCGTGGGTTACCTAGTAAGTTTTGGGCCAGACTGAACTACAAAGGGAGACCCTGACTTAAAACAGCAACAACAACAACAACAACAACAAAAACCACTTTACTTTGATTGTGTTTAAGTGATAGAGTACACAAAAATTCATGTCAAGAATTCATGTTAGACCATCCTCCAGTTCCATGCAAAATTACAAAAAGTCTTGGGTTGGAAATAATTCAAAATTGTCTTAGAATTACACACCCAAGGCGCATTTTCACTGTATATGTATAATATTTCTTAAAGTAGATATCATTTTACTACATGATACAATTAAAGTGATAAAAACGAATCCAAATGTTGAAGTATTTTGATGCAATCAGGAGAATTGTTTTTCTGTCCATTGCTAGATAGATAAAATTATAAAGGATTTAGAGCAAAAATTTCAGATTAATTCAGCATTATGTCATTATTAAAACAAAATACAAAGTTCATTTTTTGCAAGAAAACGTTTCCTGACTTTCTCAGTTCATCCTGTATCTTTTCCGATTCTGTTTCCATATTTGCACATATAACTCTCAGCTTAAATCTAAATTAAGGACCATAGAGATGAGACTAGATATTAAGTATGTCACATTATTGTAAGACTTTCTAGACATTGGACCTGCCTGTCACTATGATCATTTAAATTAAGTGAAACACACTAGCAACACTTCCTTCCTGAGTTTGAACAATGGGATCGTTTTCATGATTTTGCCCTCAAAGACTTTTAGCCTTTGTAACAGTCATACTGTAGTACGTAGTGCATTCTGTAGAATAAAATAGCATAGGATAGCAGAGCATAGAGCAGAATACAGTTTTCAACATAGATCTAGAATTCTGACTCACACCCAAATAACATACAATTTGTAAGAAAATAATAATTCAACCTGTTTAACCATGATATTGTGCAAGATGTAAAATGTTCCACTTTGTATTAAGTTAAAGACATTTAGTCCTTTATCATGATTATCGAACATGAGCTAATTTGGAGTAAGGGTGTGTTAAAAATAAATTAAGAATTCATTTCAAGGAATGTCTCACGTTTTTTCAGTTCTCTGAATGCTACTTAACTTTTGACTGTTTTTATTGTCTTTGGTTTAAATGAGATCAAGTTTTTGCCAAGTTTTTCATATCATGAAAACATATAGTCTCTAGAGTGCCTTGGAAAGTTTACTTACAGAGAAAATGTGAAGGAAGTCAGGTAGTTCAAGGCACAATTATCTTGGAAGTATCTTTTTAATCTTATGTGTTAGAAACACGAATATTGTGGCAAGATCATTTTCCCCCTAGGAAGGAAAAGCTATCACTAAGAATTCACAGAAGCTACACATTTTGGTTTAAAATTTTACTTTTTTAATTTATTTTTTATAGTACCAAGCATCTTAGGACATCTAAGATCAACTCAAAAGGAAATTAAAACATTGAGGAAGCCATATTCTGGGACATGAGTTGGATCTATATAAGGCAACTTAAGTTGAGGTTATTATCTTAGTGTCAAACTACAGTTAATTATCAACTTTGTGAAAGTGACTGGGATGATCCTCTGATTAGCCCCATATTTGTTTGTTTGTTTGTTTGTTTGTTTTTTGAGACAGGGTCTCACTATGTAGTTGAGACTGACCTGGAACTCACTATGTAGTCCAGGCTGGTCTGGAACTCACAGCGATCCTCCTGCCTCAGCCTCCCGAGTGCTGGGATCACAGCCATGTGCCACCATGCCCAACTGGCTCCATATATTTTGATGAGCTTTAACACTACTTAAGTATGAATTCCACCCTGGTCAGATGTTGCCTGTTCCATCACATGTTGGGCCTTTTCATGTTCTTAAAACATTTAAGAGAAAGATGGAAGCATCCTACTTCATCTAAGCTAATTTTCAGCAGAAGGCACCCTGGTCCCTAGATTTATGCAAAATTCACCTAGAACTCCTATTCCATATTCCACGGGAAAATAAAATACTGTCCTGAGACTTCCTTTACATTAACATAACCATGAATTTCTGGTTCCCCTACCTGTCAAACAGTCTCAGACTTAACTCTCAGTATGAACTCTTCAATGGACTCTGCCTTCTCTTAAGGGCTTGTGATACAGGCAAACTATTCCCCAATTGTTACAAAAATGCTGCACATCAGTTAAGGTCCTGTTACATGCATTTTGGTCATCACTGCTTCTGGCAGTTTGTTACTAGTCTCTCTCTCTCTCTCTCTCTCTCTCTCTCTCTCTCTCTCTCTCTCTGTCTCCCTCCTTCATTAACCACTGCCCTCCTGTTCTTTGACCTCTTCTCTCTCCAATAGCTTCTTTTCATTGTGCTTACTTTCACTACTATCTTTTTACATTTCACCTATATCAGTTTTTCTATTTTTGTGTTAAATTGGAACCCACGACAAGGCAGTCTCAGGGACCTACTTAGGTAACCTCGTAAGCAAAACTACCTTTAAAAATAATATCCAGGCTCTACCAAAGGGGAAGCAATTTTCCTATACCTACTACGTATTGTCTATGACTAATCGGAGAATAATTTTTACCCTTAATCCCTTCATTATATAATCTAAATGCAGGTACAGTTCAAATAGGTTTTCCAGCAACACTCAGCAATTCAGTACAAAAAGCTTTCAAAGCACACTGATGGGGACAAAGAGAACTGATACAACCATTTGACTCATTTAAACACCTGAATATAGAAGTATCCTGTGATTTATCAAGTCTTCGTTTGTCA
>NW_022900917.1:8827313-8888808 GCF_012274545.1 Fukomys damarensis | reverse complement strand
CCACGGATTGAACTCGGATGCTTGCGCTTGTGAGGCAGGTGGCAGAACCACTGAGCTAAATCCCCAGCCCCTGGTTTCATTCTTAAGCAGAGTTTGTGAAGTCAACTTTGACTGCCTGGCTGAGCATATCTTTACATTTTTTTTAGTGCTGTGGGTCAAAGAGATCCCTTGAACTCAGGTAATACATTCCACTGTGGACCCTCAAAAACCTGGAAAAATGGTTTCTAGACTTTCACCAAGTGTCTCCAGTTATTTCCAAATGTGTCAATGCTGTTTTTCTCAATTCTTCCTAAACACAGATTTTTAGCATAAAACAGTTAAGGAAACTGTGTTTTTTTTTTTAACTCCTTTCCTCTTATAAGTCAGACTCCTTCAGCCAAAACTCATAAAAGGACCCTGAGGTTGTCTTCAAGGCATAGAGTATGAGCTGAACATGGTGGTGAGCAATTTTATATGTTTCTCAGCTCAGGATCTCACTGAGAAAGTCAGACTTGACAAATACTTGTATTAGCCAATTATCTAGCTTTTGCCTACTTTTCCCATTTTTAATTTATATACTTGCCCCAAGTGTAAAACATATGTTGTTTTTGGCTGCCAAAATTCTTCTCCTCTCCCGGAGCACTAATTTCTGTGCTTGTTCCACCTTTAGCGTCTAACGTTGAACTAGTATCAACTACAAGGGAAACAAGGCAACCTCTGAACTTTAGCTGTCAGCACAAGCTGAAAAGAACAGAAATGGGACCAAGATGTGGGGTGAGGGTGCTGTTCTTGGGGATGGAGTCTCGCTGGTATTGCTGTGTCTCTAGAGAAGAAGCCCAATTCCCAATTCTTTGCACCTTTTGCTGGAGAAGGAAAATCCTTAATCATTCATTAAAAAATGTGCCTTATGGTTTTGGAATTTTCCAAAAGTGTTCATGCCATTTCCCCCCCAGCCTGAGAGTTAGTAGTGCTGACTTTACAAAGAAAAACAACAACAACAACTCATATGCAGTGTTTTAGAAGATTAAGATCCAATAGTTCTTAGGGGTAAAAGTAAAGTTATCCTTGGAAATCGTGGCAACCAGAATAAAAAAATAAAACATGCTACAACCTTCCCACAAATCATGCACTGTTTATTTAGCAGTCACCTGGGTTGTGTCTACCCTTGTGGGAGAGGAAGCTGTGTTCTCTTAATCGCACATGGAACATTAAAAAGCAAATAAGTCATCTCTTATCATCCCAAATGGGCTCTGAAGAAAAAAACAAGTGAAAAGATCCTATCTTCATGATTTGAAAATTAAGTTTCTTTTTTTCCAATCACCTGACTTTGACCTGTTCCAAAGATAGCCAAGTTCAAAGATACGTTGGTACGCCTGCCTTCCTTTTGTATAAAACCTGTGCTAGCTAGATCAAAACACTTTATATGACCTTCATAAATGAGCTCACAGAATCTTCCATGGAAAGAATGTCTTGTCAGGGAGAGGCAACTTAGAGAAGGGTTATTCATGTTTCATACGCTAAACTCATGCGGGAACCCATGCCATGATTCCACACAATTCATTCGTTTGTTATAATACCATTTTCTTATAATGACTACCTTTGGGTTCCCAGAAATTTATTTCAGATTTTGAGCTTTCCCCGCTCCTGAATTTCTTTCCAGACTTGACTTTGTCACTATTTTAGAATGTTAAATACTTGAATTTTACTCGGTATTTATGACATACTCTAAGGAAAAAAAAAAATGGATCACTGGGAAAATTGGACCAAAGAACCAGCAAATCAGTTTAATACTCACTTCACATCACTGAAAGTAGTTATTTCTCTACAAATATAAGAGTTTCCCCAAGGTAGTTTAGAAAGCCCATGTTTTCAGAGAGGCGAGAATTGGGTTGATCCCTGCTTCATTCTGCATCCTTCATACAGCCAGCTCGTTCTTTGACAAATCTTTGCTCTGTCCTTGCGCACTGCTGTGCAGATAATCTGGCCAGTGACTCTCCACGCATCTAAGAAGGACGCAATCAAACGAGGATCAGAAGAGGTATTTCTTCTGGGATTTGGAAAGTTTGTATAATGTCTAAATCAGGGCAAGATCCAAACTAATTGATCTTTGATTCAAGATTATTGACTAAGAATTTACTATGTAAATCCCGGTACCAAAGGAAAAAAAAAAAAAAGAATTTACTATGTAAAAGTTATTTGCTCTTGAAAAACAAAACTAGGTATGTTAGATTTTCTGTGCTAAAGGAAAAAACTATTTTCTCGTTCCGTTAAGAAATAATAATTATATAATAACACAAAACATAATTTCATGCTATATAATTATATATGTTATGCTGTTATATACTGGTTATAATAAAAGTCAATACTTTGTTTTAATTTTTGTAATACTAGGGATTTATTTCAGTAGATGTATAAGGAGTGATCAAAAATGTGGTGAATGTTAACATTTTTAAAAATTGCTACAGTTAAAGCCACACTGCCATCAATCTTGTTCAGAATATTCCTCCCTGCTTTGAGCCCATTTGCCAGTTTCTGATGCAGCTCTGGAAGTCCTCTTTCGTGAGGGTTTTTATGAGGTGAGATAGAAAATGGTAAGTCCTGCTGCTGAGTGCTGTCTAACGAACAGTAACCCTGAGTGATTTATGGCTGAAGTCATATTGAGCATGAAAGGAAAATATTTTGGAAAGGTTCAGGATGTTGAGGCAGCTATGACAATACAACTAAGGGTGCTCATGAAAGGGACTTCCGGAACTGCTTGAGGAAGTTACAAGAACTGTGGGATAAGTATATTCAAAGCAAGGGGAAGATCTTTAAGGGGGATTAATGGCCAAGTGCCTGTTTCCATAATACATGTTTTTAATGCAATCATTCATCATAATTTTAGATAATATCTTGTACAGGGCATGGGTAAGGAGACAGGACTTTCATGGAGCAACTGGAATTCTAACATTTATAGAGTTGGGAGACCATGAATGCAAACATTATTTAATGGGAAAAACCACAAGATAGTTTTGAATTTGCTGTGTTTATAGGTAAGTAATGGCATGAGAAGATTTGTGCTGAGTTTCCAGAGTCTTCTAGTCCATAGTGGCTGCTCTATTATACTTGAAAAAGTAGTTATCACTGTCATTATTTGCTGTGATTCGATTTTATTAAAATGTCAATCTCAGAAGCACCGTATGGTGCCTACTATGATACCCTTTTTTAAAAAAAATGTTGATACCCTTTTGATTTGAAACATACGGGGTCATAATCTCAGACTTATTCAGATTCTCAAATGTCCCTGACACTCTGCTGAGAAACAGCGGCAGGGTGGTGAGATGTCACTGTCCTTGATCTGTGGCAGATTTATGATATTTTTTCTCCTAACTCCTAGGTTTGAAGCTATTGCCTGAGATTACAAGTCTCTGCTTGGCCTGCTCACCATGTGGGAAGAGGCCAATCCTCAGGGGACCAATAATTTTCTTCCACATTTTGGCACTGCTACCCACACATGAGTCAAGGTCCCTAGTGGCCATCAGGTTGTCAGATGGTGGAGCGGCTGGTATGAGTTTGTGCAGATCTCTGCAGGATCTCCCCCTCACTGAAATCTATGACAGTAAGGAAGTTTCCATGACAAAAGAAATCAATGGTCTTTAATAAATCCACCCACTGCCCAGTCGAGTTGGGGACGAAAGACCAATTGAACACCCAATGCCTGAAAATCTCCTCCAAAGTCTCATTTCTTTTCATGATATGTCTGGTCTGTAATCACTGGGGAGAAAGATTCAAAATGTTTTCTTATGAATATAATTTCTTAACAGGAGTTCCTCATCATGTTTTTGCAATTAACAGAAAAGACCAACAGAGAGCCATATTTTTATGATCAACCTCCCAGCGTCTAAAACGACCCCACCCTAACTAACTGCCATCTTGGACTGCTCTACTATCAGCTTCAAAAGGGAAAATTAACCCACTTACATCTCACAGATACGCTTTCATTTGGGAAGGGGAGCTTACTAGGAGGCTACAGAAATTAGGCAACAAACCAGACTGAATACTTCTGCAGACCACATCTGGTTAAGAAGTAAGGCAGATTCTTTGCTCTCTAGGGAGAATCTTCAAAATCCCTGGTCCATGTTATGGCCATAAGATAGGAACAGAGTCTTCGGAGGATTGGTATTGTGTTCATTAAGGTGTTTATTTTACTTCTGTCTCTTGGACTGAGAAACAGGACAAAAAACATATGTTAGGGAAATGGAAGACATTTCAGAGCTTACAATATTAGGATTAAAAATTATAATATTTATTATAAAAAAGACTCCAATTACCATTTTACTGGGCAGAATCTTTGCAAGATGTATGCAAACTAGAAATGGAATTTCATCTTTAACTCATTATATTTCCATAAGAAGCCACATGGCTGGGCTTTAAAGTATAATTCCACTGTTCAGTACAATATGTGCCTTTACTTTTTGTTTCTTGCTTCTTAAATTGTAACAGCAACTTCATTCCATAAAAGTCCTGATTTTAAATGTCATGTTTTAATAAATGAAAAAAAAATAATTCTGATTGAAGCAAATAGGAAAAATTGGAGGCTAAAATCAATTTTTAAAAAGAAAGAAAATAAGCTTTTGATTTCAAACCCTCCTCTGAAGAAAATTGTTTCTTAATTTTCTCATTGGGAATATACCAGATGCTTTCTTATGGCATCATGTCTAAAAAGAGATGACTTGGAAAATAAGAAACAAAGTCTTGACTTGCTGAGGGCTGCTAATCTCTCAAGATTTTACTGTATAGTCCCTTCCTGTGAAGCAAACTTATTAGGGAGATAGAGAATGAAACTTCAGTTAAACGAAATTTGTTTCAAGTGCAAGAGCTGGTCTAATTTTCTGAGAAGGGAAAGAACTTCTCCAATTTTCAGTGGTATTCATGGAGCTCAGTCTTTGAATAGTCCACCTGTGCATAAGACCTTGCACATTTGTAAAGGAGCTTCACGCTGGATGCCCTCATTTGTAGAATGTTTACCCATCTGCAGGAATCTACGTACACTGAGCTCTTCTATTTTGCACAAAGTGCTGATGAAATTATCGAATCTGTAGTCTAGTTATAGGCAAGTTATTATTTGTTTATAAAGGATCTGATAGCAATATTTTGCCTTTGTGGGTCATATAATCACTGTCACAATTATTCCACTCTATTCATGAAAGCAGCCATAATGTAAAATTAGCTATGGACACTACCTGTGTTCTAATAAAACTTTATTTACAAAAGTAGGTGGTGGGCCATATTTGAAGAGCATAGTTTACTAACCCCTACATTAGTACAAGAAATCCTGGAGTAGCCCTGCTACTCCTCAGTCCCCCAAATTACACCTGTACTCAACCCCAAGCAGGGTTAAGTTGACCACGTGAACACAGTGAATTCTTTTTCTGTCTAAAATTTGCACAGTGTTTGTTTTTGGTATCAGGGATTGAACTCACGACCTTGTGCTTGTGAGGCAGGTGGTAGCACCACTAAGCTAAATCCCCAGCCCTGCACAGCAAGTTTTACAAGCTGGTCAAGTTACAGTCTAGATTCAGGCAGTTTCTGAGCCACGCAGTTCTTTATGGGCACTAAGTTAGGAAGAGGTGAAACAGGTGATACGCCGACAGTAGAGAAGAAAAAGGAACCTCTTTTTCTGTGCCCAAGAGAATTGGCACTGCTATTTGTTTCTCTCTTAAAATGTCAATATGATTTAGAGCCACGTGTTTAATCAGGAAATTAAGTTATCTTAGGAATTGCTAATGGAGATTCTGTCAGAATCACTATTGCCATTATTAAATGTGATAGAACTGCTCCCTTCAGCATTTCCATGCCCTCATTAGCTTCATCCACTAAATCTTATATAAAAATCTCCTTTACATCTAATTGCTAAATCTTTAAAAGGAAATAACTAGAGTATCTCTTACTCTGGCATCCCTTGATATCCCTTTCTTGTGGAATTTCTGAGAAAGGGAAATTCAAAGGATAATTGTTTTCCTCTCTTTGCTGGCCTCTGACTTCAAGAATTACTAATGTGATGGGATTAATGATCACCAACAAATCAGAGGTAAATGAAGAGGCCCTAAGAAGTGGCCACAGGGGACAAATAAGAAGTGTTGGAGGGCCCTGATGGAAACCACTCTTTGTTTACCAAGAACTAGAAGCTGAAGATCTTCCCAGTTTGCCTTCTGATCCAGCTGGATCCTTTGGAATTCCACAAGAATCTGTCCACTAGAGGTCTTTCATGAAGGTTTGGCTAAATTCAATTAGGCTTTCACTCTTCTTTCTAGAATGTAATTTGAAATCAATTCCAGAACTAAAACCTTCCTGGCACACTTAACCCAAAGGTTGTCAAACCCAGTTGACCATTAATTGCTCCCAAGGTCTACATTAAAAATTAAACACTTCCAGCTCTAAAGAGATTCTGTTTAAGAAATTCTGCTCAAAGCAAGTGGATCTTTATTTCCATCTAAAGCCAGATGTGAATATGATGCCTCCTATCCATGGTCCAGAACTTAGTCATTGATTTCGTTTGCCTTTTCAGTTTAGAAATTGGGAATTCTAGGGAATCACCGAAGTTCACATAGGCAGTCAATGAGCTCTGGATTAGTAAATGTTGGGAGGGCTGTGGCTCTTCCTCAGTGCTGGGCCCACAACAAACTTCTCCCAGCAGGAAGAGTGCACTTTCACCTGCACTTCACAGCTATATGGACTCAGCAATCCAGGGGGCCAGTACCGATGGAGTGAGTGAGTTGTCACTAAGGATGAAACTGCTTTGTTATTCCAGGACAGAGCGGTAGAGTTGTCACGTATCCATTTTTGAAACAGATGGTCTGATATTTTACATTTATATCTGGTAAAAAAAAATGGGTAAGGAAATTCTGCTGTGGTATTTTAATTGTCTGGATTATGAATCAGATTTATGAGAATGGACCTCAGTATTTATAGACCTTTGAGATCTGGGTGGAAGAACACTGGGATTATTCTAAGATCAACAGAAGAAAGCTATTTATTTGTGGGTTTCATTGGGTAAAAGAAATTCGTTGGGTACAGAATGTTTCTAAAGGAATCATTTCTAAGAACATTCGCCTTGGTGACTTAGAGACTGAGGATGTCTCCTTGTCCTTTGATAGCAGCAGACCCTGGTAAATGTGTACAAAGCCAAGTCCTTCATGGATGGGTTACACAATGCTAATGATGCACAGTGCTATCTTGAGGTGAGAGAATGGGTCATTTTTATACACATTTAACAACTGGTTCTCTTACACAAGATATTAGCAAAGTATCAACTGTAGGAAACTGCAGAATAACGTACTCCCGAGGGTCTGGAATAGGCTGTCCCAAATGAGAAGAGATAAATTTCAAGCTTATGAAATGCATCTTGTAAAATATGACAGCTTTCAAATGGAAGCTGTCCAATGATACACCCACAGCTGTTACTGGTGGCAACGAGTCTTCAAGCAGTACTTCTACCATCAGTGAAAATTGTCCTTAAAATACCCTGTTTCATTTAAGTTAATCTGACTCTAATTTTAAAACTCTATGTGAATTCATCTACTCTCAAATCTCCATGAATAAAAACACAATGGCCTTTTCATCATGAATATGCTCTAGACTGTAAGTTTCCTAAAAGTTGTATTTACCATTTCCTTCAGCAATTGTCCCTGTGTCTGGTCTATAGCAGGAGACCAGACCTTTGGCGAATTGCTATGCATTTGCTAATTGAACACTTAGAACCTCAGTCACTGATTTTAAAAAATCTTATTATTTTTCTTTCTGCCAACAGCTTCTGCTTTTTCTTTCTCATATGTCCCTGTGGCTTTCTAAGAATTTTTAAGCAAATAATGACATGTATACTTCAGGGCACAATGCATGAAAAGGTGCTACAGTTGTTGGAGTTGTTCCACTGGGCACCCAATGTATCTGTCCTCTGGACAGAAAATAATCTCCTCCTCAGGCTGTTCTTCATCTTTTGTATATTTATTAGTTGTATAGTATGGAAGAGAGTTCACAAGAGTAATTAACTAGTTTACTCAAGGAACTGTGGTCATCTATAATCATGGAGTTTGATTTGCTGTTGAAGACCAGTTCCTCCCCAAACTCTGAAGTCTCCTTGAAGAGACTTCCTGTCCTTCTAAATAACTCTTTCTCTGCCTTAGAGCAGCTAATGTGTATCTGTGAGTCACGAGTTTTGACCAGCCACCAGGTCCAGTATAGCGGAATTCATTTTTTCATTTGCTAAGGAGCAACAGTATTCTTGATCATAAAAGTTTATAGGACTAAGGCTTAGGATACTGCACCAGAGCAAGTCAAGGTGTAGAAGACTCTCTGGAAATGCATGCATGGGAGCACGCACGCCACACACACCCTTGGTCAAGAAGTGTAGGAAAAGACAAGAGTCTGAAAGGCAAAGATCCTTTTGCCTTGAAATAGCACCAGCTCTTGATACATAAAATATAGGAAAAACGGAAGCTCCATATTGTAAGTAGATCCTGAAAAATAATGCTGACCCCACCAACACAATTAGGTAAGCATGTACTGTCTTACTTTGTTCTTTCTTTCTCCTCTCCTACCCTTCCTCACTTTTATTTTTCTTCATTCTTCTCTTTGAAAAATAAATATTTTATTTATCTACCTAGATATTATCTACCCAAACTCATTGCCGTTTACACGTCTGCAGTTTCTTCCCTGTTGAATACATTGTAAGATTCATTGACTTAATTATCTGCTAATCATTTGAGGTTAAATGTGGTATGTTGTATCAAGAGTGAAAAATGCCCAGCCTCCTTTTGTGGAGGTGATGTGGAAAGAGGTGTGGACCTTGTTGCAGAGGTAAGACACAAGGCAAAGACTGAGGAGGAAATAAAGTTCACTGAAGTCCTGATGTCAGTAAGATCCTCATGCTAATTTCAGTTTCCACATTGGGATTCTAGAACTTATCAGCATGTAATTTGTATCACTTCACTGAAAAAAGATAATGTTTTGAGCTTTGAAAGGTTCTTTTTCTTGGTCTGAGTTTTCATGAAAGGATAGGTAGTTAAATAAATTCACCTATTTACTCAGTTATCAAATATTAATAAAGGCCTACTATGTTGCAAGAACTGTCATTGGTCCTTCGGATACATTAGAAAATAAGACAGATAAATAGAACTTCCCAGTGGGACTTGCACATCTTAATAAATCACAGAGTCTCAGTGATACTGCATTTCTAGTTCAATCGGTCCTGTTATTACATGACTCTCAGTTTATCTAATGACCAGGAGGTGTGGTGTCAAGTACTCGTGATAACGCTTGAAACTTTTCTCATATTCAGGGTTCTCCTTTCAAGTGATCCCTGTTGTGATCTTTCAGGGCTTCTCTCATCAGGATGGAAATAACTGTGGGAGGAATGGTTTCTTCCTCTTCCAGCCAAAGAAGTCATAAGAGCAAGGCAAGCCCTGGCGGTAGAGGCGGAAGAGTCTCTAGGAGAAAGAGGAGGAGGAGCAAGAAGGATGCATTGTATTCCAGTTTCTTCTCAAGCCAGACTCAATTACAATATTCATTTTAACGAATCTCTGGGCACATTTGTACCTTTAAAAAGTGTGTCTGCACTCAGGGGAAGCACTTGCCTAACATGCACAAGACTGTGTTTGATCCCCAATACTGCAAAGAAACAAATAAATAAATTTATTTAAAAAGTTGCATGCTGAGGAGAACATGAGGGAGCCCTCTGTCATCCGCATGATCTTTTTATTCTGGTAAATTCTCATATACATATCATGCTTATATAGAAAGGTCAGTAAAGGATCCGTGATCACGAGTGAGCTGTTGAGAGGGGAGGGTAAGAATCCCATTAATAAAATGTGGATTTGCAGGCTGGGCATGGTGGCACACACCTGTAATCACAGCCCTCGGGAGGCTGAGGCAGGAGGATTGCTTTGAGTTTGAGACCATCCTGGGCTACATAGTGAATTCCAGGTTAGTCTCAACTATGTAGTGAGACGCTGTCTCAAAACACACACACACACACACACACACACACACACACACACACACACAAAGTGGATTTGGAACCATACTGTGTGCAGATCACACACAGACTTCGGTAAGTTCCTTCCAGGTGTGATGTGCCCCCGAGGGTCCCTGAGCACATCAGTGACGCTACCTGAAAACGCCATGGCTCCGTAGGTCTGTCAATTTAAACTTTCCTTACAGAGACACCCATATGAAAGAACCCTTGCGAAGAGGCACCTGATGTGCTCCACATTTTCTTTCCTTTCATCTTTTTTGGGCCCATTTCTGGAAATGAAAGGCAGTTCTTCTATGCTTTTGCATTAGAACGTTACAAATAGGTTCACAGGTATAGTCAAATATGTCCAAAAGCATTTTTTTTAAAAAACTGAATTAAAAACAAAGAGCAAATTACCATAGCCTCTTTTGTCTTTTAGATTGACACCTGACTGCATAGACTAGCACATTCCAGGTCCCAGGTGGAGATGATGATCAGTGGAAATCATTAAGATTTCTCCGTAGAGGCCGAATGCAGAGCATGACCAGGAGCCAGGCTGTGCCTCTCTTCTCTGCTCTCTTTAGTGCTCTACCATCCCACCAGCAGTGGCCCAGCCCGCTGCCTGTTACTGATTTGTGACTTTTGGACTTAATCCCGACTCACTTTCTCTGTTCATCTCTACATCATTCTTTTTGGAGATTAAAAGACAATAGCTTGGTTTCATTTTTAAAAATGGACTAATAGCCTAGAAGTATAATAGTTTTCTATTTTTTAGACGAATGTCTAGTTTATATAAGATTTTCTCTACATTCTTCTTTCTCCCAGATAAATATACAACTCATGTCTCTATGTTGTATAAGAAAAAAAGTAGTTATTTCAAGACATTGTGGATTTGTTAATCATAGCTTATTTCAAGTAACTTGGATTTTTCCTATAAATAAGTAATTAGATCTGGGAGAACAAATTCTAAAAGAGAAATTTGCTTGGTCACTTCCAAATCAAAGAGAAATGGGTGGGCTTTAGGAATTTATAATTCAGATAAAGGAATAGGGGAATTAAATTTCTCTGTTGAAAATCGTTATTAATTACAATATTTTCCAATGTCAGTACTTAGAAGAGAAAGTATTAGTTTTGATATTTTTCTTCATAAGTAACAGAAACTCTAACTCAAAATAAAAACTTTGAACAATAAAAATGGGCAAGTATTAAATAGAACAACTTAGAAAAGAATACAATCAGTGGCTTCTAATAATCAAAATGGAGCCCCAGCTTTTTTATACCATCATCCATAATCTGCCCTCCTAAGGTGCCGGAACTGTGTGTGAAACATCATCACACCCAAGGATTGTAGAACAAGGGAAGGCGGAATGAACTCATACGGGCCTGCCCCCAGTATTTTCTTTTTCTTTTTTTGTATCAGGAATCAAACTGGGGACCTTGCTCTTGTGAGGCAGGCAGTGGATCAACTGAGCTAAATCCTTGGCCCTGCCTCCAGCTAGTACTTTCTACTCTCTGAACTTAAGCAATTTCCTTAATCATTGGTAGCCTAATTGTTAGCACCTCTAAATTGGTGATGCCTTCACAAAGTGGTTATTAAACAATTAGAAAGTATGGGTGCACAGATCCTGAGTTACAATAAATACTAAGTAGTATGTGTTATTTTATGTTACCATTCAAGAAATGATCTGATTAGAGAAACTAGGTTCCTAACTCGGTCCCATCGGGCAATGCATTAATGATTATGTTTCACCGTGTGTCACTTGTGTCTATTGTCAATATTCTTCATTTCACATTTACTTCTCTGTTTTGTTTCAAACCTTGTATCAGGGTTCAGTCGTGAAAGGAAGGCTCTGCATATATCTAAAAGAGAGAGGGATTTCTTAGTCTATTTTGTGCCACGGTGGCAGATTACCACAGATTGGGTGATAACTATTAGCATTTTACTGGCTCACATCATTGCTAGAGCTTGGGGAGTCCAGTATCCAGGCACTGGTATCCAGAATGGGTCTTCTTGCTGTGCCATGCCGGGTGGGGGCTGGTGGCTGAAATTTTCTCTACTCCATGATACCGACACTAATCCAGCATGAGGGAAGAGCACTCTGAATCATCCATCTGTCAGTGGTCCCCCCTTTAATACTGTTAATGTAGCACTTAAAGTTTCGCATGAGATTGGGAGGATATGAACATTCAGTCTATAGCACATGTTGTTAGAGAACCAGAGAAAGTCACTAACCTGTAGCCTCATTTGGGGTCTATGCAGTAATTCAAGGAACCAAACATTCCTGCCTGCACACTCAACCTGGACCCAGGTAAAGAAAAAGATGCTGATAGCAGGGAAACTGTGGCTTCTAAGGAAGCTGTTCTTGCAGTGTCCTAACTGCCTGCTGGGACCTGAAACCAATCTCCTGATGCTTCCAGCAGAGCCACTTTTTCAGCACAATCATCAGCTAGGACGATGAGCTTGACCAAGAGCAAGAGGAAGTTGGAGCCTGCAGGAGGCCGGTGTGTTCACTCATCACCAGGTCTGACCTCACACCTCTGAATGTAAGGGGTTCCACTTCACTTCCATTTTCCAGATCTCTTTTAGCAAAACTGTGTAGAGTTGGGAATTCTGGTATCAACGTACCATCAATTATCCACTTAAAACACAACAGTTCCAACTGCTGGAGATTCTCTTTGGCTCAGTTTATCATCCTTAGCTACATCTCTGCCTGGCCCCCAGAGCTGGCTGAAGTTTAAATCACTCCTGAAGAAGATTACTTTCTGAGTGTGATACTCATGCTTGTTTTACTTTCCTAATAATTTAAATACAAACTAGATTTATATATTTACTTAAAATATATGTTTATGTACCAATCAGAGTTTCCTCATGATTCCTACATTTTACTGATTTATCATAAGTGAAGGTATGGGAAAAAACCTAACCCTTGTACTAGGAGATCTGTGCCTCAGTTTTTGCCAAGAGAGCTGGAGATCTTGATTTTTTCTATATCAGTACTACAACCTTTTGGAGTTAAGGAATAATATCTAAAAAGATATCATTCTTCCACATGAAGATAGCAATACTCTTTATACCTAGTGATAGAAAGATTTGATAGCCATTAAAGCTAATGTGAATCTAATTTTCTGTTAGATGAATTCTGTTTTCATTATTTCCAAAGGTATCTTCATGCACTTGAGGTTAAAAAGAAGAGTATATAGAATAAGTCAAATTAGGTATTAACTCATCAAGATGTGAATATGAAATTGAAATTATCCATTTTACACTTGACTTTAGCCAAGATGCCAACTGCATTAGCCAGATGCAACCAACTGGAGTTCTCTCCTTTTAAACATTCGTATACTCCCCGTGGGGAGCCCCTGGCTTGGTGTCTTTATTGTGTCTTCTTCCATCTGCAGGGATTGGAAATGCCTCTTCCTTTGGATACCACTTCTCTCTCTCCAAAAGACTCCCTGCCCCATTATTGTTTCTGTCAACACCTGCCCCCACCCTGTACTTTCTGTGGCTCTTCTAAGAACTGTCTATGGTCGTGGGGGAAGAATGGAACTTGGCCTACCCTGTTTTCTTCCTCCTATCAAAAACATAACAAGATGAAAGCATTTTCTGATTTTTTTTAATATGCCAAGATTTAAAACAATCAGAATCCCTTTGTAGAAATGGGGAAGAAGGACTTGATCCCAAAATGCACATTAGCATTTTGTATTACAGATATATACTTTATAAAAAGAAAAGTCAGAATTCCAATACGTTCAAGGGAAATCGTGCTAGAGATAGACACAGTCATAATAATGATGGATTTGGACTTGGAAACACACACCTTCTGTTTTAGGTCATATAGAAAGATTTTTGGATTGTAGGAGTTGATGGTGGACAGATGTGTCTCTATAGTTCTGAGTTCTTAAAAGAACCTTGAAACATTTGATGAGATTTCAGGAAATCTACATCCATCATCATGCAAGCTGATTCAAGGAAAAATGTTTTTTCTTTTTTCTCAAGGGTAGGGGAATGGATGAGTGGGAAAACACTTAGTACATACTTTGGCATGAGGTGCTGCACACAGTACACACACTTCATCAGGCATTAAAATGCAGTACAGTAACTTTCTTTAAAGTGTATCTCTGTGATTGTCTATGCAAGACCACAGTAGCTTAACTAAGACAATAACTAAGACAATAATAACTAAGAGAAAATGCATCCCCTGATGCATTTTAAAGCATATAGAAGTAAGTTCATGTGAAAGGCTGTCTTTTCTTCTTGTTTGGGCTGGCTTTCCTCTCCACAGTTACCCCCTAGAATTTATAGAAAGGTTTCTATATTTTTCTGCTCTATCCAAATTCAGACAAGTATATTGAAGTGCTTTGCAGACAGAAATTGTTCTAACACCATTCTAAATTTACATAGCTCTGGTCATAGAGAACTTGCAAGTTTTTAGAGAATGAGCTTGGATTTCATTTTTGAGTCTTAGTTTTTCCATTGTCAAGTCCTATATTTTGCCTGCTTTACAAAACCAGTGTGAAGATCTCACAAGGTAATAATATGCTCTAAAAGTTGAGAAAAGATCTACAATTGTAAATTGCTATGTATTATTACTTTTATTGGCTGTCTGTTACAGAGTCGTCCAGGGAACAAGCAATGTTCCAAGAGATTAAGATCTCAACTTTGCATCTCAGTGAAAAACAGTACTTCCAGCCCAGCGATGCCTTCCTCCTAACATCTCTCCAGGGGAGGAAATGCCTTCTGCTTAATCATCAACATCACCACTTCCTCCACTGAGAGCCATATCTGATGATGAATCACCCTAGAAATGATCTAGCTGCACCCCTTGCTAGGCTGAGAAAGCCTAAACTGGTCACAGCATTTATCCAGAGGGGATGAAAAACAAAACTCAAGGTCCTCAGAGAAATTAACTTTGCCAGTATATATCTTCATGCTTTATTTTTCACTCTTTCTGTATCCAAAGTCGCTCAATTTGTTTTATTACCCTACTCTTTCTCATGTATCCTCTTTCTGTATTGTCATGAACAACTATCATTTTCTCATATGTTCATTCATTCCACAAATAATTTGGTAGGGACCAGCTATATGGTAAACATTGAGTTAGGTGCTGGAAAAATTGTCGTGTTCCCGATGGACACAATTTCTGTCCTCGTAGGTATCATAATCTATATATGATATATGTCATAATCAGATTATATACCACAATCTAGAGTAAGATGTAGGCAAGTATATGTCTGAGACAGAACCAGAAAGATCACCAAAAATGTGGGCTCTTGAAACCAGGAAAGGAAATATTTGAAAAACCTTAATACTCTATAGATGATCTCTGTTCACCAAACTACTAGTCTGAGAACATCAAATACAGTTTAGGAGGTTAATAGGCTTCTCAAAGGCAGAAATATCTAAAAGCCCCATGAAAGAAAGACGGATTGACCTTGGTGGCTCCATCCTTATTTCCTCTTTTTGGTTGTGACTCTTCTCTTCATTACTCTCACGCACTAAGTACTTTCCACCCAATCCACCTTCTTCGCTTGGCCGTGAACAACCAGCATCTAAAAAAAACTATGATAACCACACTTTTGAGAATGATTGGTTGTAAAGCCGAATTTAAAGGGTGTGGCTGTGTTTGAATTGGTAGAGGAGAAGACTGATAATGTTGAAAGAAGAACTATTTAAGGAAGTGCTGCAATAAAATGCTTCTGTTGTTCCCTCTTTGTCTCCAAGAAACATTTCTGAGTAACATTTGAGAGCTCTCCAGACCAGCTCATGTCCCGGTGCATCCTAACTACTGATTGCCAAGAGATGTTCAGAATATTACAAAAATTTTAGTTTAAACTTCATTAGGAATAATTTAACCGCCTAAGGTATGAAATAAAAGTAATGCATGTAGTTTAACATGGCAATGATGTCTACTGCCACACGGATTTCTGTAGCCAGTAAGCACATCTCAGAGGAATATTTCTTCTGCTATCCTGCAAGCTGTTTAAAAGCTGTTGCCATTTGCAAGTATTTATATATGTGAGTAAGGAATTGTTCAATTGCACAGAAAATGTTTCAATAAATTAAGTTTTGAGGCTGATTTGAACAATAATCTGTGGCATTCAATTTTTTGTTTTTCTACATTTTAAACAATTTCACTTTAAGCTAGTTTGTGATACATCATGGTTATGAATTGGAACTTACACAATACAAAAACAATGTATGTACTGAGGTTCTGTCATAAGATTTTTGCTTTGGAACATGATCCCCTTCCTCAATATGTTTAAAGATTGCTGATCTAAGCTCTTGTCCCTCTTCATTTCTCATACACAGTTATGATAACTTAGTAGGATTTGAACTTGCAACTTAAAAATACAATTCAAATAAGCATGAGCTGCTGTTGTGAATCCCATAGGGTGATTCCACCTCCCAGGGTTTCTTACAGAAGTACCAATGTTTTGCCTTTACGGGTGACTTTGATGTCTGCTATGTACTTCTTTCCTGCTACTTCAAAATCTTACATATTTATGGGTATCTATATGTGTGTATTATATAGAATTGTATATAATGTATATTTTTAGGTATGTGTGATGGCACCATTATATATGTATTTATATATCATGTGTGTCTATATACATACACATGCATGTGATATATACTTTTGTGGTTCATGTATTTGAAGAAAATGGACTAGCAGCATAATATTATTTGGAATATGAAAACTTCACTGCTTTCAGGGTCAAATATTCCAATTTGAATCCCTAAATTACACATTTTTTTTTTTTTGGAGCGGGATCAAACTTTTGCACTTGTGAAGTAGGTGGTCCAAATGACATAATTTATACAACAATAATACCATCAAGCAATGTAGAGGGTCAACATCTTCTCCCACAATCAAGTTTAAAGATGGTATGAATAAAAGGTATTATGTGTTTTTATGTGAAAATCACAGAAGCTTGAGGTTTTACCTTTAAGGAGGAAAAGTAAGAAGAATAAAAGATGGAAGAAAACCTGATTGGCATCACTGACTGTGTCAGAATTTTCATCACAACGACACTTGTTATATAATTAGTCACCACATTTGGTTGACCCACAGCCAAAGCAGAGATTTCCCTTCCTCCTGCCTTGTCAGGTCCATGATTTCTATTTCCTCCTTGAGACATTCATGCAGTTGGCTCTCATCAAAGCCAAACTTATTCTGCACTCAGATCTCTTAGATAAATACCAATTTTGCCCTTTGATAGTAGGTAAATACTTTCTATTCTCATAGAAACAAAATTTGCAAACTCCACATTTTAAGTCCAAGGACTGGCTCATACCTTAATGTCGACTTTTGTTGTCTTTGATTTGAAAATCCAAGTTATTGATTCTCATTTGGGTAACTGATCAGGGAAGAGTTGCTCTCACTTGGAGGCAGCCACAGGATGGTTCTTAGATTAGTTATTGACACTTTTCATAGTATATTTTGAAAGTATTCCTTGCTGTTCCTCATGTTCACATATAAGTACAAATTTGAAAAATTCTGTAATATCCCATTATTATGACTGTCACCTCTCCAGTTTTGTCAAATAAGCAAACGAGAACTTTGATGGTGATGAACAGCAATATTTTTTTGGCAGGGAAAACTTTTACCTGAGGAAATGAGTCAGGCTTCAAAGAGTATTCTCTTGATAGTCATCATCCATGAAGTTGGCATTGGAGCATTTTTTGAAATGTCCAACTGTTGCAACATTTTAATTGTATGTATTTATTCATTTTTCATCCTGTCTCTATGTGTCTTAATTTATGTAGTTATTTCTAAGAACGCTATTTAAGTGTGGCTGGAATTTGGTGGTTCGGAAAATGTCATTTTCACCCTCAATAAGCCATGAAGCAGAAGATATTTGTTTTTAGGTTATGCTATCTCATCAAAAGAAAATTTTTTTTGTGTGTACTCCATTCCACTGTAGGTACTACACATGCATCATTACCACCATCTCTGCTCATTTACTGACCAGATCACTGTGCCATTACCTTTGGAAGAGCCCTTGCTAGTCTATTCTGAAACCTCTCCTGCTGCCTGAGGCAAGGACCCTTTCTACTGGGGTTAATGAGATACCCAAACTCCCTTAGTTTTATAATTAGTGAAACTTACCTCGACTTCATGCGAGAGAAGTCTTGCAAAAAACAGAGGTAACACTCAAACACAACAAATACATTTAATTAGGTTTAAAATGGTATTTCTTAAATTTAATTGACAAGATGTCTACTTTTCTACTGAAACCCGAATACATTCTAATTTTCTGAAAAGCATAGTGTAGAAGACATTAGCATAGCCTTACGTAGTGCATCGAGGCAGTATTTATGTAAGAATTAATCCAAGGCCCTAAGATGAAGAGAGAAAATGCTATGGTTTTTTCTGCTGTAGAGTGGCTGAATTTTACATTTATAATGGAGTAAATGGTAGAGGTAAAATTGACCTTCAATAACCAGAAACGTACTACTTTTCTAATTCAGGGTGGCTAGGTTGGAATAGACTAGCCTCAACATAACCTTTGATATACACTTACTTTCATGATGCACCAATGATTTAAAATTTTAGTTGCTTCCTTTCAAAATGTTGTCTTCCTGAGGAGCAGCACAAACAAAGGAGACGCTGTATTGCTGTGTGAATTGATTTATACTGTATTGTTTCCCGGCAGCATGAATAAATTTAAATAATTGAAAAATTTAGAATTTATTTTAATTTAGTTAGGACTGAAGACATTTCCCAGTGTGTTGGAATGTGAGGGCAATAATCTCAGCAGGCATTCTGTAACACTGTCACATTCTTATGAATTGAAAAGAAAGCTGACTCCATGAACTTATTAAATAAAATGGACTACTGGGTGCTCTGTGATTCTGAAATGAGAAGAATTCGGTGAATTATGAGAATGCAAACATAAACAAGTTAAGAAAAAGCATTTAAGAATCAAAGTCTGCTCCCATTCAATAATTTGTGTATTACCATAACTCTTAACTCTTGAAAATAAATAAAAATAAACGATATGTTCCCAGTACAGAGTAAGTACTCAATCAATATGACCTTCATCATCATCACCACCATTATCAGGTTAGTAATAAGAGATGGGACTTAGCTGGGGATTTAGCTCAGTGGTTCTGCCGCCTGCCTGGCGAGCACAAGGTCCCGAGTTCAATCTCTGGTACAGATGGAACTTCAATGGTCATTAAAGAAGCACTGAATTTATAACTCTTTGACCTAAACGTTAAAGCTGTAGTATTCCAGAGCTGTGGCTATCACACAGCACAGCACACATTAAGGAAGGAGACGCCACTGATGGCTCACGTGATCTCAGATCCTTCTGCCGTGCTACCTGGGTGCAATCTGTCCATGAATAAAACTCGTTCTCTCTGGGTAAAAGAGTTACTCAAAACACCTGGGGAGTGCACCTTGCCAATTACGTATGATGTAGATGTCACAGTTTCACCCCATCCCTGCATGTGGGATTTCTTCAAGTCAGTGAACTTCACTTGACTTCAATTTCCTAGCAATCAGTATTGACACAAAGCAGTCTCACCGTGTAATGGCTGTTTGTTATGAAAGTCAATCAAGGGAGCAGGATGTAGAACGTACTTCCTGCGTGACAAGTGATTCTGACAGGAGGATATTTCAGTGTTTAACAATCCATCTCTGCCTCAGCCAGGAAATGGATTTCCCTGCTGAAGGCATCGCTGAAATATTGAATGAAAAACTCTGCGAGGGAAAAATGACTTATCCCCGTAGTAAAGAACAGAGAAATACCAGACCAGACACCTGTGAAGTGAATGAAATCTGCCCTCCATTGCTTTGTCTTGTATAAATGTTCCCCTTTGAAACTGTTTTAGAAATAAGAATGAAATTGTTTCTAGATTATTCTAGAATACCTGAGCCTAACTTTTTTGAAATAAGTCTCATGAAAAGAAATGGGAAAACAGCATTCTAGTATCAGTATATGAGCCATAAGAGGACAATTCAAATATAAAAAAAGTTGTGTGGAAGAGTTAAATATCTTTTTTCTAGCAAAAAAAAAAAGGCTCTTGAATTCAGAAATGGACACTAAAAGAAACAAGGTAAAGTGTTCACTTTATATTTTTATAATAAAGCAAGATAATAAAACCAGAACTATTTTTGCTATGTCCAATATTTTGTCATTTGTATTATTACTTATGATATGAATGCTTAAAACAAATTATTTTCTGGGCTCTAATAAATTCTTCTGCCATGTGTTTAATATTTACTAGAGATTACTCTGAATAAATGAATCTCACTGAAATCTCAAATCAGGATAAAAATGACCTGCTTAGGGAAATTACCTTTGGGGAAGTGTAACGGGCAACTTGGTTTATAAATGTTGGAAAGACTTGAGGTTTAGATTTTTTTTTTCACTGAGTAAAATAGCTTTTTATAAATATTCTTGAACATTCTTATGCAGCTGCTGGTAGAACTATTCCTCTTCTATTGAAATAGGAACATATAGCAATGGTACGCTCATTTATTAAACTCCATTTCACACATTCTTTTCCACATTTTCCCATATCATCACTAAATCACACAAATTTTTTTTTCTTTGCTTAAATGTCCCATCTTGTCCTTGCGGAAGATTTATCAAACAAGGAGGCAGGGCCAGTGATTTAGCTCAGTGTTTCCACTGCCTGCCTAGCAAGCACTAGGATCTGAGTTCAATCCCCAGTACCAAAAAATAAACAAACAAAACACAAGGAGGCAACCATGAATATAAGCTTAAAGGCTACTCCAGAGTAAGATTTTATAGCATACTAAAGAAAGCTTTGGATTAAGTTAAGATCTGTATGCCTTGAACTGAATTAAGTGGGCCTTTTGAAAAACTATGATAACTTTTGCAACTGCTCCTCTGATTTTGACCTGATCTGTTAATCTCCCTAATCTCTTTTCCTCTCTGATAGCAACAGTTTGATCCCAGTTTTCTCTTCATTTTGAGCATGAACCAAAGCAAGGCTCTCGGGGATGAAAGAGCAATTCATGATGCTTAGTACCTTGTTCTAACAAAGCCTGGAAAAACTCCTTCCTGTCTGGCTCCCTGGTTAAATACCTACTGGGTGCCAGGGCACCTGCTGACATCTTGCTCTAGTTCACGTTACAACATCCAAACAGGCTGCAGGCTTCTGCTCATTCTTAACATCCTGCTCCAGGTTATTTGTTCAGACTGTTTTCTCAGTGCTCGTAATAGGACACACACAGATGCAACTGATGGCTTATTGAATCCTTTGCTGGTACTATGCAGTTCCCTCTGTGCTCCCAAAAAGTATTTTGTGCACAATTTGATACCAAATTAAACTTGTCCTTTAGGGTGTAAAAGCCCCAGAGATTCTGAGATGGGAGAGTGAAGTGAAACTGAGTACCTCGACTTCTATGTCATATAAGGTATTAGGAGAAGTTAAGCTAAGGCCCTCACTATTCTGGTCCCGCAGAAGTAGTGATAGAAAATGCCATTTCTCTACCCACATTTCTCCATTGCTGTCTCCCTTGGGCCTCCCTGAGCTCCTCTGAAGGGGACAGACACACAGGAAATACCAGCTGCCAGACGGGCTGTGTGTGGACTCCAGGCCATGAGTGTTCTGAATAAGACATGTTGTGAGCATTGCTCTTGGCTCAAAGAAGCAGCCAGGGGTGGAGAAAGACTCTTCCTCTTGCTAGGAAGTTAGTGTTCTGGCACCACCTTCCCTGACTAATGAGACTCTTCTAGCTGACTCCAATTGCAAACAAAGAAAAGTGGAAAAGTAGTATCCACGAACCCCTATATACCATGACCCAAATTTACCAACAAACACATGGCTAATGTATGATTTACCACGCCCCCCGGCTCTCTCATCATTTGAACAAGTTACAGACATCATGACTTCCCCCGGAAACACTTCAGCATGGATCACCTAGGAACAAGCATATTCTCCTATATAAAACATATATTATGAAAGAAAAACATATGCTGTCTTACATTTTCCAAAGACTTGATCATACAATATTAAGATTAAATATATTCTATTTTTAAATTTCCCCAACTGCTCAACATTTTTTTCAAATCAGGATCCATTCAGACTTAAGGATCCCTGATGTATCTTCTCTGTCACTTACCTTTCCTGACACCGAATCTTAGCATGTTATCAGGTAAAACCACCCATGCTCTGGATGCCAATGGCTCCCTGGGTATTAAATTAGCTATATCTCCATGGACAGATGTAATATTGCCGACTTCCCTACATCATTTTAGGAAGCACATGCTGCCATCCTGGCATAACTGAGGAGGTGCTAACTTTGATCACTTGGTTAAGGCCGTGTCTGCCACATCTTTTTGTTGTAAAGCAGCCTTTATTCCTTTGGAATTCATAAATGTGTGGGGTGATACTCTGCAAATATGCAAATATTATTTTCTAGCAACAATGTTTTCAAAAATTTTTACCATTCATTGATTTTTATCAGGTAATTACTGAATTTAGATGGTGATTTTCCAATTTTGTCATTCCTATATTCACAAGCTGATACTTTTTGTAAAACAGAAGAAAAAAAATATATATATATATACCTTCCTGTTTTAGAATTGCATTATAGATGCAGGAATCTTTCTTAATTCAATAAATTATAACATTGAATATATATTCTATGAGACTATATAAAATGATTTCATCTATTAAATTATTAATTCTGAAATCCACACTTGGATTCATTTTGTATTTTTTTTAAATCATTGTTCTCAGCCAACACAGAACCCCTGAAATATTTATTCCACTCTTGTATTGTTTCAAGGTTTTCAAAATAGACGTGAAAAGAAATAAGGTCTTTTTGTTGGAACCCAATATACTGATCAGATGGCCAGTTGGTTGTGGGAATTTTCACTTACAGAGAAATCAGAACTAAGCATAGCATTTGGCAATTTAGACACAGCAGCCCTCTGCATTTTGGGGAAAACAAAAGTATTCCATATTGAGAAGCTGAGTTCTTTGAAAAGATAAAAATAAGAAATTGATTAGCTAAAATGAAGACAGAAAAAAATTCAAAGAACCAGCCAACACACTAATAAAAGGAACCCAGAAGCAATCAAAATACATAATTTGACTTGTATTGGCTTATGAGAGTGCTGATGGTGAACAGTGCATTTTTAATAAGAAAACCAGATGTGACTTATATTTTATCCAATTCCTCTATTCCTTCTTGGCCTGCTGCAATAGAACAGTTGCAAAACCAAACTGCTCTGCTAAGATGGCCGTTGTCTTCTACACAGTTTTAAGTGGCGATTAAAGGTGTAAAAAGTGAAAAAGGCTTGCTTTTCTGAATCACAGAATTTAGAAGACTTCACAGAAATGTGACTCTACTTTTAGAATCTCTAACTCATTTCCAAAAGACCTGTTCTAGTTTACAAAGATGACAGAAGTTCAAAACTAATGATCTTAGTCATTACGTTTGTTGTCCTCAATGTTCACTTCCCAGGAATTGTTCAAGTGTTGTCTTGATGAGGAGTAGTATAAAAACCAAAGGTGTAAAATTTGCTTTTCAAAAGAGAGAGATGGACATGGAGATGGAGATGAGGGAGGGCGAAGGAGGAGAGAGAAGGGGAGAGAGGAGGAACGATGAATAATGGGGAAGCAGGGAGGAAGGGAGAAAGGAGTTTGAAATTGAAATAAAAGTTAAAATGAAGTTCAAAAAAATTTTGTTTTCGTACCTGAGATTGAACTCGGGACCTTGCACTTACGATGCAGGCATTTAGCATGCAGCTAAATCCCCAGCCCGAAGTTCAAAAATCTTAAATCCATTTGAAGTTTAAATGACAAGGACCTGATTGGATCGGGTTCAAGTGCTTGCAGGCAGAATGAAGGAGAGGCCTACATTCAAAGATAGAATTAGATTTTTTAGGGGAAAGTTATTGATTCCACCTTGGGGAAATCGTGTAAATCATTTATGAAATGTGTAGAGAAAAAAGTGTCAAAATCACAAGAGAGTTTCTATGTGTGTCAAAGGCATGCAGAAATATGAGCTCTACAGTAGGAAATGACTACAATCTGGAGAACACAACTAATATAAAAGGCAATAAAAGAGAAAAATAGGTAACAATTCTAAATCACTAAAAACTGAAGAATAATTAGAATCAATATCAATAAAAAATTTACTAGTGCCATACCATGTACCAACGTTTTACATAGTTGTTTCATTTATTCTGTACAAAACTGTTCCACAAAATAGATGTTGTTCTAAGAAAATTAGAAACCCGAGGTTCATGGACTGCTTTAGTTGCCCAATGTTCTCATTGAGGACTATGAGGCTCATTGGAAATACTGCCTTCGCTGAGGAACGTTCCCACGGGCGTGCTGGAGCTGGGTGCCTGACTCCAGTGCACTCGCTCATCCAAACCCAGCGGCATCCACCACCCCGACAGGCTGTGAGGATGGCTGATTAGTGAGTTCAACGTAGGGAGGAGCTAAGAAGAAAGGAACGTCACAGCGCTCACAGACCGGCACTGCACAGTCACTAGTGTGCTTCGATGGCATTCTGACAGAATACAGGCCAAAGTGAGGAACCACAGCAAGATCCTGGCAAACGACTTCATATAGGTGTATCTTCCAAGTCCATCTTCTGTAACTTACAAACGGGTAAAAGGATGTAGCCCACTGCAATTCAAATGTAATTTATATGCATTGTGTATTATCAGCTCCTTTTTGAAAGAAGCTTTGGCATTGCACATTCTGATTGCTAGCTTTCTTCCTAGGCTATAACTGCAGCGCCCTTGTTTAAACAAATGCCAATGAATGCCATGCATTCAGGGAAATGTTTGCAGTGAATTAGGCTTTAGGATTGTTCTTTGCGTTGGTCCCATTCCAGGAAGTAACTGACTCATGTTGTGATGGAACCACCCTAAAAGGATAAATCAGGGTGACCCACTTGGAGTCTTTTAAAACAATGGCTACATCTGCATTTCTCAAAAGGAAAACAACTTGGAACATCTCAAATCAGAACCATGCCCAGAAACAAAAATATCCACCTCACAAGAGGGTCAGGCCAGGGAAGGCATTTCCATACCTTGTCACACAGAGCTGATCATGCTGGGTTTTCAGTGGTACTTCCAACAAAGCCCTGTCATTCGGTACCTTGTCAAGATAAATCTCCCTGCTGTCTCACCGGTTCGATTAAGAAGCCTCTACTGTTTTGTAATAGCACCTTCCTCTGAATTTGTGTGCTCTCCTTTCTACAGAATAAATGATGCTCCCACACTACGCTTCTGTGGGACTGGCCGATCTAATTGCAAACAGTGATCGTAAGAAAATCAGGCTGGCATCAGGACTGGCCTTCCTGTGCTACTGAGGAGACATCTTCAGATGAATCCCAGGCAGTTCAGTATCTTTGCCCACCGGGGAAGTAAAATACCTAGGCTCACTAGCCCAGGGATTTCTGCTCTAGTTATGTCCCGTCCCTCTCATCCCAGATTTTGTAAAGATTTAACTTTCCTTCTCTCTCCTTTTAGTTTTTGAAGACTTCCCGAGGTGTAACATCCAAATGTCAGTACACTTCCAGTCCCCAGGGCAGCGGAAGAGTCTGCATAGTCAGAGTTTTCTGTGCCCAAACAAGGCAGTCTGAATCTGAATGCTGCCTCATTTTGAGAGCAGGGCTGCCCAGTGGCCTCAGGAGGAGACCATGTGGTTAGAGGGCAGCACGGAAGCTGTTTGGACTTGGGAGCTCCTGGAAAAGGGTTGAGCTACTCCAGGGGATGGGCACACTGTTTGGCAGGCAAGTCCACTGACTAAGAGGCTGTCTGATGAAACAGCTGCACTGAAGTAAGAAGGAAAATAGCAGCTACCGAGGGCACCATCTCTACCAGGCCCTGTCCACATTAACTGTTTCACAGTTACCTCCTGCTGAACACGTGCCAGACACCATGTGTGAGACATATTTTTTACAGCAGACGTAGGTATGATTATTCGCATTTCTTTTCCATTGAGGGAAATGATAAGGAGGAGTAATTTACCCAAAACTACAGACCCAGTGACTTGGGAAAATGGTTTCCGATTCAGTTGTCTGAGTGCAAATATCCTCTGCAGTAAACTAAGTTACCACCTGATTGATTTTTCATGAACTTGCTGTGCTCAGAAAGGAAGAGGTGGACAGAGTTGGGCTCTGGAGACCAAAATGGCCAGAAGCAGCAGCCTGTGGAGAAACACAGAGGCCTTGGCATGGGCACCTTCTTTCAGATAATGAAGGCTCAGTGGCAGACTTGAAGCAGGCCTGGTTGGAGGCAGAGGGAAGGATGGGTCTGAGCATGATGGACTAAGAATCTGTGGGGAGCAGGCCCCGCAGCAGCAGAAGAGAGCTGGATTCAAAGTGGTGGTCAAGGTGGCTGGTTGGAGAGGAGAAAGAAATGAGTCTGAGGAAGTCAGACGGCATTCTGCTTAAACTGGGATGTCTTTCTGAGTGGGGAACAGAACATGTGGCTGAAACATTTACAAGCCCAAAAGAGAGACCAAAAATCTGACATCTCTTAGTTTGAGACTTTTCTCAGTGCTGTAGTTAGGGTCTTAAATAGCCCTCAAAGGCCTGTGTGTTCTTTAGCAGGTTCTCTGTGCTGGAACCACCGGAAGGTAGGACCTGGCTTGAGGCCCTCAGTCACTTGGGATGCACCCGGAGGGGGACTGTGGAACCCCTGTTCCTTCTTCCTTTTTCTTTTGCTTCCTGACTTTGAAGGGTGGTGCTCTGCTCTGCCTCCCCCTCTGGCCTCTCCACTCCCAAAGTAATGGGCACCTGAGCTTGGACGGGACCCTCTGCACAGAACCCAAAACAACCTTTTCTCTTTATTCCTCATTCAAGGTATTTGGTTATAGTGACAGAAAGCAGACTGACACACTAAGGATGATGGCACTTCCATTTGAAGAGAGGGACGTCTTATTGTTCAGTAAATAAGAAGCCCAAAAGCTATTTTTTCATAGCTATGGGAATATTTTTGGAATAAAGCCCAGTATTTTTAGCTGGTCAATAAGGACAGAGTATTTACTAACCTGTGTTTCTACCTTGAAGTAAATGAGAATGACTTGGATAACTAAAGCTTTCAGTAAAGTGAGCTTGGGCTTTGTTTAGAGTTTGCCATTCTTTAGACAGCCTGAACTTCACTTTTCTCCTTTCTCTGTTTACCATTACTAAGCCACAATACAGATTTAGAAATTTTTCTGAATTAATTTATTAGTTAATGTTATAAAAACTGCATATGAAATGCTTTAGAATCAATTATCATAATATCGGGTATGTTGAATTAGAAATCTGTGATCTTGGTTAAAACTTGTGATGTACACTAATCATTTCAAATTAAGAATTAATAGCCTAAAAAGGGAATAAATTCCCAACAAATGCACAAGTAACTCTTTTCTAAAGTATTTACTGATTTAAAAATACTTACCGAATAATTGCTATACACCCAACCAAGCAGAAGGAACTGGAATATCAACGTGAAGAAACATATACAAAAACCAAATAAGTAAAACCTATGGGTAATAACGTTACAAAGGAAAGCGGGGTAAGGGGTAGAAGTTGGCCAGCACTATCTCAGTTGGTGTGAGAACAACAGCTCCTTTAGGGAATTTCCTGAATGAATTCCGGACTTGAGCCTGTAGGCATCAGGGGAGATAAATTCCCAGGGGGGTGAATGAGAAGCACCAAGATCCTGGGGCAAGTGTGAGTGCGTGTGTGTGTGTGTGTGTGTGTGTGTGCCTGATTTGTAGGGAATGGAGTGGGGAAGAGAAGACTGGCAAAAAACGAAGGCAGAGGTCACTCAGGCGCTGATGAAGGAGGGGATCTAGACATGGCGGGCAGATTTATGAGCTAGGGAGTGGCTGGGTCAGAAGAATCTCTCTGGCTGCTCCACGAGCCACAGATTTCAGTGACACAAGAATCGGTGTGCTTATCTGGAGAAGCTTACAAATGGTATGGGGAAGGCTGGCAGTAATAGAATGGCAAAAGTTATCAAATTAGTGACAAGTCATGAGAATGGAGCTGATACAAGTCTTTTCCTACCACAACTTCTGGTCAAAGGAGAACAAAATGCAAAGAAGAGAACGATGGTAGATTACCTAGAGGTGGAGAGTTATTTTAATCGGTAGTTATCCTCTTCTTTGACGAGAACTTGTAATGAAAATGAAATCAGTTTTGACTCTTCCGTGAGGCTGACATTGCACTGATTATATCTAGGGTAAATGCATTATGTTTAGTTTTCAGTACCAGCTAATAGTAATTCCAGATTACATTAATTGAGTGTTTACACGCACCATGCTGATGGCTTTCCAGATTGCATCCACTCTTTTGCAATAACCGAAGAGGTAGCTGCTATTATCTCTACTACCTCCTGCTCCAGTGGAGGAGCTGAGGACCAGTGTGGTTACATAATTGACTGAGGTCACTCAGCTAGAGAAGGACACACCTGGGAATTAGAGCTGGCCGTACCTGATGTTGAGCCCGGCACTTCACCAAGCTGTTGTGTGCATAAACACATTAACACTCACGACAACAACAGTCAGAGAAACCCTAAACTGATCAGGGATTACAGGGGGAATTCTTAACTGGCATATACCTTGCTGTTGTCCGCTTTACAGCCTCTAAACACAGGCATCCTGGGCGATCCTCATTTTTCTCTTTAGATTTTAAATTTGGGGATGCTGGTTTTCCACTGAAAGGAACTTGAGCCATCAGATGGGAAGAATACTGAATTTCTTCACTAGGCTTTTGCAGCTTTCTGTGGACTTGATTTTTCTCCCTTCGTAACAGCAATGGCGCAGAAAATGATGAGTCAATATCTAGACCTCTTGCTATCTATGCATTTCGAACCATACTGTTGGTGACAGAAAGCAAAGCAAAAATAAATAAACGTGTACAAGTAGGTAAAAAAGAAGAAACTTGCATAGCTGCAACAGAAAGATGATGAATAAGAATGAACTCAATCTTTGCCTCAAATCTTCTACAATTTGAGTTTTCTCTTTGACTTTTTCGAATGCTCTTTGAGGGAAATATCGTAGACAGAGTTTAATTTGATATGAAGGGATCGGAAGAGCTGTCCCGATATTCTGTTACAATAATTAAAACACAAAGACAAAAACCAAACACTTTGGAGACGGGGATGTCTAATTTTCTTGGCATATTTTTTTGTTGTTGTTGTTGTTTTGTTTTTAAGACAGGGTCTTGCTATGCAGTTCAACATGGCTGTGAACTCACTATGTAACCCAGGCTGGCCTCCAACTTGACAAGCCTCCCAGTGCTGGGATTCCATGCATGCACCACCACACCTGGCTCTAAGGATAATATGTTGGCAAGGTATAAGTTACCAAGGTAAGGGCATGAGGTGAGAAAGAACTTCATGAGAGCTGTGTTCCCTCCCTGCCGGCTGGAAATCTGGACTCTCTCCCAACCCTCCCATAGCCACAGCTCCCTAGGAGCCCAGGGAACTCTGCTCATCCCCCATGTCCCTATATCATTGATTTCCTTACTGTGCACTTCCCTTGTACTTTCATGTCCTGGACTCTTCACTCTTGTTTTTCTTTTTTTTTTTTTTTTAAACTAACCAAACTCCTATTCAACCTGCAAGAATTATTTAAATACCACTTTCTCTATTAAACCTTTCAGAATTTCCCAAGGCCAAATTAATATATTATTTATTGATTTCATAAAGTGCCATTTATGTTTCTGTTTCAATGTTCTGCTAACTTCAGTTATTCAGGTGCCATTTTCAGTTTCTATAATAGTCTACGGTCCTCCTTTTGTCAGCATAAACCGATCTGTGCGGCAGTAACAAAATGTGAACTCTCAGTGGCTGCACCAAGCTGCACTTTATTTCTGCTCTTATAAAGCCATCTATGGAGCCTGGCAACTGGCAGTAGGAAGACAGTGCTGGAGGACATCACCCTGCAGCCTCATACGCCATTGGAGACACACTCTGTCACTTTTGCTCACAACTCACGGACTAGTTACGCACTTCTGCCTAGTTGGTAGAGGCTAGGTAGGAAATTCTTCTTGAAACTTTGCTACTTATGCAAACTAAAATCTATGAGACCTTTTTTTCTTCAAACCAACTCCCCATTTTTCTTATATAAAGTTATTTAAAAAGGAAACCATACACCTGTTAATTTAAACCGTTTCTATTATATAGTAATAATTATATTTTTTTAACCATGGGTAAACAAAATTATGACAATTACAACATTAGCAGTGTGTGTGACACCGAAATAAGGTCCCCTACACTACATTTGGGGAATCACCATCCTAATATGAAAAAGCTAATATTCCTTAAGCACCTGGCACATGTCAGTGAGTGCTCCAAGCAATTCATACACAGTGACTCACTCCGTTCTTCTAATGCCTCACCAGAATAGGGTACTTTTCGTCATCCCCATTTGCAGAGGATGAGTGAAAGGACAAATAATCTTCCTAAGGTCTCAATGGCACATCGTAGCAGAGGTGAACGGTGAACCCCAGTGGTCTGATCCTGGCAGGATCCATTTCTTCCAACCCCCATACTGGGTGGAGAGAACTGGAGGGCAGTGTCTATGCCTGTGTCGGCGAAGGGGCACCTTGCCTCCTGTGCACTACGAACTGAATTGGGGTTCACTTGCTGAGAATGAACTGAATGTATTCGTGCCCACACGGCAGTATAGCACTGGCACTAGTTATTTTTAGAAAGGACTTAAGCGATTGCCAGGGGCTGGGTGTGTGTGTGTGTGTGTGTGTGTGTGTGTTTAGGGGGTAGGTGGAAGGGGTTAGAAACAGGAAGAGAAATTTCCTAATTGCTAATGGTTATTGAGTTTCATTTTTAGGTGATGATAATGATCTACAATTGTGCTGAAGGTTGGACAATGCAATCATATTAAAACGATTAAATTATATCAAATGATTCTTCACCCATTAAATTGCCTCAATAATGGGCACGTACCCACTCCCCATGATGAATGTAATCATTATGCACTACAAACATGTACTAATAAAAGTTAAAGGCTCAATGCTTAAAAGAAGGAAGGACAGCAGATGCAATATATGTAGTGGTCAAAAATGTTTATGTAAAACATAAGATCAGTTCATTTACATAGTCATGGTTCTTTAATGATACCTTGTAATGTAAGAAGATGGCTGTGTCTATTCCTTGTGCCTTGGTAAACCAGTCCTAAAAGCCATGTGCCCTCTTCTCCTGCAGTGCTAGGTCACAGTGCCCCAGAGCCCTGTGGCAGTCACTGCCAGTACTGTTACATTTTCATTCCATAGCTGTGAGTGTCCTCGGCTTTTTGGGAAAATTCACCTTGACTCCACTCAGTGTGACGTGGGTTCCCAGAAGACAGCGCTGCTCACTGCCAGTTTTGTTTAGGCAACACCAAATGGCCAATTCAATTATCTTTCTAATTATAAAGACACAGATAAACATTTAGATCTGTATTCTTCATTGAATTATTTGGCTCCAATTCCCTGTTTTCTCCTACAGCTGCCATAAAGAAAAACACTATTAGTGTGATTATTTTTTTAGCAGAGGTCATGTTGGTGACTAGGAAGGCACCGTAAGATTATGACAAGAATACGAATTCTTAGCTCACTAAACTTCTGAACAACCATGAGAAATGTTTAAGGGAGTGAAACTAGTCTATGTGATACTGCAAAGGCAGATAGATACATTCACTTCACTTTTGGCCAAACTCACAGGATGTACAAGACCAAGACTGAGCCCAGATGTAAACAATGGAGGCTGGGTGATGTCACTGCATTCACGTGGGTTCCAGTAGTGACAAGTGAACACTCGGTGGGTATGCTCACAATGAAGGACCCCACACGCCTGGGCTGGGAGACCTAAGGGAAGCATTGTGCTTGCCTTTCAGTTTTGTTGTGAACCCAAAATCCTCCTAGAATAGTGTAGTAAGAAAATTAAAGAAAAAGGGCTATTGTGTGTGCATAGAAGTATTATGCTTATTTTTATAGTTTCTGTCTCGGTTTTTTTATCTTTTCAGAAAGACATAGCCTTTTTCAGTCAGAGTAGCTCTCCGTTGGAAGAACCTCGTATTTTATGTGTCAGATTATATATAGAAATCATTTTTTCCTTAGCAACTAGAGCTATGTTGAAAAGAGCCAGTGATCCTCTGGCTCAAACCCATATTACCCATTCGAGAGCATCAGTGTGAGAAGCAATGGTTATATTTGAGCACATGCAATTAAGCTGAGTTCACAGCTTTCATAGGAAGAAATGCCTTTTACTTAATAGGTGATGATGGCCAGTTTGGTATAGGCTCCGCGAATGTAGTAAAAGCTACTACTTTGCTGAAAAAAGAATGTAGCTAAAACTGAAGCATTTTTTTAAAGTACTGTCTTCGTTACAATAATTTCTCATTCTACATTGGAGAAATGAGTGCAAGTTTTATACATTTTGAAGGTAAAACTGATATTTCCCATGGTAATTCCCCTTAAAATGGTTCCTTTCTTTTTGATGACAGTCTTCTCTCAAATATATGGCAAAATATTTTAGTGTCCCAAATGACATCCATACTCAGAATGCTACAAAGGAGCCTTCACTAACATTTTCTTAGCAGTCCAGGGTTTGATATGTCTAAAAAACTGATTCTTCCTTTTAGCTATTCAGTTTTTATTACCATCTTTCTTTTATTCTTAACAAGGTTTCAATTATACTTAAAACATTCTCCGCTGCGACATGTAATAGAAAAGCAATTGGCCTTTCATTTTGTTCTCCCTGTTTTTCTTACCATAGTTTTATGATCACATAATAATTTTAGCTATCATTAGCCTGATTTTGAAGGAACAAACTGATATTTTGCATACTCTTTCCCTGGGGTTGTTCATCTATATTAAACATCTAAATACTTTCAAAACAAGTCTAATAAATCCTTAAAGTATCAAATTGGAACCAATGCAGACAAATCTAGGAAAATTATGTAGGTGTGGTTCCTGTCTAACCTACAGTCATTATGTTAAATCACAATGTCTGGAGCAGCTGGTTGAATTTATATATTAAACATAAATTTTCTAAGTGACACTTTTACTAATACAGTATGATTTTACTTTTCTGAACTTCAAGTCGTATTTCATTAGAATGACTCAAATAGCTGCTCTAGAAACTCACAAAAATTTTCATCAAATTCAAGGTTTATGGAACATGTCACCTAAAAGACGTAAAAGCTGTATTGTTCTCATTTCTTTCTCCTTCTGTCTCTCTCTCTCTCTTTTTTTTTTTTGGTGCCTGCTATTTAAAATCAAAAGACTTATACTTGATAGAAGTACAGAGTAAAGAACCGGATGGGAACATATTAGAAATGCAAAATTGAGCAAAAATTGCTTTATATTCCAGGCACAGCCTTCATTTTAAAATTAAATTATTCAGAAAGATCAATTTATCTCAGGATGTGAACAATCTTTTTGTGAAAATAGGATAATTTCTGTATTTTCTCCTAGAATTAATACTAATTCCAAGGTTAGATTACCAGTATAATTTTCCACATGCTGCTTCTGTAGGTGATTGAAATTCAATAGGACAGGGCAATAGTTATCAAGGGTGGCTACACAGAGACACAGTGGAAAATCTGTATAATGGGACAGTCGCTGTTGTCCTCAATGTTATTATTTTACTTTTCATCATGCTTTTTAAAATCACCTCAGCTGCCTTCTAAGGGTTTTTTCTTTCTTCTATTTTTGTGTGTGTGTTGGTGCTGGAGATTGAACCCAGGACCTCTTCCTTGCTAGGAAAGCGCTGTACCACTGAGGCACATCTGTAGTCCTGGGTGATATTTTTAACTCGAAGCCCTTTCCAAGCTGACCTCCGGAAGGGTTTGCCTTATATATCATACAGTTAAAGATGGAAAGAGAGGCAAAGAATAATCTACTCAGTGGGAGAAGTAACCCCTGCTTCTGGCTGCAAATCTGCTGTAAATCCTACTAACATTACAAAAGGCTCCACAGGAGTGACTGTATCGCAGAGACTTCTGCATCGGGACCAGATGTAGGATATCAGGGCAGAGCGAGCCACGAAAACACAATCCCCCCAAAATGAGAAGAATGTCAAGGACTGAAATCTAGGAGTTTTTAAAAGTCACATTCTGAGTTCTTGACTGATAGGAGCTATAGCTAATATCTCGGTAGTTTCCAGAAGGCTTGGCACTTCAGTCTTGACTGCATAATTTCCCTTGTTTCTCTTGTATAATAGGTAATCAATATGCACTTGTTAAGTGAATATTCCCTATTCAGTTCAAACTTGTATAATTATAGTAATAAATCTCAAAAGTAATCAGTAACCATTTCTTCCTTTCCTTTCACCTGTTTTCTGTGCTCATCAGTCTTGGCATTTCCTCCCGGGTCTTAAGCACGTAACTACATCTTGACAAATTCTCTGGATGAAAAAATACAAAGCTCAGTCAACCCGAGGTTCTCTATATTATAAATTAAAATAAAAGAGTGCAGTGGTTTAACAAGTACAAAGTATTTATTCTTACTAATCGTTTGTCAAGTTAGTCCTGCAGACAACAAGACCTACTTTTAACAATCTATCTCTCAATGCCTCTCCCAGCCTTTGTTTCCCCTTCTGACGTCAATACTGAAAGGATCATTCAGGCTGTTAAATCGGTGGAGATTTTAGAGCAATTGAGAAGAATCCCTGAAAAGGAAACTAAAACCTCCACACCTGGCCCTCCTGTGTTTCAACTGCAAAGCTTCCAAGAAGAAAATTAACAGAGCAAAAGTGGCAAGGAGAGAAACAGAAAAAGGAGAGAGTAGTCTATGAAATTGCTCCTTGAGTCAGAAATGGAATATCCCCTCGATTCATGTGCCCAAGTTTTGCTGCAACATATTACGTGGTTTCCCTGAGCAGTTCTCTGCAATGAATCAGACGCCAAGGTCCTAAGCAAAAGTCATACCGGTGAAAGAAAAAATATCACAGATTTAAGAACTTTTGTCATTTTACTAAAAAATGCTGATATCAACTTTAACCTAGGGTAACTTCTACTAATGCAACTATTATTTAACACATTATCTCCGTCACTTCAGTGGATTTTCTAATCTGTTAGACTGTGTACCTCTTCAAAATGAAATAGAATGAAATAATACCACAGAAAAGAACGTTAACATTTCAGCAGTGCAATTTCTTGGTCCAGATGGGAAACCACTTGAGCTTAAAATGGACTGTAATGAATAAGGAAAAAGAGATATAAACCTCTGTCTATTTCCCTCAATTCATAGCCAGAATTTCCTGATGTGTGCTTCCTTAAAATGCTTCCAACTCTCGGGCTTGCTGAAAAGATACATTTTAGTAGAACTATGTCGACTTCATTAATCCATATGCAAATATACAGGTCGTAGAATAGTTCCATACTTCTGAAATCTTCCATATGGAGGAAATAGAATGTACAATGCCCATTTAGGCTTCTGAAAGAATAAGCCCAGGGCTCTTCAAGACAGCTGAGGACCCACCCTGCTTTTCAAGCTCCTCGGGAATGGGATTTCACAAGCTCACGATCACCTGCCTACTCAATGTTCCTCCTGCCTTGCTGTCTAAAGAGATTCTCTTGTACTTTTAACAATCTGTCTTCCATTCAGCTATTCCTCCAACGTGCCCTAGGCAAAGTGCAGACCAAAGGCTTCTATTCCAGGATGTGTGGACGGTCTATAAATATTCCATGCGGATATTAACACTTGGAAATAATGACATAGTTTCAGATTTAGGGAAAGCTGTCAAAAAAGTACAGAGGTTTCCCATATACCCTCCATCTACAATTTTTTTGAATATTAACAATTTTCCACAAACATTCCTTCTCTGTGTAGAATCAAATCCAGAATTCCATGTTACATTTGGTTGTCTCTTCTTCCCTTTCCCCTTCGCTTTCATTCATCCTCTCCTTTTTTCTGTTTGTGTTTCCATGCAGTTTGGCCTTACAAGAGAGTCCAGATTTATTTTTTCTTACCCCAAATCTAGAATCAACCAGTTCTCGTAGGAACTCTGGCTCTTTTTTTTTTTTTTCTTAAATGGGACATACAGACCAAGATTTGGACACTAGGATGTCTCACTGCCCTTAGCGTATTACTATTTCTAATCCCTCTCAGAGAATGAGTAAGGATAATTTATATCTTATATTATTATTAATTACAATCTACTCAGACAAATCCATGACAGAATATTGATGCCTATAATTCTAATCCAGAACCACAGGACTCATTTTAGCATTCACTTTTCCTTGGGTAATTTCTCTTCCCTTAAATGAGTAATTTGATTTTTCTTATCTATAATATAGTCACCTATTTGGTAAACACTAGCATAGTCTGTAGTATTCCTTCAAGTCCTTTGATACTCCTTTAGCATCTATGACGCTATGTCCTTTTGTCTTGATAGTGTTCATTTATATCTTGTTCCTTTTTTCATGGTCAGTCTTGGTGAAGGTTTTTAATTTCATCAATTCTCTAAAAATTAGCTTTTACTTTAATTTTTTCTGTTATTTTGCTATTTTTTTTTTCTTCATTGATTTCTTTTCTTACCTCTATTCCTTCTTTCTACTTGCTTTGGATTTAATTTGCTTTTCTCCCACCTTGCAAGCATCTTATGGTGAACACATTAAATGTCTGAGATCTTTCTTGATGGCACTGAGTTTTATGAATTTCCTTCTAAGCACTATTTTTGTTGCAACCCGCAACTTTTAATATGTTGTTTTAATTTTCATTTATCTCAATACATGAACAAAATTTTAAAGCTTTGGTTAAAACTTTTTATTTGACACATAGCTTATTTAAAAGTGTTCTGCTTTATTTCCAAGCATCATGTGATTTCCCCAATTATCTTTGTTATTGATTTCTAGCTAAATTGCATCATGTTTTAAAATATTTTTGTGCTTTTTAGTCTTCTGACTTATTTGGCACTTTTGTAAGTCCTCTAAAATTTCCTATCTTAGCAAATGCTTCATTTACAAATGAAAAGAATCAGTATTACACTGTCCTCGGGTAAGATGCTCTGTAAATGTGAGTTAGGTTTATTTGGTTTACAATTTTGCTTAAGTCTTTACTACTTGGCTCCTTCCTTGCTCTCCCGGTTACTGAGAGTGCTGGAATCTTACTACTGTGAAGTTCTCCAATTCTCATTCCGGTTTCGTGTGTTTTATGTTTAGTGTATTTTGAAGTTATATTGCTCATTACATATATATTGAAGATTGTTATGTGTTATTGGAAAATTGATTCATTTTCACTATGTAACTAACTGATACTATTCTTTCTTCTGAAGACTGTATTGTTCAATGTTACTATAGCTACTTGAGCTCTGTCTTGATCATTGTTTTTTAGGTACTGGAGTTCGAACTTGGGTCCTTGAGCTTGCGAGGCAGGGGCAGAAACACTGAGCTAAATCACCATCCCTCTCAATCATTGTTTACAGGGCATTTCTTTGTGAATTATTTTATGTTTCAACTCTGTCATTTTATTTAAAGTAGGTTTCCTGTAGGCAAAGTAAAGCCTTATTTTTTTATCCATTCTGACTTTTTCAGTCTTTGAGATTATTTTTTGTGTGATTATTTTCTTGGACTTTATTAAATGTTTCTTCTTTTATATCCCTTTTTGTGTTACCTAAACAGTTTTCATAATTCCATGTAATCTTGTGTATTGCCTTATTAATTAAATCTCTTTAAAATATTGTAGTGGTTTTCTAAAGTAAATATCTTTATTCAGTCTCCCTTCAAATCTTATATTGTGTGTGATCTGTGACAATGTTTCCAACCTTACTTCCTAGTCTCATGCTATTGTTTCCACACAATAATGTCATACATGAATAAGTCAAATGCTTTGGTAGTTTTTTGCTTTAGACAGTTATCTTTTATATCAATGAAAAATTTACCTTCAGATGCTTTTCTTCTAGTACCCTTCATTTCATGAAGAGAGTTTTCACCAGAGCCCTAAGAGTGAAGTTGGTTGCTCTTCTTCCAGAAGGATAGGCATTTCATTTTATAAATGAGAGGTGAGAAGAATCTCATGGCCTATATTGACTTCTCTTTACCTGCTATTCTCTGAATTTTAGATCACAAGGAAAACTTTCTTCAAACTTTTTTCACATTTTCTGTGAACACACTATGCGTTTATGGGGAAGAGCCTACAAGAAATTCTGATGGAGTTAATTTCTGAAGTTGCAGGTGCTTTATATTTTTCTACCAGCCTATATTCAGCCTTGGCCAAATATCAAATTATCTCTACTTCAGGTAATGAGGTACAAGGACTTTTCACCCTTCAGTTTTTGGTCTAGTTGTCTACTTCAGCCTCAGCTCTCTGATGGGCTCAAAAAAGTTGTAAAACTATGAAGTTAGTTACAATGACTTTTAGTCATTGTAAAATTAGTAGTAATGTTGTTCTAACATATTACCTCCAAGGGCAAAACTGCTTCTTTTATTCCACAATCACACATGATTCTTTTAGTTGATTTTTCTTTAATTAGAAAAATCATCTCCATTCACTTTGAAATAAAAAACTGCGTATTAAGATTTGAAAAATATTGGAAAGAAAAACATTTTCAGATGCTGACAGTAACTCTGCACATATGGGAGCAAACAATCAATTTAGTGTGGCCTACTCTGGGCTGAGCTGTAGTTTATGTATAAGGCAGGGCTGGAGAAGTGGAGTTGAGGATGAGCTAAGTATGACATTGGAATAAGATTATAAAGAGGCTTCTCTTTCATGTGAGGGTGAGGTGGAATTTCCAATGGCTTCTCAGCCCCTACTCTCTTGCCTGTAGTAACATTGAAGGGCTGGGGATAGTAAGAAATGTTGTTATTCTCAAGTATCTTCTCTTTTCTCTTTAGGGGAGCAAACATTTTCCAGACCATGAATTAATTTTTTCTCCTTTTGAAGAACATTTGTTTTCCATCTAATGGCACACACTGTGTTTAGTGTTGGGAACATACAGTGGGTGGGACTTTCTGAAGCGATTCAGAGGACAGTATACAGTATGTGGTAAGCAATGTGATGGAGTCCTATGTAAGTGGAGAAAGGGCCTAGCAATGTATCATAACAGTTAAGAGTGCAGGGGCTTGAGTTAGGCTCAGGAAGTTGTGCTTTGAGCTCCATCACACCCTCGTTACACAATCTCATCCAAGTTCAGTAACCTCTTCAGCATCTTCCTGACATGGGAATGATAATAATATCTCCTCTTGATAGAGGGAACATGAAAATTCAGCATAGTAAGTCGAACCACAGGAAATTGCCAAGAATCAGTTCTTTATGATTGTTTAGTCGCCTTCTCACAGTGGTGACAAAGTACTTGAGATAACTAATTTATAGGGAGAAAAGCTTTGTACTGGCTCTCAGCTTTGGGGATTCTAGTCCAGGGCTGGTGGACTCCTCGCTTCTTGGCACTGTTGGAAGTGCTGGATGACAGTGGGGCAGGGCACTTGGTAGAGAACACTGCTCACCCCATGGACAGGAAGAGGCAGGGAAACAGGGCACAGGCCTTGCCTATTAAAGGTGCCATCACTGCCCAAGAGCACCAGTCCAGAAGACCAAGTTCTTAACACATAGGCCTCAAGACATTTAACATCCAGACCCTTGCAATGACCTGCAAAAACTATCATTTCATATGGTTTAATTTCATGCACTATAAGTGCTCAGTATTGTGCCAAAAGCTGGTATAGTAAATTGAATCAGTTACTCTGCCCTGAATATGTTCAAGCACTGACTTCCAGTACATGTAGATAAGATGTGATTTGGAAATACAGTCTTTGCAGCTGCAGTCAAGTTAATACCAGCACTTTGGGAGACTGAGGCAGGAGGATAGCAAGTTCTCCCAGCATGGACTGGGAGAATTTATCTCAAGTTTAAAAAACAAGAAGAAGAAGAAGTGGTCCTGGACTTGCAGCTCAGTGTGCACAGGGTAATGAGTTTGGGAACATGCATTTTAATGGCTATGGTAGCATGATGATGTGCTTTTCTCATACATTTTCAGTGGCTGTTTCAGAGGAAGAAATGGGCCAGGAATTTGGATTTTTTTTATTTTTGTTTTGTTTTTTTGTCTGTTGTTTGGTACCAGGGATCAAACTAGGGACCTTGTGCTTGCAAAGCAGGCAGTAGAACCACTGAGCTAAATCCCTAGCCCTGGGCCAGGAATTTGAATTAGCACAGATTTTCAATTGAGCCATAATAAGGTCACTCGGCAAGGGAAGTAGGTCTACCCAGGACTAAACAGTTCACAAAAATGGCTACACATTCTAGTTTGGTTGAAGCAAACCACGATAAGAATCAGAGACATGACAGGAGAAACGCATCGGAATAAAGGGTGAGGTAAAGGGACTGGGGACCATGATAATTTTGGTATGCATTTTAAGTGTTTGCAAAGGATCAAGGGGAGTAAAAACCTTTGCTGTTTAGGTAGTTTGAGGGGTAGGCTACAGAAGAGGTCTACCAAAGGCAATAAAGGAGAAGATACTTGAATTAAGAAGAAGTCAAGAACTGTGTGGCTATTTTATTTCTTGACCTCATATGAAAAATTCTCCACTTCTCAGGTCTTGGAATTAGTTTCCTTTTAGGGTTGTGTAGGCAACTGTATGATTAGACTTAAGTGAAAATTGATGTACTTCTCAATCAGCGGTTTGGACACTGAAACAAGAAAGATTTGAGTTTAAATCTTGCTCTAACATCTATCAGTGAATTTCATTGGCCAAATTATTTTCACTTCTCTGACCTCAGTTTCTTCACGAATAAGTCATATTAGTCATCTGGACAGAAGTGAGCCCTCAAGTCTAACAACTTTGTCTTTTGACACTGAAGTCCCAGATGAAAGCTGTACCCACTGATCTCTGATCATATCCAATATGCCAACTAGCTCTTCTCTATTACTGGCAAAATCCCTATTAGTTTGAGGGGGTCCATGACCCAAAACTCAAAATCTAAATCATGACTGATCTCGATCAATATTATCAATTTAGTTTCTCAAATGAACACACACCCCAGCTCAGGCCAATGAGGTATAATAATTATCAGCAGAGAGGCAGCTCAGAAAAAAAACTTTTCTTGATAAAAAGGAAAAGCCAGGGGCTAAGAAAGCAGCTCATTGATAGGGCACTGGTCCAGCATGGGCAAGGCTGTGGGTTTTTCAAGAGGGGGGAAAAAAACCAAAGAGAATCGGGCTTCTTTTTTCCTTCCTGTCACTTTTCTTCTTCACTGAGGTTCTGTCACACGGGAACATCATGCTAGGGCTACATCAACTATTTTAAAGCAATGACAAGAAGCCAAAATAGGTATTGACTATTCTGATGTCGAGTGACTGCACTGAGCCTCCCTGGATTTTACATAATATAAAATAGTAAGTGCCTTTGATATTTAAATAACTACAAGGGACGGATTTGTGTGCACATGTGAAATTATCCACACAGTGAGAACTGATAACTCTTTCCTCCATATTCGTGCAGTGCCTTCTATTTTATCAAACTATTTGTTTCTTGTTTTTCCACAACAAAAGCTGTTGCTCCGTAAAGAATCTTTCCCATTTCATAAAGCTGCCCCTCATCCTCTCTGATCTGCAGCCCCTGAACATTAGATCCATTCTGAATGGTTCCGTTTGCCTCCATCCACATCCAGTCCAGCAGCAGGACATGTCTGCCTGTCTGTCTCTAACGTGGGTCCAGACTGTTTCCACTGTCACACAGCCGGGACCACCATCATCTCTGGCTTTGCTTATGGGAATCCACTCTTAGTGGTTCTAATGGTTGTTAAATCTCTACTAGCCCTGTTCCAAATTTTTCTCATCAAGGCAGTCAGGATGATCTTTTGAAATTGTAAATTAAATCATATGTCCTCCCTCCCACTTCTAGAATCTCTTCTATTGTCCTTAAAATCCAATGCCAAATCCTTGCCGCTGGCACCAGACCCCAGCTCCTCCTCCATGAACCACAGTCCCTCTCTTCTCCTTACATCAGCCTCTTTGTTCTTCAAACTCACAGAGCTTTTTTCTTGCCACAGGGAGTTTGAACTCACTCTACCTTCTCTGAGAAGCACTGCTCCCTCCGGCCTCTGAAACAGCTGTCCCTGGTACAGAGGTCTCTTCTCAAGAGCCTCCTCTTCAGAAAGGGGCTCTTCGATTAGCCTGTGTATAAAAAAAAGGGTGCCTTTCCTCCCTTGCCACACTTATCCTCTGCTTTATGGCTCTGGATGCAGATAAACAGGTATCAGCTGGTTTCCTTTTGCTGTTTTTTTTCTCTCTGGTTGTTTGTACCTTTGCCCCTCAGGGAATTGGTTTCAGAGGCCCTTCTCAAATCATGGAGGCCAACTTCTGTGGATGCCAAGTGCCTTATATAGGGGATGCCGTGTCAGCACAGAATCGACTCACATTCTTTAAATCATCTGTAAGTAACTTATGCCACCTGATAGGATGTAAATGCTATGCACATAGCTGCTAAACTATGTTGTTTAGGGAATAATGACCAGAAAAAGAAGCCTGTATCTGTTCAGAATAGGCATAATTGTTTTCCCAAGTATTTTTTTAATCCTGGAAGCAGAACCTGCTGGTATAAAAAGACAACTGTATCTTTATCTCACCCAAGTAGAATATCAATTCCATGATATCAAGTACGTTTCCCTTCTGGTTGGTAATACTGTATCCCAGCATTTCAAATAGTTTCCAATTCATAACAACAGCTTAGTAAACAGTATTCGAATGGATAAAACTTTGTCTTATCTTTCACCTTCTCCATTCCATTGCTCAACGTAGAGATTTATATTTTATGGCAACTCAATGAATATTTATTTGCTCCAACCTAGTTATTGAGCATCTTTTACATGCAAAGCTGTGTAAAGCACCGAGGACACACTGGTGAAGAGAAAAGAATTAAAGTCTCATTTTTCTTCTAGTAGTGTAAAAAAACGGGCAAATTTTGTCTACCCTCTGTGCACTGAGGGGCTTTGGTTTCTGCTGATTTCCAAGGTGTGAATGCAGTTCAAACCCGAACAGCTTTAATTTTTATGCTTAAAATACATGCACTTTCTCTTTTTCAATGTCAAATGAATCACTACATTTTCAACACTTGATGATCCTTATTATCATGAAATATTCTGCAATTAACAAAAATATTTAGACAACATTCATTTGTAGAATCATAATATAAATTATTCTGTGTTTAAAAATGAAATATTGCCTAAGGCTAGTTCTTACCAGGAGTTCTGTGCTTTCACATTACACATGTATTAATAGTTTGCCTGAACTCGGCAACATTTTTTAATCTTTGGCAGTGCATGTGTTTCTCTTACAGTCATGAATCCCAATGCTCTTTTGGGGTTGCTGAATCTCAAGTCCACAGCGCCTTATCTCTTTTTCATACTGCTTTTTGTTCCACAGCCTTTTAACTCTTTATTTCCAAGAGAGTCATTTTTTCCTATCTAACTGCTTTCCTTCTGTAAAGGTCATAGAGAAAAACAGAGAGTGGAGTGGAACTTCACCTGGTTCTTATTGACCTGCAAATAATCCAGAAGTTGAAATGTGGTTATCAATGGGACAGAACTCAAGGGACAAAAATGGGAAATAGTTTCATCATATTATTCTGACTCCATATTGTCTCCAGGTTAGCATGAAGAAAAATTGACTGCACTGATTCAGAAATTTTAGCTGTAACTCAATTCCAAAAGTGCTAGAAAAGTCAAAGTAATTTATGTTGAAGAATGAAGAGTTATTTGGGTTATGCATAAATAAAATAACTGTATAACATGAAAATACAAAAGCCAGCAAATTTATTAAGATGCTGTGTAATTAAAGAAAGAAAGAAAGAAAATATAAAGACAGCTCTACAACAAAGAAAGAGATCAGATAGTATGAGACAGCAGTTAGGATTCTATTAGGTAGTAAGGACAGCAGCCTCAAAATGGAGTCTGCTGAGTCATCACCCTTTGGGAGTTTTGCACACACTCACACACACAATCTGCTAGATGTTCTGAAGTTATCAGACACCTTCTCAGAGCATAACTATACCACAGACAGGCAGCCATTAGCTCAAAGGTGCGCGGGTCCTGCCCGGACACCACATGAAGACTGCAAGTACTGGACCCCTGAAAAGTATATAGTCTCCTATAGGGTAGAGGTCATATTGCTTGCACAAGAGTCTGAGTTCTATTCTAAACCCCTTAAAAACCTCTAGACAAAGAACCTTCGTGAATATCCTGCTCTGGACCCCCTCCCTGTGAGCAGGAGCTCTACTTCCTCACCTTTGTATCTCTTAAACAAATTTGCCTGCCTTCTTTATCCATAGTTTCATTCTTTGTCACTGTGGGACATGACCCTGGTATTCTGATAACAGTAGGGCACCATTTCTTTCAAAAATTTGCAAATATGGGAGAGAAAATTGAAAAGTTTTAGAACTAGGAAAAGGACAAGCATGTCAAAGACTTTGTAGAGAGTGATGGCAAGAGCTTTGGATGACAAGAAAGAGTCTATTTAGAGTCTGGTCAATGTCAGAGGTTAGATTAGTGAATCTTATGATGAAATTAAAGGTAAACACATTTGAGGTAGATTTAGACAGTGGTTGTTTGGAAAGAATAAACTATTACATGTTGTCAAATTAAGTAGCTTAAAGTTATATAGGAAGTAATATATCAGTCTGGAGCTTTATTAGCAAATGCTTTCTCATTGTTTTAAACTCAATTCGTGTATGACAATTTTTCTGAAATTTTATGGTAGATTGGATTGTTGTGCTTGACTTTTTAGTTATATATCCTTCGGAGACTAGATATCCATGGAATTCCCGTGGTGCATATTTGCAGTATGTGTAGATGCAATTCCTTACCCCATCAAGGAATGAGGTGGGCATGAGACTGCTTTGGTCCATGGAACATTAGTGGGTAGATGGAACATTCCTGTGTGATTTCAGTTGGCCTTTTCTATGGTTGAGATTTGCCATGAAAAGAGAACATATCAGTAATCATTCCCTTCTAGCCAAGACTAAGAATGAAGACACATGGGGCATAGTTGACCCTGTGTGTAGTCTACGTTGGTCTACATGTAGCAAGCCTAGGTCAGCTGAGCCATCAATGTCTTGAAGAATTAGGAGCATAGAGGATAATGTTTGTGATAAGCCACAGAACTTTTGAAATTGTTATATGATAAATTTGACAACTTCAACTTTGTAAATGCTCCTACATTTAGCATTTTCTGTTTTTTATAATGTGTTCCCATGGTATTTGAAATCTGTATCTATTATAATACCTCTAAACTGGTGAGCCCTCTAATTCTAACACACATCACTCCTAACACACTGAAAGCAGCCTTACCATAAAGACATATCTTAAGGGCATTTTTATTTCGCCTGCCCCATACTGACACACAATCTATCCCACAGTAAATAACTATTTAGAACTGCTTTCTACATATGAATATTCAAAGGAAAGGCTGTCGGATATATTTGTAAAGCAAATCCATTCTGAGATGTTTCGAAGCACTCATCTTCCACCCATCACACACTGTCTTATTTCTGTCCTTAACAGGGATTGAAATATGTGGGTTATGTTTTTTTTTTTAATCTCCATTTTAAGGAAAGAAAAAGAAAACAAGGTCTTTTGGACTGAAGATGGGTGTTTCCCCAAAATTATTGAAATCCTAGCCCCTATGAAATCAGGGATCTGGGAAATAATGTTACCAAGACAGGATTCCAGTGGGACGACTGCCCGTGTCAAAGGACGCCCATAAACCTGTGTCGCTCTCTCTCCACCACAGAAGGAGTCCAGCAGTCGCTGCATCCAAAAGCAGAGCCCTCTCTAGAACCCAGCCATGCAAGCACCCTGACCTTAGACTTTCACCTCCATAACTGTGAGAAATTAATTGTCATTGTTTATTAGCCAGGCAGTCTATGTTCCTTTGTTATAGCAGCCTGAACTCACCAAGGCATGAGGAAAAGAGTTAAACTATACAGTATCGCATGAAAAAAAAGTGCGGCATTCATAAAGTTAGTGCTGTCAGTTTAAGTGTTAAGTCAATGCTACTCATTCTCATTTATTGGAGCCTATTAAAAAGCTAACGATTACTCTCTTCTGGCTCCATATTTGCATAATGTACTTTTATGCTGCTGAGTAAATTCTATTTAGATATTAGCTTTTGCTCATATGAACTATTTTTGAATAGATAAAAAGCAATGATTAAACTAGTTCCCAACTCAGAAGCTTAAATTACTCAAACAACCAAATAGCTGTGGCTATAAATACATGTGAGGATCAAAATGTGGAATTTGTCTGTACCATTTAGGGAACCAATTTTTATACTTAGTCTTGAATGTCTGATTAACAGTTATCATAAAATTTGATTTATAACAGTTTTAAAGGCAAGTTGGTCAGAGCATCCGGGATGAATCTTGTTTTATAAGCACGGTAGGGCAATTCATCTTTATTTACATGGGACAGTTCAAGTCTACTATCAACGCCATGCCCTTGCTTTTTGTTACATGGTCGTGGGGCACTGTGCTCCACTGCCCATGTGTCCTCTTTGGGATGGCAAAACTTTTTCTGTGGGACTTGCCCTCAACTGATGAAGACCTCGTCATCTTCTGAACTAGGGGACAGTTTTTGTTCTTAGTAACACAATTATTTGTCTTACGTTCATGAAACTCAGTGACCTTTGTTGGTTTCCGGTCTCATGTTCACAACCCTTCATCTCTTTTTAACACAGCTTCTTATCATAGTTTCATTGGGAAAACACTAAAAGGTCACTGAGCTCTGGACCTTCCAGAGAAGTTCATTTAACCTCCACTGAGAGTGGATCAAAGTTCAGTTTCTCCCTTTGAGCAGCAGTGCTGTCCTCACTCCCATGTTTGCTGACTCCAACAGCTTTTCCTGATAAACCTAACACTGATCAGCATCTCAGCATCTCTTTCCTGGGACACTAGGTTACAAAATATATGATGTCCAATAAATACAATCAGCGAAACTGAGTCATTCCTAATTTAATTAAGAACTAGAGACACAGAAAGATTAAATGGTGGCTCTTCAAGAGCTAGTGGCTCTAATGAGGAAACAGACGTGTAAACATGTAACTACCATATAATGAGAGAAGAGGTAGAAAAGAGAGTAACTGATCCCTACTTCATTTCCTGACTGTGACTTGTGGAAGTACCATTGACTGCCCTCTAGACTTCCTATACATCTACCAGTTAATCAGGCTCAGTGCAGACAGAGCAGAAGTGACACATTTCTGGTTCAGGCAGAAAGTTTATTTCCCACCTCCTTCCTTAGTTTTCCTGTTACGGCAAACTGGAAGCCTCAGGTTGAGGCTTCACGATTCCAACATGATAAGATAGGAATAATTGGATCATTATAGTCACCAGAACAGTCCAAACACAACACTGGCATATGAAGAAAAAACTACCTGCCATGTAAAGCTGTAAAGATGAGGGACCCTCTGATTAACATATGGCCCTTTGTACCAGTCTTAGAAAGGCGAGACTCGGAGGAAATTCTCTAGATCTGTGATGCTTAACCTGAGTGATTGATGTCTGGTTCCTATGTGGAGAAGAGAATTAGTCATTCTTAGGAAAAGGAAATAGATAAAGAATTAATCAGTCCTGGTTGGTCAGAAAAAAACAGCACTGTCACGATTACTTTCATTTTGAACTTGTAATCTCAGCTGAGGAGGATTAGTCTAAAAAAATTGTGAAAATATATGCACTCGATGGGGTTATGCTTCACTGAAGGGAACAAGGACAATTTCGGGAAAGAGAAAAATAGCTGGAAATTAGGCCAGTGAGCTGGAGCTCGTGGCCAATAGGGAGTTTATGAAGCTCAGGGTAGTGTTAAGAAATTTCTTCTTACTCAGTTAAATGTCTTAATTTCCTGTCCCATCCAAAGTAGGAAAAATGTCCCAATAAGTTCCAGAATAAAACTAAACCTCTGTAACTCGGACCTGGAGACATTGAAGAATCACTGTTACTAACCCCTCTATCTACAGTAGCTGGGTGTCTGAAACTTGAAGGGTATATGAATTTGAGTTCTTGCTTTACCAATAGCTGGCTGCTTGTCACTGTCATCATCTTTAAAATAGGGATCACAGCTCTCCCTACTTGAAATCTTCGCCGAGGTTAGATGAGTAAATATATGTAAACTAATGATCAGTGTGTGGCAAGTGCCAAGTGTACAAAGTGTGCATGCCGGCTTTTTAGCCTCCCCACCCTCGATCTAGTTTCTGTGCTAGCATTTTTCAATCCACAGAGTGGATATTATTTTCTCTGAGATAGACACATGGATCCTCAAATGCCTTCCAGCCGATTGCTCACGTTCTTCTCCAATACCATGGCCTTTCACATACGCAGTGAAAATATATATATTTAAAGCAAGCTGTACTTGCATAATTATATATATATATATATATATACATATATATATATACATACATATATATATATACTTCTGATTATACTCAGGAATAAATGTTATTGAAGATTTTCAAATAGAGGCATGATATAATTTGCATGTGTCTGAAGCATCATTCTGGATCTTCCACTGAAAATAGATTTCATGGGAACACTAGGTCAAGTCACTAGTTCAGGCAGATTCTGCTCAGGAATGATGGAAGAAATCTAATTCAGAAACGATAGATGTGTGCAAGGGGTGGTAGCACTGTCATGATGAGATAGGCTTAAATGTTGGATAGGTTTGAAAGTGGAGCCACAGAATTTTCTGATTAATTGGATTAGGACATGGCTTGGAAGAAAATTAGAGTCCAAAACTATTGCAAAATTTTGTCCTGAGAACCTGAAAGTATAGAACTATCATCTACTGAGAAAGGTGAAACTGTGTTGGAATAGATTTTAGCGGGGGAAAGCCAAGAGTCGTGTTTCAGATTGTTAAGTTTTGGACACCGATTAGGTATGTGATTTGCAATTACATAGTCGGGTCCAGAGGATTTTTTCTCATTTCTCAGTGGAAAAGGAAACATGGCCATCAATTGAACCTCCATTTCCTCAAATATAAAACTCACATGTTGGGGCATATTTCTATGATTCCATCCACGGGTAGTAATTTCAAAAGCACACACTCAAAAATGTTAAAGAGCTGAATGTCATTTCTGCATATTTGATTAGTAGGAAAAAACTCATGAAGCACTACTATTATTATTGTTGTTTTATTATTGTACCAAAATTTTTGAAATGTCCTCAGTCTTATTGTATTTTTCCAGTGTGACACCCCCATGGTTCCTGGCACATTTATGATTTCTATAAGAAGAAGTGCAGAAACCATCTTGGAGATTGACATAGCCCATCTGCTTTACAATTGCTGGTGTTGTAAAATGCCATATTTTCTCCTAATGTTCTCATATACTGAAGCAGACAAAAATGATAGTATTAAGAAATGATCTTTTGAAATATTCACCTATGTGGTATCATGAGCATTCTTTAAACAAAATCAGTCTGACAGTAGGAAGGTTGTTAGTTTATATTGTCTTCTCTAGTGTAAGAGTATCAATGCCTAACTAATGATGCATACCTGTTTTCCCTTTAATAATGGGTCTAAAATTAAATTTATAGTGATACATTATAGTAAAAAAGATTACAACATCGGTTCCAGCAACATATATTTTCTATTTAAAAATGTTGACTTTTTAGACACAGGCTCCAATTCGGAATGGAAGCAACTAGAAACAAGTATAGAGAATTTCTAAAGATTATTACACAAGTACAGCTTTGCAGGAGTGACTTGCTTTAAATTGGACTGGGATTTCTCTTGTTGTTGTGGATGTTTGAAATTTGGTATTCCCTGTTATAATCTTTCAGGTAAAAGAGCCCAATGACTTCTATGCAGATGAGCATTTCAATTTAAAGTAATGGTGTGAGCAATTTCAGTCCATTACCTCCAGCTTCGGCAGGTTCATAGTGTTGGTGTTAATGTCCGCCAGCAAAACATGAAAGGAACAAAGCCTTCTAATTTGTGTAATGGGCTTGAGTGAGATGGTGGCTTCTTACCTCAAGGATGAACCCACGAAGTGATTAATAAAATTGTTAGAACACAGAAACATATGCTATGTCAACAGTGCCACCCTCAAGCAAATCTAACAGATAGAAGCAAAATCGTTTAGTCCCATAGAGTCTTTGTCAATATGCAGTTACTGGGAAAACTCACGAGTGCTCCATGTCTTCTGTTTTCATAAGCCACAGATTTCTGTGTCATTAGTCTGAGCATCTTTTTCTGTAACTGTCAGAAAATGGCAAAATTGAAATTCCCAATCATTCAAAGTGAAGTTGGGCTAGTTCTATAAATCATGCCAACTGGTATACTCAGACTGAATGCAACAATGAGATGTGTAAAAACAGATAAGTGGATCAATTATCTGCAGTGGGATTGACGTACATACAGGTTTGTTGCATGTCATCTCGTAGGGCATTTTACAGGTGTTGAGTTAGTTTTCAGTCATTTCAAAGCCTAACACTCAAGTGAATATTTTGGCAGATCACTATGTTCCTGAAAGATGAATAAAAATAAATAGATTAGGTGATTGTCTATATTATGTATCAAATTCGTTGCACAATTTTTTCCATAAAGATCAGTTGGCTTTTTGAATGTACAGTAAATTTGTCTTTGTTCTTTGTAATCGAAATTGTGTTTTCCTTCCTAATTCTGATATTGAACTATTATATTTGATATTTATATATTATATTTGATATTTATATATTTTAAATTACTTTAAAAAGGAATTATGCAAGATTTGTTGCAGGTAAGAATTTTGTCTACTACCTAAAACATGCAAATATATCTTGAATATAATATAAGAAATTGAGACTGATTAGAAAACATGTTCAATAAATATTTTATGGTTTAGATCTAAAATAACTCCCAAACATCTCATGTGCAGAGGCAGAGATTTAGGAAGGTGATCAGATTGGGGGTGTGCTATACTCATCAGAGAGTCAATTATTCGATTAGTTCGTATCTGAATGTGCTGTTTGGATGTGGGGCCTGGCTGGGGATAGGTCACTGAAAACATGAAGTTGAAGGCTGTGCTCTTGTCCCTGGCTCCTTCGTTCTTTCTCTCTCTACTCCCTGGCTGCCATGCATTGAGCAGTTTTTCTCCATCATGCCCTTCTACATACCGTTTCTGTCTTGACCATGCATGGACGGAACCCTCTGAAACAGTGAGTCAAATTTCCACGTCCTCCTTTAAGTTGTGAGTGTCGGGTATTTTGTCCCAGGAACAGAAAAGTGACTAATGCATATTTCTTTAAATCAACTTCACACTAGCGAAGTTATGTTTCTAAATATTTTCTTGCTTTGATAATTATAGTAGATATAGTGTAAATAATTTTCATAACCTAGTAAAATAAGTTGTACATTAATGGACTCACAAACAGCAAAACTATTTCTAAGTCTATTCTCTTAAACTTCATAGTGAAAATGTATTTCTTTCCTCGTGTTTATCTAAAACCAAACTGTCCCTTAAAAATCTTAAGGAACAAGGAAGGTGTAGGAACAAAGGCACATGGAGAGGTTGAGGCAGGAGGATCACTGTGAGTTTGAGGCCAGTCTGAGCTATGTAGTGAGTTCAAGACCAGGCTGAACCACATAGAGAGACCTCGTCTCAAAAAACCCAATAATACATAACAAAACAACCAAAAATTTAAGGAACAGGATTTACCTCATTTGGAAATAAGCTTGTAAACTGTCAGCAGTGATAGTTTTATAAAAATTCATTATTCCCATCCTTACAACAAGAAAAGCCTGGACAAAATAAAAAGTATGGGCTTTCTTGGACTTAAAAGAGAACTGAAATTACAGAGCTAAATGCCCCTAAGAATGAGGAGTGACAGCTTCATCCCAAGAGTCCCCACCAATATGTACTCTTAATCAGCAGAAGGTGCTTCAGCCATAAACTTTTAGAAACAAATTATAGTTTTGACAAATTGCTAGAAGTTGGGTGTGCCTCAGAACAAGAACGAGAAACGCTTTGGGGCTGGCAGGGTTTTCAGAGGGATAAAAGCGAGTAGCCATTTTCGTGGAAGGAGAGAGTAGCCATTTTCACAGAATTCATCTCTGGCGGGGAGAGGGGAACTGCCCTCTCCATAACAAAAGCCTACTTTCCAGTCGAAAAGATTTCGCCAGAGTCTTATCCCACTTGGGACCACCATCCACACTAGTTTTCTCCATCCTTTCTATTTAATAGAGGAGTAAACAATAGTTAAAGGGAGTCAGTTGTTCAAGAAAATAGACTGGTATTATATTGGTAGACTGGTAATAGTAGATCTAAGGAAGAAAACAGCAGCAGGGCAGAGGTTTACTGGAAAGACCACTGGGAAATCCATATTGTAGGCACAGAACCAACCAAAGACTAGATTTATAGCACGATTATTAAATTTTGTTCCTCACCCATACTTTATCACACCGACAGATATCTAGTATAAAAAATAAACTGTAGCTGAAAGAACTCCAAGACATAGATTCATTGTGAAGAGGAGTATTTAGGGAAACAATCAAGAAGAGTCAAAAAACAAGGACATTAAAGGATTTTGAAATTTCTAGTGTATATTGTTAGAGCAAACATTACACACAGTCCAATTTAGATAAAACCTGAAATTAAACCTCAACTTAGTAACAGAAAACAGAAAATTCCCAAATATTTGGAAATTCAGAAATATATTTATCAGCAACTGAAAGTTTAAAAGAAATAGCAAAAGATATTAAAATTATTACAAATGAAAATAAAACTATAATATCAAAATTTGTTAGATTCAGTAAAAGCAGTATCTTAAGTAGAATTTATAGTATAAGAACCTATATTGGAAAAAAGAACGAAAGTAAAATATTTCAGGTTTAATTATAGAAAAGTTGAGAGATAAGAGTGAATTAAAGCCTGAGAAGAGAACAAACAAAATAGTGAAATTCAAATGAAACACTGAAGGGATTGACAAGTGGGATCTGTTATGGGTGCGCAAGTTGGTACAACATTTAAAATTCAGTCCGTTTAGTCAGCATATTAGCATGCGACAGAAAACAAAATATATATAGTGGCACCTCAGTTCACAAACTTATGTGTTGTGATTATGGAAAAGTTGGCCATGTTTGCATTTGTGTGGAGAACATGGCCACGGTTGCGTTTGTCACCCGAGGTGGAACCTGTAAACAGAAGTAAAATTTTGTAGAATGCTTTTGCTTGGGAACTGAATTGTTTGTGAACACAAGTGTTTGTTAACCGAGGCATCATTGTACTCATATCAATTACCACAGACAAAGCATTTGATTCAACATAACAGTTATGCATGATAAACACTCTCAGCAAACTCAAAATGGAATAGAACTTTCCTTTGATAAGGAACATTTACAAAAAGCTTCCCATTACCTTCCAAGGTAAGGATGAGCGACTGGACGCCTTCCCCACCAAGGCTGGGAAAAGCATAGGAATGTCCCGTGTCACTGCAGCCATTCAACACCACAGTGGAGTCTTCATGAGCACGACGAAACAGGAAAACATAGAGGCTGCAGATTAGAAGTTCCACAAGATAACACCTTTTTGCTGGATCTGAAATATTATGTGGATGGGAGGTAAATAATGGGAGCCAGATTTCTTGCTGATGGAGTCCGAAGTTGGAGAGAAGCAAAGAGCTGAAATGACCCACCCGATAATGGGTTAGAGCTGGAGACATCAGTATTAGCACATGCTTAGCTTTCTATAGGTGCGGATAACTAACTACTCTTGGGGTAGTTAGATATGTGTCTATGCTGAGGTTACTTTACAGGGTGTGTCCTTGTTCTGTCATCTTAGGGAGTCTTGTACCAAGAATAACTGAATAGCAAGGAGTGAACTCAGTTACTCACATCTCAGTTGCTCTCATCGTTCTCGAACAAAAGGAACCATAGCTGCTTTTGGGATTCAGACGAGAAATAATCCAGAAAAGCCTGGAGCATTTTGTACTGCCAAAAGCTAAAAACATGCTAAAAAGTATTTTTACATTGATCAAGATATGTCAGAAAAAAACACAGGAGCCTTTAGAAAGAGTTTATCATTGTGAAAGTTGGAAATTTTTGAGAAAAAAAAATATATGTATATGTGTGTGTTTTATTTTATAAATAAAATTATAGCTCAAAGGACAAAATAAATATCCATGAATTCATGCATTACTATAAACGATTAAACAAGAAGAAGAACAAATATCCGTTATAAAAGAATTCCAATTTATGAAGATACTCTGCTCTTAAGGATCTAGAAAATGTTTCACTATTTTTGCAAATGTGAGCTGTACATTGTGACTTACTTGTCAGAGTAAACTGTGAAAGAGGGAGAAGGATAACTTTCAGGGCTAAGAGTGTACCTCAGGGATAGAGCACTTGCTTAGCATGCATGAGGCCTTGGTTTTGATACCTAGAACCATAAAAACAACCAACTAATCAACCCACCTATGAAAAACCTAATAACTTGGCAGTAGAGCTCTGACAAGGACTAACTCAGCAAGATTAAAGGCAAAAGTTCTAAAGCAGATTGATAGTATGTATCTTTACTATGAAAAGCTGACAATGTGACTTTACTGCTATTATTTTTCTCCCCAACTCTCACGAATCCAGTTTGATCATAAGAAAAATTCCAACAGAGACCCTACAAGTTCTCTGACTCCTCAAAGCTTTTAAGATCATTAAAACACACACACACACACACACACACACACACACACACACACACACACACACACACACACACACACACACACACACACACACACACACACACACACACACACAATCTGGAAAGCAACCACAGCCAAGGAGAATTTAAGGGGGCCATTACAGACCAAAGTGATACAATATCCTGGATAGAATCCTGGAGCACAAAAGGATATTGGCTAAAAACCTGAGGATATCAGCATAGTGTGTAGTCTTCATTATTAATGTAAAAAAATCTTGTGCACTTCCAACAGACTCCTCTCTAGCCTCCCCACCCTCTTAACAAAGCCTTCCCAGAATCTTAAAAAAGTGGATTGTGAAGTTGTCTATCTTTTCAAGCAGTACATCTGATTTAATTTTTTCTTGTTGGCTTATGGTTTTTATGTATAATGAGTTTTGGATAATTTCTTAGGGTCTTTTGTCCTAACTCCAAATGATTCCAAAAGAAGAGCAGCATCCCTTTTTGAAAAAGGCATTTAACCAGAAGCAAAGCTGCTGTTCTCCTCAGTGGTCACTGAATTTATTATGCTATTGGTGTAGTTTGCTCTCTTCTATTCTGTGATGCGACTCTTCACTGTTTATCTGGCTTTAAGCTGAACTGCTGAGTCTGACTCAAGACCTATTATGTTCAGCTTTGTAACTACTCCTCCTCCTTGCTCTGCATTGCAACAGTAACAAAGTAAACAGTGGGGACTTTTAGGGACCACTATGGAAACCTGGATAATTCTAGGTGCCCACCTGAGGTGGGAGGAGCATCATCACTGGGCTGCTTCTTTATTTTCTGTAAGGGACTGCGTTAAGATAATAATACAGCATGGTCTGCATGAATACTGCTTGTGAAGATGACATTTCTTGATTATTTTGCACAAAATAATGCCCACAAGTAGCTGGAGCAGCCATAAAGCCCCTTTCCCCCACTTTTTATAGCACTCTTTACCCCTGGGTTCATAAAGCTTAGCTGTTTACTTCCTTAATATGTGCCTTCTTTTTGGATTAATTTTAGTAAAAGCAAGTACCATGCCTCTTGGGCTTCCTGTTCTAAACTCTGTGATGGCAGCAATGCCTAGTTGGTGGCTATTTGCTGAATAAATGAAGATTGAATTTTCTAAGGTAGGGTGTACTTTTGTGTTTCTGGGGGGAATAAAAAATGTAAGTCACTTTGTTTTGCCTAATCAACTCCTTCTGCTCTCAGAGTAGTTTAAAAAACTACAAATAAATTTGGCTTAAGGAAACCCTGATTGAGGGTCTGGAATGAGTTCCAGTGAAGAGGTTCTTGAACTCTATGTGCAAACTTTAAAGACATCAGTAGTAGCCACTCAGAAGTCTGAAAAACATGTTGATAATGTTTTGGAAATTGAATATTAAGTTGCCAAATTGTTATGCTATAAATAATAGTTAACTGTTATATTAATTTAATCTCAAATAAAACATGCTTTGTACAGGAAGTATTTTTAGAAGAAAAAATATGCTACATCTTCCAAAACCAAAGCATACTTTAAATTTTTTAAATACTCTTGATCTTAAAATCATATATTCACACTACTCTTCTTTAGATGGTAGAAAAATAAGAGAGATTAGGTCAATATTGACAAATGTCACTAATTTTATTTCCTCTCAACATTATCAAATCATGAATAATATGCTCATATTTACAGAAACCACAAGATAACAGATTTTTCCTGAGGCTACATTGCCCCTACAAAAATAGTTTTAACAGGCGAAACTGTCACTCAATTTAGAATAGTGCAAAAAGCAATTCCCTTTTGGCAATAAGCAATTTTTTCATTAATAACCAAGATTGATCATTGTAAAGTTCCTTCATCTTTTTAGACAGTGCTGTGCAGCTCAAGGTAGTATCACAAGGTCGGAATGAATATAAAACCCATCTTTATTCAAAATACATTAACAAAGACAGTAGGAACATTTTGTGCAGAGCCCAACAATGAAACACACCAAAATGTCAGAACCGCTTTAATTATATGAGAGCACTGATTGTTCTCCACACAAATCAAAGGTGCAACAAAAGAAATAAAATTGCTCTTAGCTTCTTCACACACCTACTTATCTCACAAAATTTATATCATCAGAGGGCTTGAACTCTCAGTTTTATTCTCTCTTTTCCTTGTTCCTCCAGGTTTGAAAAGTGCTTCTTTCAGGTCTTTTCTTTTAGGAAGATTCCACATTTGCCCATGCCTACAAATGTTACTTCATTCCCATGAAACATAATAGCCTAAACACGGAACAGTTTTTTTTCCAGAGCTGGGAATCGAACCCAGGACCTCAGTCACATTAGGGGGATGCCCTACCACTGAGCCACACACCAGGTCCCACACTGAACATTTCTCAGGTGAATTCCTTTCAGTTCCTTTGTCTCTTGGTTTATAATAGAAAAACAACAATAAAACAAACCACATGTGCTCACTCACACAGCATCTGTTTATTTTCGTATTTCAGGCCTTCTGCAGGGACGAGACGACCTGAGATGGCAGTGTGCCTTCAGGCTAATTACTTCCAGCAGTCAACTTCATGCACTCAGTCAACCCTCGGGTCTGATGAAGTCAAAGGATGTTTATAAGCCCATTAATATTATAAGCTCTAGCATGTGCACCTAAGGAAAGTAGAAAATGAGAAGTGATCATGCAGAAACCCACATCAACACAAAATATGAAATGCCCATAAGTAAGGTTAATAACTGTGGCAGAATGTCACTGCAAGAACATTCATTTCTATTCACAGTCGTTGCCCACTGCCTTGGAAGGAACTGGGCACATGAATTTAGGTTATGCTGCTGCACTACTGAGAGGCAACCGTTCCGAAGGGTATTGTAACTTGGAGCTTCCTGTGCCTCCAATCTGCTTGCCCAACTTGCTTCTGGGGACAGTTGTGCCACTAGTTTGCACATGAGCAGATGTAACAGGAATGTTTTCTAAGGTCAAAGATCTTAAGAAGCACTTGGGGAGCTTTGGGAAAGCGGCTGGCGTGGACTTCAGATCTCCCTCTGCCGACCAGGCAGTCCCTTTCCCTGAGGGGGACATTGATTGCTCTGGACCCAGCACCAGGCCTCCCCGCTGCCCCCGACTCTCAGATCCCCTGATTGTGCCAGTCCTTGGATGCACTCTGCAGAGGCATGGCTGGCTATAAAAGGTGGTGATTGATCCTATTGTGTTCCTGATTGTATCGATTGGGATAAAGGATAGGGATTGATTTGACGAGTTGTTGCTTCTTTTGTTAGATTGATTCCTAGATTCTTCATTTTTTTGGATGCTGTTGTGAAGGGAATTGTTTCCCTAATTTCTCAGTGAATCTGTTATTTGTGTACAAGAAGGCTATTGATTTTTGGGTGTTCACCTTGTATCCAGCTACTCTGCTGAAAGTGTCAATTAAGTCTGGGAGTCTTTTGGTGGAGTTTTTTGGGTCTTCAATGTAGAGTATCATATCATCAGCAAATAATGACAGTTTAACTTCTTCCTTTCCTATCTTTATTTCTTTAATTTCTTTCTCTTGTCTAATTGCTGTGGCTAATGTTTCCAGAACTATATCGAAGAGGAGTGGTGATAATGTGCACCCTTGTCTTGTTCCTCATTTTAATGTGAAGGTTTTCAGTTTTTGGCCATTTAATATGATGTTGGCTGTTGGTTTTTTATAGATAGCCTTTATTAATTTGAGATATAGACCATCTATTCCAATGTTTTGCAGGGTTTTTATCATGAATGGGTGTGGAATTTTGTCAAATGCTTTTTCTGCATCTATTGAGAGGATCATGCGGTTTTTGTCCTTGACTTTGTTAATATATTATATTACATTTATTGATTTACGTATGTTGAACCATCCTTGCATCCCTGGAATAAATCTGACTGTCAGGATGTATGATCTTCTTGATGATCCTCTGTATTATGTTTGTTAGTATGCTTTGCATCCCTGGAATAAATCTGACTTTGTCAGGATGTATGATCTTCTTGATGATCCTCTGTATTATGTTTGTTAGTATGCTAAGGATTTTTGCATCTATATTCATTAAGGAGATTGGTCTGTAGTTCTTTTTAGTTGTATCTTTCCCTGGCTTGGGAATCAAAGTGATACTTGCTTCCAGGAATGAATTTAGAAGTATAGCTTCCCTTTCGATTTCATTGAAAAGTTTGAAGAGTAATGGTAGTAGTTCTTCTCTAAATGTCTTGTAAAATTCAGCAGTGAATCCATCAGGGCCTGGGCTTTTCTTTGTTGGTAAGTTTTTAATTACATTTTCAATTTCACTGATTGTGATTGGGGTGTTTAAAATGTTTTTATCTTCTTCGTTCAACTTTGGTAATTCATAAGTATCTAGAAATCTGTCCATTTCTTCTGTGTTTTCCATTTTATTAGAGTACAGGTTCTCAAAGTAGGTGTTCATGATCCTCTGGATTTCTTTCGGATCTGTTGTGACTTCGCCTTTTTCATTCCTGATTGCATGGATCTGAGCCTTTTCTTTCCTTTTTTTGATAAGATTAGCTAAGGGTTTGTCGATTTTATTTATTCTTTCAAAAAGCCAGCTCTTTGTTTCATTTATTTTTTGTATCGTTTTCTTAGGTTCCATTGCACTGATATCTGCTCTAATCTTTATAATTTCCTCTCTTGTTTGAGCTTTGGATTTTTCTTGCTCTTGTTTTTCTAGGAGTCTAACAGTCATCGTTATGTTGTTTATTTGAGCTCGCTCTGTTTTCCTTGTGTGGGCGTTCAGTGCTATGACTTTTCAAAGTAGCACTGCTTTCATTGTATCCAATACATTCCTGTATGTTGTATTGGCATTTTCATTTACTTGTAAAAACTGTCTGATTTCTTCTTTAACTTCCTCTGTGATCCATTGATTGTTCAGGAGAGTGTTGCTCAGTTTCCATGTGTTTGTGAAGTTCCTAGAGTTTCTTGAGCTATTGATCTCCAGCTTGATTGCACTATGATCTGATATATACAGGGCGTAACCTGGATTCTTTTGCATTTATTCAGACCTGTTCAATGAGCTAGTATGTGATCTATCTTGGAGAATGGCCCATGTGCAGCTGAAAAGAATGTATATTCTGATTTTGTGGGGTGGAACACTGGAAAATTACATTTATTTTTTATTTTATTTATTATTTTTTTAGTACCAGGGATCAAACTCAGGACCTTCTGCTTGTGAGGCAGTCAGCAGAACCTCTGAGCTAAATCTACAGCTACATTTATTTTTATTACCTGTTAGTAGACTTTGCTTGTAAAGTATCTCAAAATATTAATGTTTTTGTATTTTAATATTAAATCTTCATTTTTTTCTTTGCTTTATGCCCAAGTACCTTTCATTCCTAACTGAATTTCTTTGGGTGTTTCATATGTGCGCTATTTTCATTTTATTTCAACAGTTTTGTAAGATCTTCAAAGGTGTAATGACTAAAATTTAGTTTAAAATCACATAGGTGGATTTATCTTTGTCAGCCCCAGAAATTCCTGAAGTCAAGTAATAGTAATTCCAGATCCCTTTTCTGAGTTAACATCCTTGCCAGAGAAAAAATTTTGTGTAAATAACTCGGCTTTTAAGGAAAAGATTCCTATTTCATCAGGTGAGAAAAAGTCAAAATGGAAACCACATTTTTACCCAAGATCATGAAAAGAAAGGACTACTTTTTAGGCTTCTATTTGCTAGTCTTTTGTCATACATTTTAATAGGCTATGTTGTAGAGGTCTTCACATAAGTATCACAATTATTTGCATTTATTCAATGAAAGAAATGGTAGGTAATATTTACCAAATATTTAAAGTACTATCAACTACTCATAATCCAACTACTCAACGACTGTGTGGCATTTGGCAGTTGGCTAAACATTTTGGTTTTCTTCTCATCTGTTACATTTACTATAACTACTGGAATGAAGGACAATGCTAATGAAAGTGCAAAGCATTCGTCATGATGAATTGGAAGAGATTCTCAATACCTAAATTATTAGCTCCCACTTTCACATTGGAAGAAGCTAACTGACCAATTTTATAACTGAAGTGTCCAGATTTTGTAACTAAAGTTCAGTTTCATTAAAAGAGATGCCATTTATGTAACTGCACCTGTTGAATTTAAGACATTTCATTACATTTTCAAACCGGCTTATTTAATTACTGCTTAGCAATTTACCGCTTTCCCTGTCCCTCCTGGACAATAAAATAGATAAATCATCCATGCTTTAATAAACCTGGAGAGAATTTTCCCTTGTGGTTCAAGTGTAGCCTGTGATAACAGGTATTGTCAATGCTCCTGTTAGTCACTATCTGACCTGGAAAATACTGAAAACAGAGCTCTGAAGAGAAAAGAACAGATATCATATGACTCCAGTAAGTGCAATGATAGCCACATATCTTGGCAGAAATGAAAATTAATCACAGCTCTGCCTTCAAATTGGAGAGCTTTGTCTGTAACGTGCTATACAAAAATGTGGAGAAAACCAAAGAATCCATTTCTACTCAAAAAGTTCAAAAATATTTGCAAATGGATACAGAAAAATGTAAAGCTGTAAAGAGATGTTGTGACCCTCGTATATGTCAAGGGGTCAAGAAGAAAAGTGACATTCCCTGTATGGCTGCTCAATGAACTTAATTATTACACAGCACTGTCATGAAGCTTGCACAAGTAAGTGTGTGTAAAAGTCTTTTGCAAGCTATGATTAATAATTAATATAATAGGAAGTTGAAAGATGGATAAGGAGATTTTAATGAACTAAAAACAGATCTATATAACTTTCAATAAATATACATAAAAAGGCCATGCATGGTGGTGCACGCCCGTAATCCCAGTATTCAGGAGGCTGAGGCAGGAGGATCTCTGTGAATTCGAGACCAGCCTGGGCTACATAGTGAGTGCCAGGTCAATCTCAACTACATAGTGAGACCCTGTCTCATAACAACAACAACAAAAACAACAACAACAAATATATATATATATATATAT
>NW_022900917.1:8823533-8827243 GCF_012274545.1 Fukomys damarensis | reverse complement strand
AATATATATATATATATATATATCAACTAGTGGATTTGAACCCAGAAGATTAAATTAAATAGTTGATATATTTTTTTTCCTCTGTGATTAACACCCCCACATATGGATGGATGGTCGCACAAGTTCAGTATTATTTTTTAATGTGATACTGTAGAGTGAGGTCAATAACTGCCTTCTTATCTTTTGCCTATTTCTTTAAGATTCTGCTAGAGGCCAACTCCAATTATAGCAAAAGAAATGGGACAGTTCAAGTGTTTGCAACAGTGTGGCATTTCATTATGCAATTCGAAGTCAAGTATGTCTTTGTCTTTCCAACTACCCGGCTTTATTTCTGCCAAAGAGTGGGAAAAGTTAAAAGGAAAATATTTGTGGGAAAATGGGTGAAGAATAATGAGAAATGTAACAGACGCAGATGATATTGCTCAAGTTTGAACTTTCCTAATTTGGGAATTTCACTAAAATAGGTTGGCTGGCCATTTCAGAGATACCGTTCAGGCGGGTAGTTCCCCAGAATGAGGCTATCTTCAGGTTTATAGTCACTGAACTGTGATTTTGTCAATGTTACCCTGGGAACCGATGCATGGAACTAAGCACAGCAATTGGATACTGACCAGAAATTCACAGTATTCAGTATGTAGCGGAGTATGAGTGTCTAGGTCTGCTCAGCAGCTAGATCAGCTGCTCAAGACATTACTCCCCTCTGGATGCAAAGCTACAAGCAAAGTTAAATTATTTTGGCACGCTGCTTAAAAACACGGGACCGGAACAAACTAAGCTCAGTTCAATTCAATTTTGGCTTGTACTGTGCTCCAAATATCGCTGAGTACCAGACACAAAGATCGATCTGATAACACTCCATGAGCGGGAAGATCAATTCAGTGGGTAAATGGATAATCCAGTTAAGCCAATTGTCTTGAGAGATGCATAGGAGATTAGTTAGGCTCTCTTGTGTGTATATCCTGGTGAGTGTAAACTTGGGGGTTTCCCAAGAAGAAAGGGCCTACACATTACCTGACATTAATCTAATACTCCTTTAAAAAGAATGAAGTATGCATTCTATTCTGCATATTAGATGCTACAGTTGCAACTGATTGATCAATTTTCCTAGCTTCCTAACCAATAAGCAAGAAGAAAAAAAAGTCACAAAGGCAGGTATGTCTTGTAACAAGTTTAATTTTTGCAGTAAATCAGTTGCACCCTAAAATGGTTTTGGTCTTGGTCATTCCATTCAGAATTGACCAGAGTCAGAGGGGTGGGGATGGTCTCATGATACTTAAGTATATGGGATTAGTTAGCTATTTTGGATGCTAACTATTATAAGTCAAATACTTGGTCTATATGCTGTCTTCTGTGAACTCTATTGCAAGTTCGCTGAAAAAAATCATATAGTTCTTTTCTGAACAGTATATAGATACAGCCCTTTCTTCATAGTACCTTCTTTATCCATAAAATAAATTATAAGATGGTGGATATTTTCTTTCAAAATCCATCATTTCAGGCATAAGATAAAACCCAACCCCTTTGCTTCAGCTTGAGTAGTTCCAAATTCTCCTCTGACTCATGGTTACAAAGCTTGTCTCAGGACAGGTAGACATCTTACACCTGCACATTTATAAAACACGTCGAAAAAACTATGCCCCAAACAAAATTACATGAACTCTGATAACCAACAACAAAGCTATCTGCCTTTTAATCTCAAATCCCTTCCTATTTCATCTTCCGGCTTTCTTATGAGCTAGAGATAGTTGATCCGTGTGAGTTCTATTTTCCAAGATTCCTTCAGATCCTTGCAGGTTCTGTCGTTAAATGGTAGATGACATCAGATGGAAGACACCAATAAGGATTCAGAAGGCAGGGAAACTGAAGTGAGCAGAATATTTCTTCTCTGTTGCTCTGTATGAATTTGTATCTTGGTGATCCTGATTCAACTAGGACTCGGATAATTCCTCTTCTTCCATTTCTTGCCTCAAGGAATTTTAGTGGCTTTCAGATGTTGTTAACCTCTAGATTATTTCATCATCCTGTTTATGACCCACTGGCTCTCTGTTATTAATCTTCTCCCTATTATATCCTCTCAATTTAGCTAATTTGGCATAGGCCCTATTTTCCTGACAAGTCCCTGACAGATACTACTATCAATAATGTTTAAATTGCCAGTGGAAAGAAACATGCAAATACTGAAATTGAAATAGAAGAAAATCAAATGGTCATGAAATAAAAATATCAAGTATCACATAAAGAAAGGAGAACCATCATGAGCGACAAAACAATCACTTAGAAAATGAAAAGTCCCTGTGTATGCAATTGATCATAATGGACTAAAAATTGAGAAAAAATAATTGTGTTTGTTTGTTTGTTTTTTCTGTTTTTTGAGACAGGGTCTCACTATGTAGTTGAGACTGATCTGGAACTCACTGTATAGCCCAGGCTGGTCTCGAACTCACAGAGATCCTCCTGCCTCAGCCTCCCAAGTGCTGGGATTACAGGCATGCACCACCATGCCTGGCATGAGAAAAAATAATTTTTAAGAAGTGAAAAAAATTGTTTGATTGGCTAAAGCTCAGTATCAATTAATTCCCAAGAATGACAGGAATTTAGAACATAAATTCTGAAAGATGAAGGGGTTCTTTTGCTCAGTCTACCACCTTGAGCCCTGACCTACTACACAGGCTCAAGGTCATGCAAATCTGCAATCATTAAAATACCTGGCGAAGAGGCCAGAGATGATGCTATCGTTGGGGACAGTCTCTCTGGACACTTGCAGAGCCTATCAAGGAGAAAAGACACCTGCCTCAGTGCTATGCAGTGTGGAGCAATTTGGGGAAAGAATGGGCTCATTGGTCTTTGAACCAGCCAGATGGAGAAGAAGGTTTTAAATTTTTGATGGAACAATTTATCTTCAAATTTTATGGAAATGCCTCCGAGAATTAACTGTACACTCAAAATTTTCTTGGTGGCTTTAGACAGACAAAGAAAAGCACTTGTGGAAAAAGTACTCTTATGGGACCTGGCCCTCCTTTTAAAGGAAAGTCACAATGCAGTAAGTAGTCAAACATTTAAAAATAATAATACAATTCACCTTAATATTTTGGCCTTATAAAAAAACCACTGGGCTGTTGTGAACTTAACTTCTACCTTAGTTACTACTTGAAGGCAGCATGGAAGCCCTATGGCTTGAGACAGCTGGAGAAACGTCCGGAACAGCATCAGCTATTTGTTCTGCACACACCTTCAATTACAGCTTTCCCATGCTCTTCTCCTACCTACTCACAAAGGAATGGCTTTGTATCGTATTTGTGTTTGTTATTGTCATCCAGTCCCACAAAAGGTAAAGTTTTAGTTACACATTTAAAATACGCAAGTGAGATGAGGAAACCCACAAGAAACACATGTCTTCCCTAGATGTACCAGGAGAAAGCCAAGAAGCTCTCCAAAAACTCTGAATGTGAGGATTCATGAATGTATCAGGAAGGGAAAACAATGTTCAAAAACTTTATTAAGACTTTCTTTTAATGTTTTCTTTTCATGTCAGTGATTTAAAGAACTGTCTTTTGATGTAATCAGGAAAATGAATAACAATAGAAATGAATCCTAGACACACAAAATCTACATATTGGAATTTTTAGACTATGTAGCAATCAATCCCTTAAGTCTAGTATACTCCCGGAGCTCCCGGCCTGCGCAACAACAGACCCAGGAAGGACCCAAGG
>NW_022900917.1:8800490-8815864 GCF_012274545.1 Fukomys damarensis | reverse complement strand
AATATTCTGCAACAATGCATAAGATTCTAATAAGATTACTGACATTTAGAAATGGGAGGAAAGGAGCTAAAGGTGTAGGGAAGGTGTAATACGTAGGGGAAGAACAAAAAGGGAAAAGAAAAAAATGTGAGAGAATGAAAAGATGAAAATAAAGTGTTTGTAGATGGGGAGGGGAGGAGGGGGTGAAGGGAGGGCAGAGGTAAGGGGAAAAAAATGAGAATCAAGACTTGCCATGTAAAGGTACATGATCCCAACAATGAATGTAACTGTACTGTATCCCTAAATGTACCAATAAACTCAATTAAAAAAAAAAAAAGTCTAGTATACTCCCTTTATTCATTTGATTTATTAACTCATTTTTTCCCTCTAGCTGTATGAGGGCATTTCCCTAGTAACTTATCATAAAATGATTGTTTGGCTTCAGTTCACTCTAATTTACAAACTTAAAAAAGAGCTTTGATATAACAGAAATCTGTCATAATCCAGTAGTCATACTATAGGTTCACAAAGCAAAGTCATTTCTCATTTCTTTACTAAAACTTCATAGCCCAACGAACAATGTATAGTTTTAAAACATGTGTGCTCTCAGTTTAAATAACACCATGTAAGAAATGCACTTTGTCTTGACTCTGAATTGCATCAGATCATCAAACACAGAGAGTGAGATGGAATGGGATAATTACCTCTGGAATTGCAACTATTTTGATGACACCTATGTCAGGCAAGAAGAGGGCTGTTACAGCCGCATACTGTGGCTATTGTTAGGACTTCTGACTGTCTGCCTTTAGGGACCAGGAATATGAGAACAAGCATCATTGCACCGAAAACAATAGTCAAAGTAACCTTTTCAATGGCATTGTTGCTCGCAGCAGTGAAATGGTAGAACGTACTACTAGGTGTATTTGCAGCCATTTCAACTTGGGTTTTTCCTCAGCATTTTTCACATTTGTAATACAAAATCTTTTTGAGAAACCAGACTACTCGGCCGTTTTCACCGTTCTCTGGGCTCATCTATTTATCTTAAAGGCCACACTTGGGAGAATATTACCACAAAGACCAGGAAGAACAGAGATCGCACAGGCCTGTAGGATTCAGGTGCAGGGTTCCGTCTGGGGCAGTGCTTGTTTGGACCGCAGACTGCATCTGCCTGGAACATGCTGGAAGCTCATCAGAATCGCAGTGATGCCCTTCTGTTTCCTTGCCAGCCTTTCACAAAGAGTGGGGTAGTGAGTTTAATGGCAAATTTGGTTTAGCTTTGCTGGCACATGCTATTTTGAGAAAATACTCAAAAGCCCTTCCTGTCATAAAACACTGTATGGAGGAAAGCTGAGAAAAGTCCAACTTTAATTTCATGAATTTGCACTTGCAAAAACACATATCTTCACTAAAATTAGGAAGACTTCAGAGTAGCTCTAAGCAAGATTCCACTCCTAGGATGGAAGGATTGAATGCAGATTTCTGCTGTGGGCAAAACCTCACTATTATTTCTAGACAATGGGGCTTTCTGTCGTGAGCGCAGTGGCACTCCGCACATAGAGTGGCCACGAGCCAATTCCGTTTTCTCCAGCAGACTTGCCAGACTGGCTAAGAGAGAGAGGATTTCATATAGACAGGTAACATGCCTGGTGAAGCTTAGGGGAAATCGGTCTGGTTAACTTTGCTAAAAGAAAAAGTGAAGGATGGTCCGAATGCTCAGAGAAAATAGATTCAGTTGCTTCCCAGGGGTGCAGCACAGATGCAACTCTTCTTTGAATCTGGAGAAATAACCTGAAGTTAAGTGCTCCGTATTTAAAAGGAGCTCAGTGTGATTTATATTAGCATTTAAAAAAAACTTTATTGCTTTATGAATCACCTGAGGTTCTTGTTCAAATGCGGCTTCTGATTCCAGGCTTTGGATGAGGCCCCACACTTGAGCAAGCGTTGCTCAACTTTGAAGCTGCAAGGACTTAGGTGGCCACATGGTAATTCACCTAAGCTATGGGTTACCCAGTGTATGATACATTTAATTAGATAGTACAGCTAGCTGGGTATGCGGGGTACACCTGTGATCCCAGCACTCAGAAGGCTGAGGCAGGTGGATCTGGCTTGTTCCAGGCCAGCCTGCGCTACAGAGTGAGACCCTGTCGAAAAAAAAAAAAAATAGTATAGCTGGTAAATAAAATGCAATTGACAAAGGTATCTACACATCCTGGGGTTTCTACCCTGAAATAAAATAGACACACTACATTGGCGGGATTTTCAGGATGTAATACTGAGTGAAAAAAGCCAGTCCTTACGGTTGTGTATCATTTGATTCTATTTATGTAACACTGTTGAAATAATACAGTTTCAGAGAAGCAGGGTAGATTGGTGGTTGTGGTCGGGAAGGGAGGCGTAGATAAAAGAGAAGGTGGATATGATTCCATGCAGGTACTCAGCTTCGAAGGTGAAGGCACCGATAAGAAAGGAGATCAGAGGACAACAGTTTTCCAGCCCTAAAAATGACAGCAGCACCATTCAGATTCTTGCCTCTACTAAGTGACTAAATTATCTCTGAAATAGGAGTAAATTTCCAATTCCCTTTGCCCCCTTCTATTTAATACAATCTATATGATGGACTGTCATATAGACAATGATAGTTATTTTAACATAAAAACAAACAAATTCATTTAAAGCTGACCAAAATATTCCTCTCAAGTGGATTGGAACTTTGAATCTGACAAGTTTTTAGAAATTTTAAGGATACTTCTTAATCAGGAATAATTAGGTTTATAATGTCATATAGAAACCTCCTCACAAAATTAGGGCCTGGCATCATGGTACATGATTGACCTGTATTCTCCAGCACATTGGAGACCTTCTCTCAAAAACAGAGAAAATGAAAAGGTAAAGAAAACAAACAGATAAAGAAAGACCCCTCCTTAGAAAATTGTCGAGTAACATTTACTGTCTCATGTCATTTCTTGCACGTGATTGGTGTGATAAATTCTCATCTTTAATCCATCTCCCAGCTGTCGTAGTGGGAAGCACGGTTGCTTGGACCACAGGCCTTTCACTGCTTCCTTCTCTAGTAACTCATTTGAGCTGTGTCTCTCACCAGACAGTTCGCCTTGCCAAGTCAGCCTGTGCCGGAGGGCTTCCATTTACCTATCCGACTCTGCTGTCCTTAGTTCCTCCTAGCGCCCCCTACGACATGAGCTTGTTCTCCACGGACAGTAGAAATAGATGCCTTGGCCAGGGATTGGCTCAGTCGTTTTGCTGCCTGCCTTGCAAATGCAAGGTCCTGGGTTCAATCCCTGGGAGGGAAGGAAGGGAGGAAGGAAGGAAGGAAAGAAAGATGGATGCCTTTGTCATCTGCAGCCAGACAAAGGGAGATGAGTGTCTTTGTGTCTTTATTCCCAGCCCCCCCCAGGAGTCCCTGCCTGTGGGATGGCTGTGGGCTGGTGATCTTGTGTGACCAGGGCTATCCCTCTCATCCGCAGACCCTCCACGCACAGCTCTCTTTGCCTTTGGCTGCAATTGCCACTGCCTCCATGCATCCCTCCGGGGAAGAGCGAGTATGGTTAGCCCCACTGTCCCTTGCGCCCCTGATGACTTCTCTATCCCTTGTGGTTTACCTCACTGAGAACATTGTAAATAATGACTTTGTCAGATCCTCTTTACATCATTTATTTTGCATTTGTCACTTGCTCCTGACTGATACAGAGTTTAGTTTGGTTTGTTTTCTGCTAGATACTTATTTTATTCATTTCTTTTGCAAATCAGAGTGATTAGGTCATCCGATTCTTCCCAATTCAGCCTAAGGGAACATTGCTCCAAAAGGCGTTTCAGGAATGGTTTTACTCCCATTTACTTCCGCAGCTGTCCCTTTTCCTGCCTGCATAATGGAGATGTTTGGAGATGCAGGATGCACTAAGCAATGAATTTGTGATCATGGAGAGTCAGCCTGAGGACCAAAGCCAGCACACAGAGGAAGGTGAGGGAGAAGATGGCCAAGTGGTCCGAGTCAGCGAGGACATCACTATTCACAACACGGGCTGGGCCCGATGTCTTGTGAGCAATGCAACAAGGGCCCTGAAGACTCAAACTTCTACCGACCAGATTTTCTTTACCTGCAGCCACATCGTATTAACTGATGGAACATTACTGCAAATAAGGCTTCTCCCCACTTGGGCTTCACATTGGCCAGTGGTTCATCAGCACCTGCAGAGGAAACTGAGGTGCCAGGCCACGTCCTGTGCTTCTCCACATCAGCACGACCCCCTCGCGTGCTGTACTGCTCACCCCAGACTTGCGTAGCTCTCCTTTCATCTTTGGTATTAGGATCCCTCTGTCTCTCAAGAACATCTCTCTTGTCTTCTTTCCGCAGTTTATCTCCTGCTCATATCCAAGGATATAGCGAGCACAATAGGTCAGCATTATTTTCTTCTTAGTTGTAGAGAACCACAACCTATTCTCGAAAAGCGGGATGGATGGCAGAGCTTTGGTGTAATGGTTTTGTCTGTTTTGTGTTCCTATAACAAAATGCCTGAGGCTGTTAACTTATTATTTTTTTTAATTTAATAAACTCCTTATTTTGGTGGCTGGAAAGTCCAGACATTATGGTGCTGAAAATAGTGTAGGGACCCCTGGCTGTGTCACAAATGAAGGAGAAGTGGAAATGGCCTTGAACAGAAAACACTGAGCATGTGAGGCGCCCTTGCTTCATGGCAACCTGCTCTTGATAGAATTAGCAGAATCCGGTTGTGACTACCTGTGCTCTACTCTCTTCAGCCCACGTTCCTGGGGGCCCAATCACCCCTCTCCAGGGCTTCTCCACCTCAGTGTGTTAAATTGGAGAATTCAGTGTCAGCATGAGTTCTGATGAAACTCTGATGATTCTCAAGCCATACCAGTAACTCACAGATAGCTGGGAAACTAGGTTTAGGGAACAACGAGGAAGAAAAGAAACTGCAATCAGAAAGAGAAAAACTTTCAAGTGAAAAAAGTGAATGCAGCCAGGCATAGTGGTGCACGCCTGTAATCCCAGCACTCGGGAGACTGAGGCAGGAGGATCCCTGTGAGTTCGAGACCAGCCTGAACTACAGAGTGAGTTCCAGGGCAGTCTCAACTACATAGCGAGACCCTGTCTCAAAAAAAAAAAAAAAATGAATCTAAAGAGCCTTTCTGAGGAATGAACACATCAGCACCCCAGTCCACTGCAGACACTAATGTTGTTCCTGCTCTTTTCTAAATACCAGAAAGAAGACCTCAGGGCACCAGCTACTCCCGGTTCCAAATCTAGTTGATTAAGAGCTCAGATCACATGCTGATTCTTCCACTTGAGAAAGCTAAAAAGGTACCTGGTGTTTACAGTTACTCTTTAAAGTAAGCTTCAAATATAAGAACTATTGGTCAAAAACTTGACCTTATATTACAAGAGGGCTCACATGATGGGCTATCAAAAATAATCCCATTTTCCCTGCACACTTTCAATAAATATGCTAAGTATAATAGTGCGTATATAAATTGGATCAATTTGGAAACAGAATAAGTAGTTACCTCTGGACTAGCACTTCATAATAAAAATGTATAGTGAATAGTGTGTAGAATTTGGTATTTATTTGGCACCTACATTTCGAAGATGGGTAAAATTAAACAGATAAGATTAGCTTTTGCAGTATTTTAACCCAGGGCATTCAAAATATTGTAATTGTAACATTTAACCTGTATAAGATTATTCCGAAGCATTTGGGCCTTATTTTTCAGTACTGAGTCTTTGCAATTCAGTAGTCATTAGCATCCCCATTACAGTGCACCCCTGGGTGGCTCTGAGCCATGTGTGACCGGTATTATCATAGCTGTCCTCCTAGATGATGCAAACCCAGACAGACCGCAATTCGGGAGAGGATCATCACCTAGTGTGATAATGTGAATCGTTTATACTTAGCTTTCGAATGACCAGAAATTCTTTCATTATCATTATTGCTCTTTGGCTCTGGCATAAAAAGCCATCAAGTAGTGACTTAGCAGCCCACTCTGAGCTGGGAGGGATACAGGAGACGTTTAAGAACAGAGTAAATGAGTTGGGTAAACAGACAGCTTTATCGTTTGTGTTGCTGAGCTTCAGAAGCTTGTGTGTTGTTGTGGTATTTGTTTCACCGTGGCGGTAAGGCTAGGTTTAAGTTCTGATGACATTTTAGTTTAGAATGCGGCTGTGTGAGTGGAGGAGATCCAATGGGGACAGAGCAGAGAGGCACAAGAGGAAAGCAACGGTATGTTCCTGGGATGAATCAACATGTAAGATTAGAGAAAAGGACTGAGACCGAGTGTGCATAATGGCAAAATATCTGGCCAAGAGAAACCCAGCATTTCAGAAGCCAAGCATTCCCCATTGCAAAATTATATTCTCCTTGGAAAGCTAACTGATTTTGGAGCTCTTTCCCTCCTTATGCACATTGGTTCCACTAAAATCAAATCATATTCGAAGAATTTTTTCATTAGACACTCCGCATTAACAAGAAAGTCTGCTCTTTTTTTTCTGGTCAGCTCCCATTCCCGTTTCACACATATTAGCTCCTGAATCTTCTCTCAGTCTTCTTTAGCTTCCTACTACTTCTTTCCTGCCCTATCAGTAGCTGACTTTCCCTCTAACTTTAAAGAAAAGATAGCAGCCCTCAGGCTGACCTCCTCTCCTTCCTCAACTCCTTCCCACACAAAAATTATTTCCCTGTGCATCCACCCTCCACTGGCTGGAGTTTGGAAGTGCCGAACAATTAACTCCTCTGTTCTGCCCATTGTTTCGATCCTATCTGAGCTTTCAGCCAGCTGAGAGACAGAGACAGAAATCAGGGAACATGCAAAAATCACCTCTGTGATTCAAACATCAGAGAATGTGGCAGAGGCCTGGGGTCAGCAGGGCTTAAAGTCACAATTGAAGGGTCCCGTTTGCTGTTTTGTTTTTAGTGAGGTTTCTAGAAACATCTCGATTTCCTCATCCCTACACACTTCTCAGTACAAGACAATGTGGCTTCTGATCCAGTTCTACTGGGGACGGGATTTTTACAGCTGTTCCCAATTCCCTCTGCATTTGCTCAAACCCAGGGAGACCGGCCAGCCCTTATCTCACTATACCAGAGTTTCCCAGGCTTGGTGACTGCCTCCTTCATGCAACTGCCTTCTCTTTTTCTCCTTCAGTCCTTCTTGGCTTTTTCTCTGCTTCCTCGGGCTTTTTCTCACCTAGCTGTCCTGTAAATATTTGTATGTCTTGGGGATTCCTCTGCTGTCTCTCTCCTCTTATTTGCTGCTTCCTGCACTCTCCCTCCAGGTCATCACATGCGTTTCTGGGAGTTCGGTTGTTGCCGATGTTAGTTCCTCTCTCAGCCTGTACCGCTGCCCTGCAGAAGGCGTCTTAGTGACCTCTCCAGGAGCTAGCCGTGGTCCAGATGAAAACTTTTCTTTCACTCGAGCTGTAAACACGACATCCTCTCCTTGTGCTTTCTTATGATCAAACGTAAACCAGTATCATTCTTCTGTCTAATTTCTTCGCCTTCTCTCCCTCATTTCTAAAAAAAGACCGGGAATGCATTCATCCTGCTGACCTTTGACTCCTAAAAGAGGCGGCATCTTCTGAATCCTCGTGCGACGTCAGAGAAGGGCTGTCTCCCCCAGCTTCTCTTCTGCCATGTGGTAATTCACTGCCTTTACGGGAGAGAAAGTTAAATTCAGAGAACTGTGATTTATGGCAGACCATGAATCCAAGTCATGTCTGCAAGCTAACTTTGGTCAATAATAAAGATACGTCTCACTGCCATCGCTCCCTGTAGGATGAGTGTTTTGACAAGGAAACCATACAGCCACCTACAGAAAATGAGAAAGTGGGAGAATAGTGAAGGAAATTCTTGTTTCCTGTTATTCAGGCTTCCAGTTCAGAAACTTCTTTTACAAGTTATTTGTGACCTTTCTGCATATCCTGTTCTCCAGTGAAGGAACGTGAAATCACTTGTCTGTTCAACGGCAATTTTGTAAAATGCTTGGCCTTGCAAGGTATTTCTCCTTCTGGGCCTTTTGAATTCAGCTACCTGCAGAGAAAAACAACAACAACAAAGAAAACAAAATAACCCAAAAGCCTCTGGCCCTCTATCCCTTGGCAGAAAAAGGCCTGTGTGTCCACAGAGGGTGACTGTAATTTGCAATATCTGCTGTGACAATGATAGCAAATCTATCAAAGCCACACAAGTAACCTTTTGTACATTGCTTCTTGATAATCAAACTAATGTTTTGGTATTCACCTGATTTCTACATATTTCTCCTAATTGATTCTAAACTCAGCTGGGAAAGAAATGTGGCTTATTGGGTCATTCGGGTCCTACCAAATCCCCCAAGTTCCTCATACATTTGCCTTTTTTAACATGAAGTATGAGAACCTCCCACTCGCCGCTCCACTATCTCTGGAAGAGGCTTGTAGACAATGCCACTAACATTCACTGAGCATCTGTGGATTTACCACTATGCCCAGTTGTATCGATACGGAATAGGTGAGCCGTATGCTGTGTCTACCAGAAGTTGGCATCTCAGCAGTATAAGCTCATATTTCAGATGACATTTTGAGACAGAGCCCCATGGTGCATTTCTTTATGAGAAGCCTGAAACTACAGAACAGAACTCATTAGAAAAGCAAGATTTATTTAATCATGAGCATTGCAGTGGTAGCTGACTAGATAAGAGCAGAAAGATAATAACTGCGAAAGTTGCAGTTGTATGGCCAAGAAGAGATAGACAGAGGTGGAAAATAAGAAGATCTCTCTGACCGAGAAGGCCATCATCTCCTTAACTAGAAATAAGATGGCAACAGTGCCTGGAAACTTGCAACTAAATGTCTGGGAGAAACATAGACATCCAGACTGAGTAAGGACCCGGCACAGTAATCGAGAGAATCCTAACAATCGGCGATCATTTGTCAGACACCGTGTTGGTCATTTTAGCCATCCATCAAGTCACAGGACACAGAAAGATGTACGTCCTCAATCAGCCCTGAAAAAGACCTCGGAAAGAATTCTGGTCATTTCCAGTGAAAATTTCATCCCACTGTTAAACAGGGCCTCAAAAGAATGCTGCTTATAACATCTAAGACATCTTTGCCCTCACTTTGGTCACTTAGAAACAGTGTGAAATAGTTGAAATAACATGGCTCAAACAATGCTGGGCTTCACAAGAAGATATTTTAAAGAAAGTCTATAAGACTTGGAAGCAGGCACAGGGACTAATGCATTAATTTACATAGAGTTGATTTTTTGTAACTCATTTTCAAAAAAACTCTAATTTCACTCATATAAAAAATAACCAAAACAGGTGATATGATTTTTTCCTATGTTTTAAATTTTAAAAGTCCCATCTGTCACTAATTACACATTTATTTCATTATGTACTGCTATGAAAATACTTACTTGAGGTTTTTTGTTGACAATTTAGAGTTTAAAGTAAATACTAATTATTTTTGTTATAACTGGGTATTAAATTAAATAATTCACTACTAGACATTTTTTGGGCTTCAAATAATTTTATTAGAAGCGCATATGAAAGCAATTATGTGATTAGTGACACATCTGCCAACCTTATAAGTCCGCCTTAGAAAATTGGAAGACTTTTTTTCCTTTCCATTCCTCCTCTTTTAGAAGCAAAGATGGCTACTTCGTGCACAGTCCCAGATTTTACAATGATGTATGTGGCTTCCCAGCAAACTGCTTGTCTCAGTCACTCTTTCAAAGTACCGATGACTCTAAGCAATTAACTCTCACAACTATCGTAGCCTTGAGTAGAAGAAAACATGTCTAGATAACTGTAGTGATTTATACTTTTTAAGTAAATTCCTTTAGAAATGAAAATATCTTCCCACAAACTCCAACCAGAAGTTGCTGTGAGTTCCATTTGGAACTTGTGCTAATAATAATATTTTCTGGAATAATAACAACAGATTTGGAGTTAATTAAATATGTTGCTCACAGAAGCATCTGTTTTAAACATTCATGAATGGCAGTTCCTATGGGATATCCAAATGGGAGTGTTTTCACTCCACAGTGCTACCCTAAAGTGTGTTTGGGAATTTTCAAATAATTAGCTGGTCTTTGTTTTGCAAGACTTACCCGGGATCAAAAAAATGCTATCCTTTCCTCGGATCATTTTGATAGATGGAAGCCAGTTAGCGAGAGACCACCAGTCACTGGGACAGGCTCTGCAGAGCGGTTGTGTAATCCAGAGTAATAGGAGGCAAGTTTTTCTTCATGTTCACACGTAACCCCTATTATTATTCATGAGAGTTATGCCCTTATCAAGAAAAAATACATCCCTTCCCAATTAGGCTAAGCTGCTGTTGGCAGAAAGCCATTAAAAACAGCAGACATGGAGCTCCAGTGTCTGTGGCTAACCTTTCAAGACTTGGAAGCCACTTTAAACTATTATTAACATGGTCTGATTGGAAGTATTAAATGACTAGAAAATGTCTGAATTCATGGCTTGTCACTCACAGTAAGTCATATCACTAAGAACTGTTTGTAAAATGGCACTGTTCTTAGAAGGTTTTATTCAAAACAAGTTGCTGGAAGTAAGTTCCACACAAACACGATTATTTCTTATCAAGCAATGCATCTTCAGCAAGTAGACTACTACTAGGTATAATATTTGCTGAATAAATGATTGAATGAGACTAACATATGCAATTCAGTAAGCATTTTTGGAGACTCTACTGCCAGATGCTAGATATCATTAGGAACCAGGACACACAGGTTAAGACCCCCCTCCCCAGTCTCTCTCTCTGAGGGAGGAGAGATTCTGCTGTCAAAGGGCTTACAATATCTCAGGTTATAGATGCTAGATATCATTAGGAACCAGGACACACAGGTTAAGACCCCCCTCCCCAGTCTCTCTCTGAGGGAGGAGAGATTCTGCTGTCAAAGGGCTTACAATATCTCAGGTTTTATTAATATATGATGAGTCATTGGCTATGTGTCAAAGCAGTAATAAAGTCAAGCATAACATTCTGGGTGTCAACAAACTATGTAAAGTTTATGGCTGGAATGGTGCATAATATCTTAAATAATTTGATCTGCAAAGAAATGCTAAGGTTTGGATGAAATTGTGCCATTCAGACAGCTGGAATGAAAAGATAAAATATTCCCTTTCTTTGCTCCCAAAGTTCCAGGGTCGGTCAATTTGGGATAACTGAACCTCACCTCTACCTCTCCTACCAACTCTTCATTTCCTTTTCCTTCTCTTCCTACCACTCTGGATACAGAGGATTCCCTTGTGGGCAGATGTAATATCCTACTCATCTTTCTACTTCTATGTCTCATAACACATTTGGGCATAAAGTACATGCTCAGTAAGTCTTGAATAAATGAGGGAATAAAAGTGGTCACATCTGTATAACAACAAAACTATGAGTTTCTTTGAGTGATTTCAAAACAATTGAAGATAACATCTTCCACCTTTAAGGATTTATATTTAGTTCTGGATAAAAGGCCTTCTCACACATAGCAGCTAAAAAATATGAGTTTAATCCTCACAAGAATTATGATACTGTAAACATAGCATAACAATAACATCAGGCTTTTAGGGAGGGCTCTTTATCCACCCAGGCTTTTAATTGGATCATTTCATTTAATCCTCACAACAATTAGCAAGTAGATTCTCAAACTATCTCCATTCTATAAATGAGGAAATGCAGAGTAGTTAAGCAAGTTGCCACGTCACAGTTGAGGAAAGATTTGAATCCATAGTGCTTTGTTCTAGAATCTATCTTCTCGATGTGGTGATAGAAGGAGTATTTTCCTCTGTCACCCATGGAACACACACACATTCACACAATGCCTGCTGAGTAAGCTCTCTTAGTGACACACCCTGTCATTCATATCACTTCTTTATCTGCTAAGACGATTGTAGTAACCATTGGTGCCTGGTCCCTGCACTACCAGGAGTCAGTCTGGCTGGCATTTGCTTAGGCTACCTGGACCTAGAGCACTGCCATATAGGTTTAAACAACACGTTTAATAAAATCAATAAGATTTTTCACTTGATGATGCTTATAATGCACAAGACCTATCAATAGGTCAAAATTAAAACACACACGAAAGCAGACTATGGAGGCCTAGGGTCAGCACCATCAGTGGAAGTAGAGGAGAGGATGAGGTCGCTGTCAGCCACTGAGGTAAAAACACAAACTGGGAGGAAGATCTTGTGCAAATGGAAAGAGGACCAAAGAACTGCAGAGAGAGGGAAGGCGTAAGGAGAAGGGGTCATAGGCTCCTATCACTGATAAAAGAACAGTATCGACAAATCCCTTTGTGATTATAGGCTACAGATAAGTTGAAATCCAGAGCAGTGTTGGAAGAAATTATAATACATATAACTGCCGGAGACATTGGCCGTGCTACTATCACCTGCATTAGTTTTCTTTTGCTACTGTAATAAACCCCTATAAATTTGGTATACACATTTATTATCTTATATTTCTCTAGGCAGAAGTAAAAATGGGGATTTGGTGAGCTAAATCTGGGTGCTGGAAGGGCCATGTTCCTTCTGCAAGCTCTGACAAAGAAATGGCTTCTCTGGGATTTTTGGAAGCAGCTTGCATTCCTTGGCTCTTGGCCTCATCTTACTTCCTCACTGCCAGGCAAGCAGCACCTTCTCCCTCCTCAGTGACTCTGACACTGACTCTTCTCCTTCCCTTTTTATCTCTAAGGACCCTGTGATGACAGAAAGGTCATGCACACACAATCCAAAAAGCTTCCTCTCCTTCTGATGGTCAGCCGATTAGCAACTTTAACTCCATCATCCTCTTTAAATAAAGGGAGTGGATTTAACTCCCCTGTGTCATGAACTACCACATATTCATGGCTTTCCATGTTTGAAAGTAAGTACCTTTGGGAGGCCATTATTGTGCCTGCCATCTCACGTAGAATAAACTTGTATAACACTTGAGAAAATCAAAGCAAGTCTCTGGGTTTTGCAATCATGGAAATTCACAAAACATGGCCTTCTCATATTTTGCTAGTCTGAATGAAGCCACCACCGTGGACTGCAATGTCTTGGCTTAGCAGGTGCAACTCCACCTGATTGCTCATATTCTTCTTCCTGGTTTCTCTTTTCTTCCTCTTGCCTAATGCTCTCTCACTTCTCTCACCCTCTGTGGTGAATTCAAGTAGCTCAGAGAGTGTCCAGCATTGCATGGTGGCGGGGAGCGTGCAGCAAATGAGGGAGGAGGTAGCGGTGGGTGCACAGGGGCCCTGAGCACAGGGATCTTCTGGGGAGATTTCGCAAAGGAGGAGGCAGCGGTCAAGCTCCCGATGCTGCTGGCCGAGCGTATGTAGTAGACTCAGAGCAGGCAGATGGTCGACGGTAGAGCCAGGAATTGTACCCCAGTCTTCGGGCCTCAGTTCATTGAGCTTCACAAGTTTTCCCATATCTGTGGTGGTCCAGGTGTAGCAAGGGGCTTTACATGTTTTTGAATGAACGGAGTGGACAGATGAATAGAACAATTACATGCGTGGATGAGAGGATGACAGGATGAGGAGATATGGACAGAAGACCCAGTGGAGATGCAAAATACGAATTCAATTAGGTCCATTTTAATGAAAAGCACATTAGAAGTCTGGATCTGCAGATAACAGTCTGCCATCAAATGAGTTTCACATATGATGAGTGAAATGGGGGTAAAAGAGTGGCTCTATTAATCTAGAAAAACGTCGATCCAAATCAGTATATTGTATCAGATGGAAGTATTTTTAAATATAAGAAACACACGATGGAGAGCTGGGTAAATAACCAAGTAGGTGCATAAATGGATAGATAGGTGATACAGAATTAAATTAGATATGGGTACATCACAGTTATTAATATTTATTTAATGACATTTTGTTGTTACTTTGTCCTTTAGGGTAATTAAAGTACTTTACATGCACTGCTTCACATAATTTAATTAAAAATACACAAAAACAAATGTAGAAACTGATCAACACCAATATAAGATTAATAACTGCCATGGAAATTGAAGTGGGTTGATGAAGATGAACGGGGTGTGTAAAAAAGGAACTGTAAGGTATTTCTTCAGAAGATTTACTCTTTACTGTTAACAGAGATTTTCCTAGGGCTTCTTTCTGTTATTATCGATGTTCTTGTACCTACTTCTAATATCACACCAAATGCCATGAGTAACATTCATAGAGCATTTTTTAAATGCCCAAGGTAATTCGAATCATGTAATTGTCAATTAATTCACATGGTCTCTGTTATTGTCCTGTAAAGCATGTGCTGTCTTTACCAATGTTTTTGATGATCTGGCAGCCACCGTGAGTGGAGAATGAAAAAGTGGCTCTAGAGTCCACGCTCCTACCACAGTTCCACCGAGATGCTGCCATTGCTGTCACTGCCACCACCACCAGCCCCGGCACTGGTCACAATGAGCATTATTAATTACAATCATATCGCCATTTGCTGTGTGCATTCTCCATCTGATCCTTACACCACTATAAGAGAGGGTCACCATAGCTCTTCACCAGTCCTTTCGTACAGGCTCTAAAAGGATAAGTTAATTGTCCCAAGTCTCGTGGCCAAAACTTACTTCATACAAGGGGCAAGCTCAGGACTGTCATTGCCCCAGACCAAAATGCTTCTCAACATTCACTGTTCCTTTATAGTTTCTACAAATGTGTTTGTTAGTTTTAACAAGGAGCTGAATGTCAGATCCGTTGGCTAGAGCTTTGTCAATCTGGCTTTATGACTCTATTCCAGTGACTTCGCAAAGGATTTTTTTTCTGAAGCAATATTCACATGGCTCTCACATACTGAAGTCTGAAGTGACATGTCTTATTAAAAAACATATTAAAACAAATTACTTAGGAAGAATCCTAAAGGATAACAATGAGTATTGGTGTAATCAAGGAGAGACAAGTTAATCTTTTGGCTTTATGTTCTGTTTTTTTCCACTTAGTTATAGCAAAGAACCTATGACTAGTCTCACTCAAATTTTTCTTAAGCATTTAAATATTTATTAGTGGTGTGTTTCTTTCCAGAATTGCCATGAAAATCTTCCTTTGTCCAGGAATATGTTTCCTTTCTTTTCTTTCTTTTTTTTTTTTTTATTGAGTTTATTGGTACATTTAGGGATACAGTACAGTTACATTCATTGTTGGGATCTTGTACCTCTACATGACAAGTCTTGATTCTCATTTTTTCCCCTTACCTCTGCCCTCCCTTCACCCCCTCCTCCCCTCCCCATCTACAAACACTTTATTTTCATCTTTTCATTCTCTCACATTTTTTTCTTTTCCCTTTTTGTTCTTCCCCTACGTATCACACCTTCCCTACATCTTTAGCTCCTTTCCTCCCATTTCTAAATGTCAGTAATCTTATTAGAATCTTAT
>NW_022900917.1:8747871-8795733 GCF_012274545.1 Fukomys damarensis | reverse complement strand
GGTGATCGCAGACAGGCAGGCAGGCAGGCAGCTGAAAAAAACCCCCTCTGGGGTCCTTGGGTCCTTCCTGGGTCTGTTGTCACGCAGGCCGGGAGCTCCCGCGCAGGCCGGGAGCTCGCGCGCACGCCCTCCTTTCTTTTCAATAAATTAGACACTATGTTTACATTTATAATCAGCAAACTAAAATAATATGGGTGGGTAGCATATAATCTTTCCTGTAATATGATATTTCTAACAGCTCAATCATAAAGAACACAAGTTCAGAGGTCAACCAAATTTGAATGTGAATTTTGCTCCACCACTTACTGGTCTCCGGCAAGTTATTTTCATACTCTAAGCCTTAAGGTTCTCTGTTATAAAAGGAGTTCATCAAGTCCTTCAAGTTGTTGACATAATTGAAAGATGATGAATATAAAATGCTTTGTACAGTTCATGACAAGTGTCTCATGACCTAATCATTAAAACTATTATGTGCATTGACTTCTTGATCTTTAGTTCCTATTAAATCATTCTTGATATTCCCAAGTATTACAAATTTTCTTCCTTGGTTGTTTCTGTCTTACTCAACCACAATACCATCCACCCAAATGTTCAAGCTAGAGCCTGAGGAGTCATATTTGGCAACTTCTCTGTTTCTATTCCTCACAGATAAAATACATTGCAAATTTTGTGATGCAGCCTCTAAAATGTAGCTGATTCCTTTTATGTTTCCATCTCTACACCATTACTAAATAAAATATAAGTGTTTCAATAAAACTTTCTTCACAGATATTAGTGGTTTAAAGACTATGCAATATTTTAAATAAATTCTATTTTTTTCCAAATGTTCAAATATATTTCTGGTAGAAATCTAATGTGTAGTTCCAAGGTAAAAGTGTTTTGAAATTCAGTCTCAAAAGACATACCTACATAAATCTAATTCTCTTATTTAAATATACTAAGCATTAAGTATGTACTATTCAGATTATATTCTATGAGGCATAATAAAAATGCAGTGAACACTTAAAAGAAAGCTTATTTTATTCCAAACTACATTGCCTTTAATCCGTCCCAAAACACTCTTCCTGACTTAACACACACTTAGCCTATCCTTCTTGCCACTTTTGGAAGCGGTTTAAGAAGTTCTCTTTCATGAGTTTTTCATGGCTGCCTCCATGTTTTTCATCAATTCAAAATATTTACAGCAATTCCTGATCCTCATCCACCTCATTGACCAGCTCTGGCACTGTGCAACTTCCAGCCCTTCCTCAAAGTCAACACAAGAGTGAGAAGGTAAATGTTCCAGTCCTGTTCAGGACATCCATTGAGGCAGTGGAGAGAGTGCACCTAGAGACACTCACGAACAAAGACTTCTAGAATTGCATCAGAAAGTGGCAGAAATGATGAGTGTGTGTATATATATATTTTGAGGGGATTAATGGCATCGTGCTGTTTACTGTCATAAATCTTTAAAAGCTTGAACATTCATGGATTATATTTCACATCTTTTATTTTGGCCTATGTAAATGAAACTGTGTGTTATGTTCATTCTTTACATACCAGACCTTAAATAAAGCAAGGGTATTAGGTCTGATTTTTTTTTCCATTTGCCACACTTTTCTCTTTGAGTGTCTACCTGAGTTGTATTTGCTTAGTAGGATACAGGCTGTAGCTATGTAAAGTTTCAAAATGTTTTGCAGGTTTTAAAAGAAAGAAATCCACTATTCTATAATTCAAGGAAATTCAAATGAAACTCCAAAGTGGTGGTTCATCTTTGATTCCAAACCCCAATTTCACAATCTTCTTATGTTCAATAAAAAAATGGAAGGGTCAGCTGTCATTGTAGTATTTTTATTGCTTTTCCCTGCATAGATCCTTACTGTCTTGTGCTTATGTGCGTGTGCAGACATTCAAATTCAAACTCACTTAAACAACTGCACAGAGCTCTTGCAAGCACACATCTTATAAACTCAGCACTCTGGTACTTTTCACATGGGTTTTTCCAGGAAATTAAGCCTAGACAAGCTAAGTGGTAAGGAAATGAGAAATGTTCTGTAACAAGAACAAAGTGATGATATAATAAATGTGAGGAGAAGCTTTATTATATGGAGCTCTTCCTGGTAATGGAAGAGTTATGTCTCCCATCAAACTTCAAAGAACTCTTTGTTGATTTAGTGACAATGCACTCTTTATGTTGGATAATCTAGTACAACAAAAGCCTTAAACTAACACAGCCCCTGGGATGTTCAAGCATCTAAAAGGGCACAAAATTACACCTAACTTGGATCCTAAAAGTTGTTGGCTGAAACACAGATGGGAATCCTACAGCTATCGATTGAGTCTATCTTGATACACTGAATTGGTGGGAAAGGGCAGTGAGAAGGAGGTAGGAAGAGGGGGACGGGAAAAAGGTTCCTCCAGACTCAGCCCTGGGAAGTCAGCTGCAGAACTTGCTAGAGATGGCTTCTCACTTGTTCCTTCTTTCTTTGCCTTCATGCCTTCCCTCTTTCACACTTTCCATACTATTCCTGATTGATTTCAATGCTTCCTCAATCTTTGAACTCTTCCTCTGGACGATTTCAAGTTTCTGATACTCTTAGTTTGGCTTTTCTTTATTCTCTTAGGCACTTTATTCCTATTTCTTCTGAAAATGAACAGAATTTGTACTTGTTAGAATAAAAGTTGTACAGTCCTCATTAGAAAATTAGATTAGCTTTCTAAGTTTGTTTTTTTCTCTTGTTCCTCAAAATTAAAATCAAATAATGTTTCTTACATGTCATCCTTCACAGGTTTTGTGTGCATTACTAATCTTCCATAAAAAGTATACCAACTAGTCTCATTCTGAATCCTTTTTCACTCTTGACTTGTTTTTCATGTTAAGAAGATTACTCCATCCCCATCAACAAAGAAACCAGACAATTTAATCAAACTATTTGAGGTAGAGACCTTTTGTAATAGATAATATGTCCTTAGGAAAAAAACTGGGTAACTGAAGTTAATTTGCTTTTAGCTTCATTTCTAATTTTAATGGTCTTTGTTTTAGAATTTTGAAAAGGTACCCTTTGATAACATATTTAGGAATGATTGAATAAATATATAAAGGCAAAAAATTTAATGCATGCTAAATTTATATTCCCATAGGAGAAACAATAAATAAAGAAAAATTGAAGCAACATTTTTTCTAAAGAGAAAATAAGAATGTCATTATCATGCATAAGAGTTCTTATTTTGTGGTCTGGGCACTGAATGCAGGCTTTTAAATTTCCCAACATTTGCAGTCTCTGTGCACATAATTTCATAATCTTTCTATGGATTCTACAATTTAATATAAAGAAGACGATTCTACATATATATGTAGGCAATTGAAGAAGGACCATAAAAGCATTGTCACCAGTGTAACTCTATTTGATTTGGAGTATTTGAAATTTTATGGGGCCATGGATTTAGTTCAGTGTTTCTGCTGCCTGACTCGCAAGAGGAAGGATCCTAGTTCTATCCCCAGTAACAAGAAAGAAATAGAGAGAGAGAGAGAGAGAGAGAGAGAGAGAGAGAGTTAATTTATGAAGCTCTAAATTACTTGGGAGCATTTCCAAACCTTCCTGTCTCAGAGAGATGAGGTGATACCCTTTGTGGGGTGCCAGAATGCTGCTGCAGGTAGAGAAGGAAGGAGAAGGTAAGTGAGCATGCATACATTCAGAAAATGATTGAAGTGATTCTTAAGTTTTCTGACTAATGTCATTTGGAGATATTCTTATAAAGTCACTGATAAAGTCACTCTCAAATAGCCTAGAACCTCTCAGATATCATAGAAGTTGAGAGAGATTTGATAATGATACACTGTTTCCACTTCCACTTTACAAGTGTGGACAGTTCTAAGGAAAGTAAATACAATGTATGATTTATATGAAGACATCTTCACTCAAGACAGTTTTAATTCTAGAGTAGCACTTAGGCTGAGCCCTAGGACCATGTCCCACCCTGTTTGATAGATTTGTGGATTTTAATTTCTGATTTATAACCACAGATCCAATTAGCTAAAACTGATGTTAACCTTCTTAGTCCTTTACTTGTCAACATTATAAGTCGTAGCAATTAAATATTGTGCAAATATCATAGGCATGTTAAACTGGTGGAGTAATCATTTGCCAAACATTTATGAGTAAGAGATCAGATGGACTATGATTGCCATAATTCATGTGCATGTTCTAGCAATGGCTTAGGCAAGAGAGTAGAAGGAAGTGTGTATGCAAAAAACATTCAAATACTTTGGAAGTAAAAATCGATTTGCTAAGATTCAGATGTAGCACCTGAGAAAATGGTGTTAAGGATGACTTCAAAGCAATTGAAAAGATGAAGCAATATGCTCTTGGGTAGATCGGGGGCTCAATTTTTAATATGTTTATATTAAGGTGACTATTAGACATAGCAGTTATAGATGTCAGGTAAATCACTGGGCACACATGCCTGGAGCATAAGGGGAGAGAATGGCTAAAAATATTAGTAGGAAAGTCTTCAGGGCTAGGATGGCCTCCAAAACCATAACAGAGGGATTGTTTTGCTGTGGTAGCATACACTTACTACAATTCCACAGTTCTTCTCGTTACAATTAAAACTCCAGAAAAATACTTGCAAACACCTTCTGGAGGACAACAAAAGTAAACAAAAGCAGGCAGAATATAAAAAAGTCAAAACTTGGAAAAGAAAATGTAGGAAGGTGAATGAAAACCACAGCCAAGGGGATCTATATCACAGTATACATTGCTCAGCATGTGCTGTGTAGTTCCATGAAGAGAACAAAAAGATATAGGGGAAAAAAAAACTTTTTGTGAAGAAATAATAGCTGAAAGCACTCTAAATTTGGTGAAACAAATTTACAGATTCCAAAAGTTCAGCAAACTCCAGTCCATCTAAGCTCAAAGGAAACTATGCTTAGGCATATCAAAATCAAACTGCTAAAACCAAAGACAGAAAAAAATCTTAAAAGCAGCTAAGAAAAAATAAAAACACTATAAACAAGCACACAAGCATAAGTGACTACAATTGAGTAGCATCAGTTCCAGGAATGCAAGGTTGTTTTAGTATTTGAAAAATCAATTTATGGAGTTGGTTTAAACTTGAAATGGTCAAAATGACATTTTAAAAGGGTTTGTCTGGAAGTGGCAGGAAGGAAAATATTGGGAGAAAATTGGAAGGAAAATTTAAAAGAAAGTATTGTTGATCTAAAAGTCAAGCAATGAGCCTGCAGTACAATGGTGGCAGTGGATATAGAAAGGTAAAGAAGGGTGCAAGATAAATTTAAGAATAAAAATCAAATAATTGGATGACAAGTTGGATAGAGGGAGCAAGGGATCAAGTATGACTCAGTTTCATGTTTCATGGCAGTAGAATGAATAATAGTCATGGCTCAGGATGGACAGTGAGAGGAATTGAACTGAGACAGAATCTGGCTATGAAGATGTCAGTGAAATGCATTAGAAGTTAGATATTTGGGATTAGAGCTCAGAGAAAGACATGATCCAAATATGAGATTAATGCTTACCCCCAAAGATTTGATTATCCCAGCCATGAGATCAAAGACTCTCCAGAAATGACCCAGTGAGAGTGCAAAGAGTCTAAAGAAGCCTGGAATTTGCTTAGTTGCGTGTGGGGGAGTCCTGAAATGTTTCAACTGAAGAGGTGGTGGAGAAATAAGGCACTCAGAGGTCTTTGAGAAGTGGCTTTTTAATAACTAGGTTGGGAGTATTCTGATAATTCAACAACTTGTTTAGCTATACATGTTCACACACCTGGAATGTCACTCTAGAGGCTCAAAGAACATCAAGGATTGGTTCATGCAGGTAAAATAGAAGTTAGATATTCTTCTTTGGGCTTTCCTACCACTGAGAACAAAGGCAGTTGTGCTAAAAGCAGCAGCTATGTACTTGAGGCAGCACTGCGGTGTGGTGAGAATAGAGAATCTGATTTTCCATCAAGTACCCCAGATAGTTGTCAAATACCACAGACCACTAACAATGACCAGAAAAGCCACTCAAGTGCTGCTTCCATCTATAGGAGGACATACCTTCCAATGAATGCTTAGTAGTGTCTCACACCACAAGCCCCAGTGTCCTACATTCCTGGGACAGGGAGAGCCATGAGCTTCACAGGCAGCATATCTGACTGGCTGGGGTCTGGGGAGTCCATTCCTGTGAGATAAGCATTATGAGATATTGCAATAAAAGCCAGAGAAATCACCGCAGATTAGTTTGCCTTTGCTTCCATGTTAGCCTTTTCCCCAGTTGGGTCCTTTCAATTTACCACAGCCTATTTTTGTTCTCAGGGGATGTGGAAGGAAGGAGACCCTCTGAGAGAACTAAGCCACATTTCCATATGGTATGATTAAAACACTAATTAAATACAGTTCCTAAAGAAAGAGGGAAATATTCATATCAAAAGAGTGCAGATGTACCGCAGTTTTATGTAGTCTGAGTCAATTTCATTGGAAATAAAAACATTTAGAGTGTCATAGAAATAGCACTTGCTAAGGGAAAGTTGAGCTGGCAAGACTGATCTAATTCTTTTTTTTTTTTTTTTTTTTTTTTTTTTTTTTTTTGGTGCCAGTGATCAAACTCAGGACCTTGCACTTTCAAAGCAGGCAGCAGAACGACTGAGTTAAGTCCCTGGTGCCTGGACTGATCTAATTCTGATTTTTTTAAAAAAACATTGGTTTGAATTTACAGGCTAAGATGGCTATAAAAGCCCTGTGATCTGCCACATTTTGCATAAGTGGTAGTTTTTTAACTTGAAGAAGGCTCAACCCTATGACTAAAAGACTTGTCTGAATCACTTAGAAGGTCGAGGCTAAGATGCGCTGGCAGAGGTTGGTTGGCAGACCTAAGGCTGTATTTGTGTCCCACACTCACAAACATGACTTGGGAATTCAGCAGCAGCACATCCCACAGTTCGTCTGCAAGTACCGAGAGAGCCTGTTAGGACCACTTGATGCCACTGAAGAGAGAGGCTGCACTTAAGGATTTAGGATTTTCCGGCTGCTGTTCCCAAGGTGCCAAAAGTTTATTGGCTCCATCTGAATCAAACAAAATGTCCATCCTTCCTGTTGACTCCAGGACCACTTCCAATCCACTTAGATATGTGTGTGTGTACTATATAATGTTGGGAGCTCAAATTTCTCTCAGAGCAGACAACAAATAGACTAATGAATTATTTTTTGTTACAAGAACTGGAAATACAGAAAAACTTCCCCCAACCCCCAACATCTCGCTCCATTTGACAGCTGACAAAAATCAATTTTGTTCATTCTGGCAAATACACAGGAAACAGGGAAAATGCCTTGTTAAAAGTAGATTTCAACAGACTTGGACAACTACCCTGGAACCTTGGAATTATGCTGAAATAATGTTGGAGGCCTGGAACTGAATTACAGTGAGAAGAGTGTTCTGCTACCATTTTCCTTAAAATTTTTAGGAAAATGGTAGCATAAAACAGAATTGTATACATCCTCACCTTCTCTAGAAGAGAACAAGTTTCCCTAGGTTTTCTTAGAGAGAGATCAATTTTTTTTTGTTCTGGTGATATATCAACATACCAGAATCTCAAAGAAAAGAGAAACTGAATTATTTCAGAAGAATCAATACATATCTTTGCATCCTCTAGGATCTGTTGGATTTATTACTCATGTTCCCTTGCAATTTTTTTTTTTGTAGCAGGGATCAAACTCAGGCCCTTGCACTTGTGAGGCAGGTAGCAGAACCACTAAGCCAAATTCCCAGCCCTCTCTTACTATTTTTAAAAGATCTCTCTTTTCATGGTCACTGACCACCATCCTGTCTTCTATATCTGATATTCTGTCTTCAGATTGGCTCAGTATGCTGTGTATACTTTCAATAGAGTTTTTATATTATTTATTTTTATTTTTTTCATTTTTTGAGACAGGGTCTCGCTATGCAGTTGAGACTAACCTGGAACTCCCTATGTAGCCCAGGCTGGTCTCAAACTCACAGTGATCTTCTTGCCTTGGCCTCCTGAGTGCTGTGATTTACAGGTGTGTGCCACCATGCCTGGCTCAATAGAGTTTTTAAATCTCCTGGATATCAGTTTGAATCTGTTTCATGGATTTCATTTCTTTCCTGTGTTGGGCATTCATGGTTTCCATTTCTTTCCTATGCTCGACATTCATGGCTTCTATTATATATTTTTTATCTGTTTCTGTTCTAGAGTCTCTAATCATGTCTTTCATTCTGCTCACCGTCACTGTAGTTATCTGGGAAATTATTTCTATTTTGAATTTTTCTAGAGCCTCATTCATCTTTTTTGTTACTTCCTGTGCTATCAGTTCAGGGTGTCCAGGTCGTTGATTATCAGACTTTTTCATCTCATTTCCATCAGAATTTGCCTTTGTTGAGCTGACAGTGCGTGTTTGTGCTTGTGCCTTACTTGAAAGTCTTCTCATTTCTAATTTTGTTGTTGGTACTGTCCTTGGTTTAATTCCTGGGTTAATACTTTGATCTTCCTATTATAGCTTGTCTTTAGGTTTTGAGTTTCTAATGACTTTGAGGCATACTCATTTTTGTTATACCAGGAAGGACACCTGTTTAGATTAATCACAACACCTTAGCCCAAGTGATACAATCAGTGACACAATAGCAATCAAGCACAGTTTAGAAAATGACAATTTGTGGTAGTTATTAATCTATCACCTTTAACCATATGAATTAAATAAAAATTGAGGCTGGAACTCAGGACAATGGCCTTCATGATCCCCAGTGTCTGCGGTGGGAATCCAGGTACCAGCACAGCCAGGAAGCCAGAGGTGCAAGGGAGGAGCTGTGGGGGGCGGCTTTAGGTGCCCTTGTGGTTCCGCCTCTCACGGGTCCACTCTCCAGTCCTATGTATCTTTATAGAGGACATTCATTCAATTAGATGAGAAACTATCATAAGGAATAGTATACATCCAACAAGAGAAGATACTACCCCAGGAATAGCAAATATCTGTCAAATGAGTTGTGACTGCCCCAACAGCTGTCATTGTCAATTGAAACACTTTTCCACTGAGCTTGGATGAACCATAGAATCCTTTTCAAAATAGTGTTCAAGAAAGTTACTACTAATGAATTAGGGAGAGAAATGGAATCTCCAATCTAATATCTTTTTAGAATTGATCTTTAAGGAAGATACTTTCATGGAATTTTCTTACAGTTCTTTTCTATTTGAATCTTAATGAAACAACATAATTTTATGTAACTCATTCATTCATGAATGCTTTGGACCATTATTTATTGAGCACTTACAATGTTCCAGGCTTTGAGCAGCTTTAGTGATCTGACAGAAATGGAGAAGATAGCAATTCCTTTCCATGTGGAAACTAACACTCTAATGTCAAAGTTAGGAACATTGGGCCAATTGATTTTTCAAGGTTATATTGATAACAACTACTTGGTTCCATATTTGTCTGTATTGGTCACACATTTGACTCTGATCAGTGCTATAACCAATTCCTGCAGTCAGCTAGCTGGGATAAGAGGGACATGGTGGAAAGAAAATTTAAAAACCAGAAGAAGTTTTACTTGGAATTATTTAGATGATCTAGCACTTGAAATGTATGACCAGGAAATAATTTCAAATCCATGAACACCTCCCTCTCTCTCCCTCTCCCTCCCTCCCTCCCTCTCTCTCTCTCTCTCTGTCTCTCTCTCTAATCAAGTTAGAACATGACATGTTCAACTGGGTTCCCAGTCCTGTGACTGTACAATATTTTTGTTTCAATGAATCAAGAGATTTGTGTATGAAAACCAACCTTCTACAACTTCATTTGTGTCCCTGTGTGGTTCAGTACATTGAGCTGAAAAGAATGGGCCTGATTTTATCCAAGATGGCACAATGATAGAAGACACCATCTAGTGGTACTGAGCGGTTTAGTATCTGAGTAGCAAGGTTGCCCTTGGTCTGCTTCCATCTTTCTCCTTTATCACACTGCTCTTTTAAGATAAGAGAGATTTGACAGTTTTATTAAAAACAGCTGACAATCTTCAATCAAGAATTTTAAACTTGAATGTAGTTCAAAATTTCTTTCGTGGGGAGCAGCATGAAGATATAGTCACACACAGAAAATGTAGGTGATCAATGTGTGCAATCAAAATTGGTTCTTTGAAGCTCTGAATGCATTTGCAAAAGGAAGGCCACATAAGGAATAGTACTTTCCTGTTGAAAATTAGCCATCATATGATGTAAAAAGCTTTGAGCTTGGCTAACTTGGAGATTCTTCCTTTGGTTGAAGTAATTTTAAACCTGAATTTTTTTCCCATGGAGGAAAAGAACTCCATTTACATTTTTTATGAGTGAGTTATTGTCTAAGATAAGATATTTGTGTATTATTGGGTAGCCACATCCTTATAGAGTAAAAATATTTTTATGTTCTAGCAAAAACATGCTGCTTCATATTTGCAGGAATCATTCTAACATTCTATTTGAAATGCATTATAAAACAACTTGCCTCATATTATAGTCATATATTACTTGCGGAACACTGGATGCAATCAGTTGAATATTAGACACGTTTGAACCAAATTCTTTTTTAAAAAAAAAAAACATATTCTACATTTCACTGAAAGTAAAATGTGAGATTTGAAAGATGTAGAGGAATAAACAGCTGTGTGGTCTAAAGTCAAATATGGCATATGTAATAAACATATAAATATACATAAATTGCTTTCAAACTTCCTTTTCTTTGATGGGAATTTAATCCAAAATATTGTACATATGATATTTTGCAAGGACTTGGGCTGCATCAAGGAAAAAATGTCTTGTGTTTCCTGTAAAGAAATGGCGGAGAAAAGAGGGTGAGAGAGTGATAGAAATGCAGAGAAATAACCTGGAGCCTGGACAGCCCTCACTAGTGGTCCCACACCAATGCTCCATGTCTAAGGGAAAAGTCAACCTTGTTCCTTCTCTGCTCAAGTTCCTCTTCTGGCCAGGATCCCCCTTTCATCTGCCTGAACCCCATGTGTACTCCACCGACCCAGCCTCATGCTGGGGCCTGAGTAAGCATTTGACAAATGGTAGCTATTTTTATTACATGATCTCCTCATATTTATGGGGCCAAAAATGAAAAAAGGAAACTTAAGGCACCAGCATTTATATCTGTCACCATATTTCATCCCTAAAACCTGTCTCTTTGCCTTACCCTTCATTAAACAACATCTTGAGTGGTCTGTGCAGCAGCAACACGGAAAATCAGAATAAGTGAAGGACTCACAATGCCTCTGGCAGATAAAAAAGCAGAAGAGAGACCATTCTGCCTTGGGAATCACATTTTACCATGAGAATCCAGCAGGATCCCAAGGCAGCCATATAGGGTTTATAAGCACAAATACTACTAATTCTCATTTGTGTTTAAAAATCCCTTAGATTTCTTTCCTTTGAAAGAGAAAAGAGCCTACTACTACTGTAATTGTTGCTCTTGCTTCTTCATTTGTTAAATAGCCAGAATTTTTTCTGGAATATTTATACAATAAGAATTATTTATTAATGAATGTGCATTTTATGTTCTTATTTTATTATTATTATTATTATTATTATCATCATCATTATTATTGTTCTCTTATTATTAATGTTGTTTGAACAAGATTAAAGCCATGGTTAGACAAATAAACAAGCAAGGAAAAAATTATGGGCCAGGGTATGATAAAACCAGAACTGGTTAACTTCATGAAGGAATCAAGGATTAATACAACATTAAAATTACAAAAAAGTGGTTAACTCTGCTATTTTTTGTGTATTCTACCAGAATTTGATTTCTTGATATAGATATCTATGGAACTATTGCAGTTGTCTTTTCTACTGGTGAAAATCCTAAGAGGGCATAGTAACCACTTTTTTCAATATAATACCACCAAAATGCCATGAAGCTAATTTAATCTGTTGACTTTTGGGTGTTTTTTATGTGTAAATCAATTTTGTTATCTAATTTTTTTATCGTATAGCTAGACCTTCCCTTCCCTTTTCAAAAACAGTCATAATTGCATCAACTTGAAAGTTTAGTGTTTTCCTAAGAATTTTATTAATAAATAATTATTACAAAATTCTATAATTAATATAATGCTTCATTGGAATTTCAGCATATAGAAGCCACAAATTTCAAATGTCATACAGAATGTGTTCACCATTACATATGTAGGGATATATATGTAATATCATAACATATACCCTCTATAATAATTATATTTCCTAAATCAGAAACTATATTCTACTTTCTAAGAGTTTTATTTTTTGTTTTGTTATATTACTTTACCATGTATGTCTCAAGATTTATCGATCTAACAAATTTTATTATTACATAGGCATGACAGCCAAAATGTGGAGAGTTAAATTAATTTCTTTAGTTTCCTAAAAATTACCCCAAAGAATAACAACAATAATGACAGAGAAACTAAGGAAAGGGATGGAAAATTTCAATACTCCACTGCCTTATGAGATGTAGGTCTGGGCTTTTTGTTTTGTTTTGTTTTTTACTGTTCTTCTTGGAAAGGGGTATTGAAAGATTCAAAATGGAATTGATTAACCAATGCTTGATGGAAAGGGTTTCAGGTTTGTTTCAGAGACCCAGCAGAGGCAGTCATGAGATATTTCTCTAATAATGATAATGATAGTTATAATAATTTTAAGGGTAAACATTTATAGAATATGTAGCATGTCACAATCTTAACCAATTCTTTATCCTATGCTTCATAAAACCTGTATGAGAAAGTCTACATTATTCTTTCCTGGTTTCCAAATTTAAAAAATGAAAATTTAAAAGGTCAAGAGGTTAAATCAAGTTCCCAAGACTCTACTGCTAGAAGTTGCAGAGCAAGGCACTGACCTCAAGGTATGCTGAGCGCCCAAGCAGCTGCTCCACCATGGTCTCTCTCAAACCCTTCCACCTCCTGCTGCTTGGCTTAAAATTCCAAACTGTGGAAGATGACAAAGGCCCAGCTGGGATTAGGTACCCTCCTTTGGATTAATTTTCTAAGGTAAAGGGCTGAGATCTGGCAGACTCTCAGGAAGGTCTACAAGCAAGCCAAGGGGCTCCTGGAGCCTGTCCGTCTCCCTTTTGCTGCATCTCCCCCGAGAACTGCGATTGCTCCCTTCTCAGAGATGGAACACTTGGTCCCTGTCCCCAGATTGCGCTAGGGTGACAAGCTTGTCCACGTTCACCTCTAGCAAACCTTAAAGCATTGTTTTGCTTTCTCTATGTCCTATTCAGTCTACCAGTTACTGGCTCATAGTGGGCCATTTAATGACCAGTTGTTGGATTTTTAAAATGAGAGATGAATGCAAAGAACAATGAATACCATACTTTTTCCAATCACATACATAGATGAAGAAGTCACACAAGCAAGAACAAACTGAAAGGAAAAAATATGTAGTGGATAAAAAGTGATCTGTGCATCCATTTAAAAATCAACACATGAAAATAACATTATTTTTAGCTTTAATTTCATGATTCAGCCTTTCCAGTGTAAATAATTTATAAGAAGAATAAGACAAATATCAGGTTTACAGGAAATGTAAATTAATTTGAATCTAAGATTAGATGAACCCTTCTGGTGGACAGATGACAAGGGGAACAAGCAAGGCCAGAAGAAACTGATGAAAACGCTATCGAGAAACCACAGAGCCACAGAAGTCAGTAGACTGATGTCCCACTGATAAAGGAAACAGAAAGGTCAAAAGTCCACGGTGAACAGTGGCTTTCACAGAGACCAGTAACCTAGGGAGGGAAAACCCACATAGAAGGACAGACATTTTCAAAATATTTACTCTACTGATCTTTGTTGAGAAAGTGGTAAATAGACACAGACAGTAGGTGGACATCCATGGCTTCCCCTGGCCGGCCCTCAGGCCCCTACACTTCCTCCAGTCTTCAGGCTTGCCTCCCATCACCCTCTGCTCTCAGCAGAAGGTACAGCAGATAGTGCTCATTTACTCACCAATAGAGATGAGTCAATCTGGATGTCACAACTGCCTTAATGGTGAAAATAAAAGTTTGATCTCTGTTAAAGGAATATCAAGAGCAACAGATAGATAGGATAGTTTAAAAGGTCAGGATTCCTAACTCAAATATCACACAAAACTGGGCCTTCTCAAAGAAAACTCTAGATAAAAAACAAAGCAGAACAAAACACCCTTTGCTAGATCTCCTTTGCTCAGCAAGAACCTGGTCTCTTGGGACCCTGGGTATTTCTTGACCCTGCTTTGATACTAACTATTTTGTGATGGTGACTTAAGTCCTTTAATCACTAATTTATCTCTTCAGTAGCCTCACTTTCTTCTTCTACAAAATATGGTCATAAAACAACTGCCTGGGGGATATCATAAGGATTGAATGTTTTGTAATTGCCTAATGGTGAATGACATCTAGTGAGTGTTCATTAAATAATAACTATTTTTATCAGCAGAACTGTTGATGTACTGCAGTTACTATCTTCAGTGAATGGTCTTCAGCATGATGGAGAACATCTGAACTTCAGTGACAGTGTGCAGGCTAAGGACCACTGAGATGTGGGACAGAAATGTCTGAACTTACATGAATATATCTCTGTATCTAACTGTAGAGCTTAGGAATATGGGTTAATGTTTAAGGGAATAATGGCTGTTGATATTCTGGCTTGATGTCTATACCTCCTACTCACTCACCTAACCAAAAGAGGCATCTGTGACCCCTAAAACAGCACAGAGAGCTGAATGTGCCACTTCTCTTGTTTACCCACTGTATACAGCCATGATTTTAAAAATCATATTATTTCATGTTTTGCAGAAAAAAGGCACAACATAAGCAAGTGGCTTGAAAGAATTCTTGCAACAGAAACTATTATTTGAATTTGGTATTAAAAATGCACAAGTTCAAGAAAATACCATGAAGTTGGCTCCTCATTTTATGAGCTCTGTGCCCATGACACAAAGCACAGCTGAAAAGACAGCAGAGGCCAGCTAAACAGTTTATTAGAAATTGACATCCTCCATCATTAGCACATTAATAAGTAGAGTAAGACAAATTTTATTTTAAAATGTCATTTCTTCCTTTGATTTTTCCATTGTTCTTATTCTATATTATTTACTTATTATAAATATTCAGCTGTTTGAGATTCAATCTTGATACCTTTTTTGGAATATAACCCTCAACAGAAATGTTTGCTAACCACCCCACTAAGAGAAGTGAGTCTCTTGCCTGCTGGCTTCTCTAACTTCTTGGCATGAAGAGGAAAACAATTTCAGTTCAATCTGGAAAATAATATACAATATGAATGTTTTATTCCCAGGTAAAATGAAAATAGTTATTAATATATTCTTTGCTATTGCTCAGTTCGTTTTTAGGCACAGTAAAAAGTCAAAATACTAGCATTTACTGTTTATTTCCATCACATCGTTTAGCTATCTGTCTTCTAAGTGTGGTCCCCAAAAGTGTCACGGGATCATTTCGCCTTTGTCCTCGCCTTCCCCTGGGTTACAGGAAAGCTATTTGGAGTCCAGGAATACACAGGATCCGCAAGCCAGAGCCAATCTCTAGAAAGCTAAGGAAATACCATTAAATAAAAAAAATCAGTGCCATAAAATTGTGCTGGCAGAGTAGATCATTGGGTCTTTTCATATTTCAAAACTCCTCATTTATTCTTAGAAATCTCCCCCTATCTTCTACCATCCATAGATCGACTGAAAGAGTGTCTTATCTACAGACAGCATTTGCTCTTGACTTCAGTTGTCCCTCAAGTAATTTGATTATTTGGTCTCTCTTTAAGAAAACTCAGAAAGCCTTCCTAAACATTATGTGTTTGGAGTTGATTTTATTATTGATAAAAATAAAATATATTGATATTTTTATTCTAAGGTATTACTTTACTCACTTGGATGAGGACTCATATAGCTACAGTATTTTAAAGAGGCCTTCGTATTTCCTTGTTCTAGTTAGGGAATTCTCTCAAGCCAACCCTAGATTCTTGAGACCCTAAGACGCTTCTTTTAGCTGGGCAGATTGGTGAAGCAAGAGCTCTCCTCATTCTGCTCTGTGGTTGACCCACACTGATGCACCCTGAAGTGAGGATTTGCGTGTGCTAACCTCTCTTTGTGAGCCTGGAAGGTTTCCATGCATTAAATAAGCATCAGAATGACTACCAAAATGCCTCATGTGTTTCTGAGAGAGGTCCCAAGCGCCTGGTGCCACAGAACTGTTGGGATTTTGAAAGGCGGGAGGACATGCCATTCACGGTTCCCCTGGCACCAGTTTCCATACAGAACTCTGGAGCTACACACTGAGCTCAGCCCTGTGCAGAATCAGTTCGGCAAGTGCTCCCAGGGCTGGTATGGGCTCTGGGGCTCGTTTGTTTTTCCTGGTTGCCATGGAGTTGCTAGCTTCAGTCACAGTTACAAGAGCATCCCAGGGCCTTGGAAAGAAGACAGGGTGCCAGAACCCACTGGCTGTCTTTGGAGAAGCTGGAGGGTGAGGAGAAGGAAGCAGTAAACCAAAAACTATAGCCGCCAAGAAATGACCTAGACACTGTTTCCTTGGCAGGGCTATTGGAGTTCTTCATGGCTAAGCAAATCAAGACAAATGGAGAGAAAACACAAAGTTCTCTCAGGGATCCATTGAGATGAACGTCTTAGCTATAAAGTGAGTGAAGTTGGGTTTTATAAGTTCGCTTCTAGCAGAATACCTGAGATGTATCCAAGTTTGTATTCTGATCACTTGGGCTTGGCAAGCTGCTCCAACTGCAGAAAATCTGAGTTTCTGCTCTGTAAAGTGGATATAAGAATGTCTACCCAATGGAGTTGTTGAGCAAAATATATAGAGTACAAAGCACACAGTGCCTGACATATAAGAAGCCCTAGTGAATGACTGCAGGTATTGTTCTTCTAGCCCTTATAAATGAGACTGTTTGACATTGACTCCAAAGTATAGGGCTAAATAATAATTTAATACTGAGACTTAGGGTTTTCTCTATATTTCACTCTATACATGAGAAGACCTGACATTTTAGGAGAAAGACTCTGTATGCTTTTGAAAAGTACTTAAAAGTCTTTAAATTTCCAAGTCTGTGAAACTCCAGCATTATGTAATTTTTGTGGCTCTTAAGTTTTATAGATCTTGCTTTCCTTGGTTAGAAATCAAACGCCTTCCTCAACAATGATCGTTTTCACAAAATACACTGTGAAAGGTGATACGTGTGCATTTTCAGGGAATCATTTTAATAGCGCAGTTGATTCAAACTCCCCCTGTGTTCTTAAGTTGACACCACCCACTCCTAAACCGTATGGTCAGGCTAGAATTAATGATAGAAAATTTTCTTGCACAATATATCAAAATTCATAAAGCTACAGGAGAGAAGAGGGGTCACAGTGATTTAAAAGTTTGGAAACTCTGGGCCTAGACACTTAGTACCAGGTCCTTCCTCTTGTAGGAGCATCTGGACTTCTTCCATGCCTGCGTTACTCTTGTTATTCTCTAACTCCTGCTCCCTGGAGCTGCTCTTCCTGGTGATTGTGATCCCAGCCTCTCTTTTGGAAACACTGTTGCAGTGGAATGGAAGATTATTCTCTTGCCATTTGAAGTTTCTGCTGTCACTGAGGTATGCCGGCCAGGAACATAAAAGCTGATCCTTTATTTATCATGGTTAACTGCTTGATAAGCGGAGAAAGGTTTTGACATTCAAACTGGCCTATTCTGGAACCTTTTAAAGGAAATGCTCACTCTGGTTTTTTAATAAAACTCAAGCGAGAAGGTTCTGGATTTAATAATGCGAAGCAGAAAAATGATGTCTTCCAACCCAAAAAGTTTTCATCCTCCTTGTTCAGCTGTTTGGTCGGGTGGTGGATGCAGGGCAGAAGGGGTGAGTTTGGGGAAGGACGGGGGTCAGGGTCCTGTTAGGTTTCTGCAAGTGCAGGGCCCTCTTTTGGCTCTGCCACCTTACAGAACAATGGGGTGGGGAGCTTTGGTAGGAAAATTATTGGATCTGTCTCCTGTGGACACACCGTTTAATTGGAAGAGTGGTCCGCTGTTCTCAGGCCACTGAATTCAGGGATCGAGATGATGTGTCTTTTAGCGGGCTTCATTCTTTTAGTATCTCTGCCTACACTTCATGACTATTTTTTGTCTTTTTTCACACTCCCATTCTTTGTGCATGTTACACAGGTGTCTTACCGCTGAGCTACCTCCCCATGACTCTCTCTATCCATACTTCACCCCTCACACCATCTCCTAGATGGAGGGGATGAAAGATGAGGATATGGAATGGTAAACTGAGATAGAGCAGAGGGAGGGACCCCGTGGGGTGGCTCATGCCCAATCCACCACTTCAGCCCACTCTTCCATGACCCAGACAGCAAAATTTAAAAATTCCCCAGCATACACCACAGGTATTCTCTGATGTCTTTAACAAAAAGAATATAAGAGCCAATTCCAGAAAACCAAATATTTACTCTTTCACTGAACTGAAAAGCTACCTAAATGAATGGTAAGAGCAAAATCTAATATACTACAACCACCCAAATTTCATGTTTAAAAAAAACCAAAACAACTCCTACTGTTTTTAGGCATTAAGACTGAGTAGCACAGTAGAATTTCTAACGAATGCCAAGCTTCACATGGAATAAGAACAAAGGTAACATTTGAAAGCTCCAAAGTGTTTTTGCTAGGAGTCTTAAAAATAATAATAGCTGCGATAAATGAAAGGAGTAATCAAGCTATTGGATGTTCCCTAATTCTGATAGTGCCAGCCAGTGTGGAAGACGCATCCACTTATAACCACTGTGAAGTTTCAAAGGCCTCTTTGTTCATTTCATTTGTCTCCCTCTGTGGCCAAATTACTATCACTCACAGACCTCTCCTTAGTTTTGATTCTAGCATTTCGGTCTTGCTCAGGATGTCCAATATATAAACAGAAGAAGTGGGTGTTTAGATCAATGGAGCTTAATTATAATCCTGTTTTCTGAGTCTTGCTCATTTTTTTTTCATTTATTCTAATAAAATGAGACAGTTGGGTGCTGAGTGTTGCCTGTGTATTCTAGTCACTTTTTTTAAAAAAAAAGTAAATGGCTTGATTGTCAATGCTAGAGCCAAGGAGAAAGTCCTTTTGATTTCATTTTAAATTGCACAACTGAAATGAGCTTACAAGTATCTTTTCCCCTCCATATGATTCTTTTGGTTTCATTGTGAAGACTACAATAAAATAAAAACACAAATGTAAAGAATTATTGGTTTAGATGTTTTTGGTCTTTCTTTCAAGCTATCTTTTGATGTTTGCCTCTATAGCTACAATGTTGCAGGCACCAGGTTTCCCCAACCGCTTGTGCCCTTGCAAACATTCTCTTAGTATTAAAACAAATCAGAATCAGGAGGTATCTAATTGTGCTGGTTTTGATTTTGTTAATACAAAGTGAAAGAGTAAAATGGAACAGTAACAGCAAAAACATTTCTTAAAGCGACAGCCACAGCAAACTTTTAAAAGGCAACTAAAGCTCAAAAACTAAAAACGATTGCAGGAAAGTATGATCATTACACTTCATAACCTCTGTTTTAAAAATGTTACTGTTTAGTGAAAGGCAATACCGGGAAGGCTTTCAAATAAATCCTGCCTATTTCTCCCTGTTATATTTACAAGTTCCCTTACTGTACTTGTCACTTTTGTGGCATCAGGACAGTTCTGTGGTGGTCTGGGTGCTTCCCCTCCCAACAGAACTCTTCTCTCATCTTGATTCTTCTCCTTCGTCACCTCCTCTGACTCTCACCCCGGGACTGTAGTCCAAGGTTCCCTGTTTGGGCCTCTGTGATTAACCCAGATAAATGACAGGAACCTTAGGTATTCCCTGCCTCCCAAGAGACTGAGAGAGACTTGTGCCAAGCATCACTGAACAAAAACAATCTGACGGGGTATTCTGCTTTTGCTCCTTGAAGCTATCACGTGTCCCTTTTGTCACTGTCCTGGAAAATTTTTACCTCTCAGTCCACACAGTTGCTGGGGGCCAGCGGGAAGGGAGTAGTAAGCAAGTGTAACTTTTCCCGTTCCGTGCTTAGCAAAAGAAGCCATTTTCATAGCAAAATCTCCCAGCTCGGTTCCAAGTGTTTGGGGACCTTATGCCACCTCCATTCTTTCTGGTAGCCCCATTTCTCCCCATGTGGCCAGCAGGAAGACTGAAAGGTAATAACAAGCCCTCTAGAAGACTTCCGGAGTCCATGGATTTTACTGCGTTGCAGAAACTCAGAAAGACAGAGCACACCTCCACAGTCTCATGCTTCCCTTTCAAACTCCTCTGAAAAGCTAAAATGACCCTGGCAGGTGATCTCATTCACACCTTGGTGTGAACTAATCACCTGTCATTTTCTGTGACACATTTTTCAAGCTCCAAATTGGAAAATGTGGTGTGACCACAGAAAATTGAACATTTGGACTGGTTGCTATAATCAACACTTATTACACATTCAATTATAATTTCCTTAATTTAATGAACAGGAAGAGTAATGACTGTCAGCCGAAGTAATGGATAAGCAGGAATGGGCCTGGCAGACGAAGGGAAATGAGTGTTAGGAGAGAAGAGAATTCAAAAAAGTGAAGGCAGAGATGTGCGATTGCGTAATAGGTGCAGAGGAGTTACACAGGGCTCATATTTACAGGATCGTGAAGCGGGGGAAGAATCTGGGGGTACACAGATCTGAGGGTAGACGGATCTGGGGATAGACAGTAGGTAGGGGACAGATCCTGGAAGGTTTTGAGTTTTCAACCAATAAACTCAACATTGTACCTAGTGGGAGAAGGGGCAGATGAAAGATTGGATGAGGCATGAAAGAGGCTCAGAGGTGCATCTTCCAAAGGTGTCCAGCAGCACGGAGGGTGGGGGTGTAGATGAGAAGGGCAGCAGGACCACGTGGGACACTACCGCAGAAACCTGAAGGAGACGCTCTGAGCCTACGGAGCATCAGTGGAGGCCACAGAGAGGGGCAGCAGTCTGGAAAAACATTGGGAGGGAACTGGCAGAATTCAGGAGCTAAAGGAATTTAATGGCAGAAATGAAAGAGAAGGAAGTCTTGGGTTCCCTTCCACAGCCCATGCTGGACGCAGTGTTGGTCCTCTGGTATAAAGTTGCCTCTCTGAACCCACTCCATTCTCTGAGAATCACTTCTTTCTGACTCATTCCTATCAGAACACAGTCAGGCGACAATATCTCTTAGTGAAAATAAAAAAGCTGTTTTGACTCCATTTTGCTCCCCAACCATTCCACGGTTTGACTTCGTATTTTGTCTCCAAATTTATGAACACATTCTAAATCAAAACTGAAACACAAGTAAATTTTTATCAAAATATTCTCTGCAACAAACTGTACTAAACCAGTTGAATTCTTTAATGTTCCCTTGAATAGTACCCTGAGGTTTTTATATTTCATTAACTGAAATTAGCACCGCTGGAGTAATGCAATATTCCTTGCTGCCTTTATAAAAGAAGTTTTGATCTTTTAATCCCTTTAAAGAAACTGAATCTAAATTTTTTCCCTATATTTAGCTACTTTAAAATTTGTTTTATGGGCATTATTTTGATGACATTTATTAATTTCAAGGTCAAATTTTGAGGGTCTATGTTTTGTCATTGAGAGTTGTCATTCAGTTCTGGGTCAATAGCAAATTATACAGTAAAGTTTTAATTCCTGTCAATTTCAATTCATGTTAATTATTTCCACAAGGTATATTGAATATGAATTGAGCAAAACAGTGTAAGTTTATCCTACTTTCTTTGCTAATGCATAAAATGTTATCACGTCTTACAGAATTACACTCTTGTTAAAACTGCTGACCTGTTGTACATGATTTTTCAGTGCATGCAGGTTTTCAATAACCTGTTGTAGTAGAGATCACCGTACCTGTGAGTTCCCAATTCTTCTCAGAGAGAATACAGTAGATTACAGGCAATGTAAAGTGTGGGCAGATTTCTTAGAATCCTGGTGGCCTAAAGCATGTGGAACTTCAACACAGAGGTTTATTCTTTTGTTTATTAATTGCAAATAACAAACATATTCAATTCATGGAAGAAGTGAGAGAACTACTGAATTTTTCAGCACTGTATACCTCCAAGTTCATGCCTTCTCCTTTCGGTTATGTACTGAAGACCAAGAGCAGACTAAGCACAAGACTTCTGTGCTGTGTGGGGCAGGTTGAAGCATCCTGGATTCTGGTAGATCCTGAACAGCCGTTCATCAAACCCGTCTCTTTTGTTCTCATACCGTATCCGTCCCTGCCTCTTTTACAGTTCCCTGTGCAAACGAGACCAGGATATTGTAATGAAATGTGGAGTGAGGAGACATGAGGTGCATCCCTCTCAGACCTGACTCCATCCTATGAACATCTCTGTTTCCTGCCCCTTCTGGGCACCTGGCATCAGGAGAATCCTAGGATGCTGTCAAGAGCCTTATGCTTCATCTGGTAAATGAGCAAGATCCTGATCTCTGAATCATTACTCAAGGAAAGCTTCCCCACTAGGAACACACAAAATGCATGAGCTCCCATATGTGTGTGTGTGCGTGTGTGTGTGTGTGTGTGTGTGTGTGTGCGTGTGTGTGTGTGCAGGTGTGTGTATTTAGTAGTTAAGAGCTCATTGTGAACTTTCCTCCCTCTCTCTCTCTCTCCCACCCTCTTTTTCTCAGGAACAGGTTTGGGGGAGGAAAAAAATAATAAAAATAAAGTAATAATATTAATTAAAATTAAATTTGTTCAGTGGTTTCCATATGTCGTGTTTCGTTCAAGTTCTTTATGTCTATTAATTCATGTAACCTTCTAATAAACATAAGAGTTTAGTACAATTATGAAACAACCTTTTATTGGTGTGAAAAGCAAGTTTAGAGAAATTAACCAAAACCCAGGTTTCTAATCTAGACAATCAGCCTCGCTTTTCCTGCTTATGTTTCTTACTTCTAAGAAGGAGAAAGCGAAGGATGAAAAACATCCCTGAACCACACGGCCGGGTGTGAAGGGTCTGTGATATCACCCTGCTCCTCTCTCTCCTCATCATTCCTGAATGCCTGTCATTTTGTCACTCCCATTTGATGAAGTGAACGCATCCTCTAGGACAATGAACATCACCTTCATTTCATTCACTTAAATCTAGAAGAAATAGCTACACCTTTCAATTAAATGTCTTCTTCCTAATACGTTGCTTACTGGCAGGTCCTCATACTTACCCTCCCAAACCTTGTCCCAGGACACAATGACCATATTTATTGAAAGCCAAAGTAAACAGGTGTGTCCACCCATGTTGAATTAAAGAATGCCATCCTATCTACTTATGGGATTTCTACATCACTGCTTAATCCTTCCATCCACACTGGTTTATACTGCTCTGGTTTCCACTTCCACCAAGAGGGATGAGTCCCTGAGATAAATGGCTTCCCCTTACTTAAGCCTTCCTTACTCACGTCACGGCTCCCCTGACGCCTCCCCGAACTCTGGAATGGCACTCAGTCCCATGTTGAGCAGGTCTGCAGACCTCTTCTTCTGGCATTAGCTGTTCATCTCCAGAGCCAAACTTTGGTCGGAATTCAAGGCAAAATTGTCCCTTGCCTGCATTCTGCTTTCACCAGTAAAGAACCCTTGTTCAGTCTTTTCTGAGAATTGAAAACGAACAAACAAAAATCCGGGCCACCTGATGTGACATAACAGCTGTTTCTCACTTAAAAAGGTAAAGGCCCATGGTGAAGGGATGAAGGAAGCGACTCCAGGGGGATCCTGCCTCCCTCCCATCTGCCAAGGAAGGGACCCTGGGTACTTTCCTGCCAGTGAGGAGCTAAGATGTGAGCTGAGGGTGCAGCCCGAGAGTCCTCAGGGCCCCGAAGGCCAAGTCCAAGGGAGCAGAGGCTGCACAGTGGAAAACGTCACATGAGGTGGGACAGGAGCCACACATGAGCCTCACGGGGCCTCCAGGCCGGGAGCCCAGCCTCAGCAGCACAGGTCGCCAGGGCAAGGAGACCTTGAGGAGAGGAAGGCATCAGCAGAGGACACGGGGCACAAGAGGACAGACACTGTGGGCCCTGCCGGGACCCGACACTGTAGGAGAAAGGGACAGGACAGGAAGGAGGGAGTACAGCCCTCTGCAAGGCCGCTTGCCTCAAAAACACTGGTTAGTGGAAAGGAAGGGGGAGAAAATAAAGGAAAAGAAAAAATGTGAAAAAAGGAAAAAATGGAAACAAAGTCTTTGTAAGTAGGGAAGGGAGGAGGGGGTGAAGGGAGGGCAAGGGTATGGGGAAAAATGATAACCAAGACCTGTCATGTAGGGGTACAAGATCCCAATGATGAATGTAACTAACTGTACTGCTTACTTCGAATGTACCAATAAACTTAATGGGGAGGGGACACCGGTTAACCTTCTGGTGATTTATGAAATCAGAGGTGATCCAGTTATTTCAAATTGAAATCAGACGATCACGACACAGTAGTTTAACCTATTCAAATTGTACCTATGGTTTTCAATTCTTACAAACCTCTTTCTGGGATTTTTAACCTCAATAACCACTACGTAATTTTTGCCAAAAGTGTGGGCTTAAGATTTTAAACAGTTGGTCTCAGGCTCTGGATATTTTCAGGATCTCCCAGGGACCTCATTTCCCTTCCGCCTGTTCTGGGGTCTGAAATACCACTCTTTTCCCACCTCTCTCTTTCTTTCTCTCTCTCTCTCTCTCTCTCTCTCTCTCTCTCTTCTCTCTCTCTCTCTCTCTCTCTCTCTCTCTCTCTCTCTCTCTCTCTCTCTCTCTCTCTCTCTCTCCTCTCACCTGCTTTACTTTCCCTGAACTATGCACATACAGCAAATATCTGTTGAAGGAAGTGGTCAATCTAAAGGGGTACGTCCTTTACTTTCTCTCTTGCTTTCCTCAGTTGTAAACTATGATGATATTAAGATAAATCCAGCAGAATGAAATAAGGGCGTTTATATGTAAAGGTGTTCTATGAATTATATCCTGCAAGTAGTTGTTCCTTAGGGTCTTAACTAATTACTATCAGAGATATTTGCTTAGGGAACCTTCGAGTGGCATCACCAAAATCCCACAGGTGTCTTTCCACAGTGCCCTTGAAGGTCCCCTCTGCTAACTGCCCTACCTCCATTCCCCTCTTCGTTTGCAATAGCAGAGAAGATGGCGCCCATTTGGCTTCCATTGCTCTATAACCTGGATGTGGAAGGACGGAGGCACCTTGAGCCCACCATGCTGAGGGAGACAAATCGGAGACACAAGCATAGATACCACATGTTTCTCTCATATGAGAAATCTGAAGTATAAATGGAGAGCAAACTAAAAGATCATAGGAAACAGAGACTGAGCCCTTCTGCAACTGGAAGGGGACCAAGAGATAGAGGGAGGAGAACAGAAGAGGAGGGGAGGGGGAAGTAAGATAATTAAAATGTGCTACGAGCACACACCCACTCTGGAGGATGAATGCAATCATTATGAACCCACACAGCTATCTGCTACCCTGCTCCCTGGAGCCTATGTTGTTTTTGTGATAAAGATCAAAACTTAAATTTTTATTTTTATTTTTCATAGCTCTTAAAAATTTTCCTCATTTCAGTTTCTGGAAGTTCTTTGTCAAAGAGTTCTTGTAAAACAAAAGGCCTTTATCAAAATTTTTGCTACTACATTTAGTTTAAACTCTGGCTTTTGGAAAATAATTGCTACTAAATGCTGGCTTTGGGGTAGTATAACTTATTAAATTTTAATTACACCTTAGAATGGTTTCATTACAAATGTACATATCTATAAAATAAACACATTTTTGTTCTTCTCAAGACTAACTCTAACTTTTATATCTCTCCAAAAGATATAAAGCAATTACAAAATATCTTTGATGTAAAAGTTAATATAGGGAGGCCTTAAAGTAGTCTAAAATAACTTTCTTAACCCTAACTTTTGTCTTCAATTAGTCATAAAAGAGTGCTAAGAATTTGGCATGGGTTTTATATTTCACACAGAAAGGGCATGATCCAACAGAAAATTGCTGAACTAAACATTGATTTAGTAAATATTGGTTTAATGCATAATAGATATCAGTCTCTAGGCCAGGCACGGGATGAACTTATATATATATATATGCAGACAATACATACAGAATGTTTAGTTTCTTATTATAAGAGATACAAACAAAAAAGAACAAGGTATCATGAGCAAGAATGATATACCTAGACATTAGATTAGTAGCTGATATTTCAAGTGAGACCTTAAAGAAGATCAAAATTCAATCAACAACCAACAGAGAAAACAGCGTGAAAGGCCAAGAGGGATATATATATATGCAGACAATACATACAGAATGTTTAGTTTCTTATTATAAGAGATACAAACAAAAAAGAACAAGGTATCATGAGCAAGAATGATATACCTAGACATTAGATTAGTAGCTGATATTTCAAGTGAGACCTTAAAGAAGATCAAAATTCAATCAACAACCAACAGAGAAAACAGCGTGAAAGGCCAAGAGGGAAGTGGAACAAAATCCCAGGGACAGGAGAACTTGGTCACATTTCCATTTTAAATGTTCTAATTCCTAACTCCTTCAACACTTAACTCCTTGGATTGGAGAAAACCACTTTTATCTTTCAAATCAGAGTCTTATTTCTATAAAACAGAGTTTGGGGGAAGTGAAAGTAAATGTGACAAAAGAAAATGAAATACTATATGTTAAATGTTATGAAAAAAAAAATCACCAGACCCCTGTAAATAGCATTGAGGCCTCAGGAATGTATTAATAGTTTTCTTAAACTGATCTCCCCACAGAGAATAATTATAAATGCAGGAAATAATGTTTGAAAACCTACTGGAAGATATCAGAGGTTGGTGCTGCACAGAGAATAGAACGTTAGATGTCGGTGCTGCAACTGTGGAATGGACTAGGATCCTCTCTCAGTTAAGCACAGAGACCGTGTAAATTCTAGATCTGGGGTACAGAACTGAAGCTACGCAGTACAAATACTGGGCACTTGTGAATTAGTGGAAAGGATAACTCTGGTGCTGCGCTTTTATTACAATCAAAATATAAAATACAAATCAATGTAAACCCTCAACTTGACAAAGGGCATTTTAAAAAGCTTAGAGCTGGCCTTACACTTAATGCTGAAAAAATGAACGCGTACTTCCTGAAACCGAAAACAAGGCAAATACTTCCACTCTTTGCACTTATTTTCAGCATTGTCCAGGAATCTCTTAACAGTGAATGGTGCATAAAAAAGAATAAGTAAGGAATCTAAGTTTTAAAAAGAGAAAGCATTTTTGTGTAGAAAACATGCTGTCCATGTAGACTATCCTAAGGAATGTGAAAAACTAATAATAAATTTAGCAAGTCCACATCAGAAAGTCTGATGAGTTTTAAAGTTGTTTTAAAAAGATAATAATCAATATATTGGCATAAGGCAAGACAGACACATCAAGGAAATAGAACAGAAAATGTAGAAATGGGACCATTCTTAGATGATCGATTGATATTTGACAACGGCACTAAGGTAATTCAGTGGGAACGAATAAAAAGGTTTTACATTTTAACTAAAAAGTTTTTAAAGACCTTAAACTGTATCTAAATTGCAATGAATGAGGGCTATGTGTAAAAATTAAAATATACAGAAAAATATCTTGCAACCTTGGGCCTAAGCAAAAGTTCCATTTAAAGGATCAAAATAAAATATCATAAAAATAACACTATAAAATATTAAACTTGCTCAACTCTGTGTAAGTCTGTGCGCTAAAGCCGAGATTGCTGTCAGCATAGAGATGATCCATTTCTCCTTTGGATTTACGGAAACTTGTATCACCAGATGTTGACCGGGACTTTCTGGGTTTTCCAAAAGTTGAGGTTCAATATCAAAGCTAAGAACACAAACCTCTCAGGGTCCTGCAGTCTCAAGTCAGAGAAATGTTGCGGCCTCTGACTTCTGGAACACGTCTCTCCTTCCCATGACAGCACACCACGAGCCCCAGGAGGGCCGGAGATGGAGGAGTCAGTCACGGAGGATAGAGACTTCCGGAAGGAAGGGGCCCTGCATGCTCCTCCCCGCCAAACTCTGTGGCCTGGCTCCTTCCGGGGAGGACTGACAACAACATGAGCCGAGCGGGACAGTCTTGAGGGTGCCACAGCCCATCGTGGCTCTCAAACCTTCCCAACCCACAAGGGTGATAAGGGGGTGCTTCGTCTCACTTGCCCTCTGGAGCTGGAGAGCACGCTAGAATATGAAACCCTACCAACTCCTTCCTCAGCCGGCAGCTGGCCCCTTCCAGCTAAGTCTGTAGCTAGTGTAAGGTGAAGAACGGACCCCCACCTCAGCAGTCCGCGGCCTTCCGCGCGCAGTCAGCTAAGTCTGTAGCTAGTGTAAGGTGAAGAACGGACCCCCACCTCAGCAGTCCGCGGCCTTCTGCGCGCAGAAGAAAGAGCTGCGCTGATTCTGGTGCAACTACTTGGAAAGACACTTGAAAGCGAAGAAGCTTTAGAGCTCTCCAAGTCCAGCTGGTAACGTGGCTGCTCAACATGAAGAAAAACATCAGGGATGTGTACCTCAGGAACTGAGTGCCTCCGGGGCAGGCAGCTTCACCTTCTTGAGGGAGAGGCTGGAGGTGCCTGGGTTGGGCTAAACAAGGATCCACCTACTACACTCAGGCCCTATGGGATCACCACAGTGCTGGAGCCTCCAGAGCCCAAGAAAGGGCTGCTTCCCTACCGCCCATGTGAAGACCCTGTGCAACCACCTTGACGCCTCTAGACTTTCCTCCAACATTTTCACCAAGACTTCTCAACACACCTGTTATCTACTGTGCTTTCTTCATAATCAAATATGCATGAACCTTAAATAACAATATTCTAACTTCGATATTATTTAAATTGGGACTTCAGGACTATATGCTCATTCAGACTTTCTTAAACTAATACTAAATCAGTCTCCTCAAACCATCGCCGAGTTAGCAATGTGAATTACACAAAGGGTTATTTTCTGGACAGACATTTTGACATAGCACATTTAAGAAGTTTGCTAAAAACTGAGAGATGCTGACCTCTGTCCTTGTGTGTGTCTCTGAATAAAACTATATGAAAGTAACTTTAGTAAAGATATTCCATTTGCAGTAATTACACTTGAGTTCTCCATCAGGAATATTTCAGTTCTGTGAAGATTGGCTGTTTTGTTTTTGTTTTTTTTTTTATGATGGTTAGCTGTTTTGATCAGTTTGAAATGGAATCTTTTATTTAAGCTAAAAATCAATCAAACTCATCACAAATATTAAGATTGATTTTTGAGGCTACAAATCTGAATAGCAACACTGCTTAAACCTTTCAAAGGTTTAAATGTACTTTGCATTTCAATACCTAAAGTTAATGTGTATCTAGCACTAAAATCATAATTAGAAAAGGTGAACTCAAAATTTTTCTTCTGTTGTATGATGAATTACACAATTGAATCTAAAGTTGGAAAAGTTTCCAAAGCTGATGTGTTGCGGACTCAGTACAGAAAGCGCGACTGACCAGGTACTGAGAGATGGACAAATGAACTTCCCAGGTGAGGATGAAAGATTGATTTTCCAGCCTTGTGAAATGGTCACCAGCTGTGGACAACAGAGGAGCCTGTGCTTTGTACTTGCAGATATAATTAAGAGACCTTGGTTGTGTTCTCCTCTATATGTTTGGCAAAACATGCTTGTAAAATTATATTAACAAAACCTTCTGGCTGCTTGCTGCCAAGATTTTGTTTCTTGAATGGGCTGACACCGAGAGTGTCCTCTTTAGAAGGTGCTTTCATTAGCATTTGTGAAGAAGGTCTGATCAGAAATTATCTTTCACCAAGTGGTTATATAATTGTACTTTTGTAGCACGCGTTAAAACGAACTATTTTTAGATGATGCCAAAACTGAAGGAAAATGAAAAAGAAAACCAAGTCACTCATCTGGAGGCTATGAGGATGCCTGCTCTGCTGTGAGAGCTAAGTCCAGTCCAGCTCTGGAAAAAAGTACCGTGTAATCATATTTATTATTGGACCCTCAGCTATGGCCTTAATTTCTATGTAGGGAACTCAGAAATAAGGAAAAAAGCAGCACATTTTTTAAAAAATCTCAATTCAAACTTTTCCAAAAGTATACCTCCTTCAACATTTTAGAATTCTATACCGCCCTATTAAAAGAATGTATTTATTTGATTTCCTCAATGAAGTATGTTTTTCTTTCCCATGTAGGTTGGGCAGAGGAGCAGTCGCAGGAGTGACAAGCTGCAGCTATGACAGGAGGAGGCTGCACCTGCCGAGTTGTCCAGGGCAGCCAAAGTGGTGCTGGTCACCGAAGAGGGAGGGAACCGATGTCCCATCAAAAGCACCTCATGTCAAAGTGAAATGTGGACTCTCAGTTATATCCCACAGGATGGCAAAGCCATGCTACTGACCTGCATTCAGTAGAACATCAGGGATTTGGAATATAATAATACCCCTATCTTTTATTCCTGTTTTTGTTTTGTTTTGTTTTGGGACAGCATCTAAGTTTCCTTAGATGGGCTCAAATTTGTGACCCTCCTGCCTCAGCCTCCCAAAGTGCTGGAATTATAGATATGTGCCAGCACATCACACTGAAGATTTTAAACACTTTTTTGTATAGGATTACCATTTGTTTCATCAATGATATTCCTTTTTAAAAACAAAGCAAAAAACTTTTAAAAAAATTTTATCACAATTCTAAGAAAATAGCAGGTCCTTATTAGTTGTCCTTTTTTTTTTTAAAGTTCAATTTTCAAGTTTGAAACAAGGTAAAGAAAATAACCAGGTACTGAGCTATACTACTCCAGTAGAGTATGGCAATCAGCCAAGGGGTGGAGATGACCAAGGTGCTGAAAACTATTGTCACACTTTTCTTCCTTCTCTTCAAACCTTTGGTAATCAGCATGCATGGTTCATTTTTCAATGCCACAGGGTGACATCACTTAGGCCAATGCAGTTTTGGATTCCTGAGCCACATTATTTGCCTTTTGTGCTTTGGGAGAGAAAAAGAAATAGTGCGGATGAATATCTGGAGGAACTCAGATGTCTACAAAACATTTTATGGACCATGTCCCCTAAGGATTCGTTAGAGGGAAAAAATAAAAAAACACTAACTGGAAAGTTTTATTCTTTTCAGAATTAACTGAATCATGTGGTATCAGAAGAGTATTCACGTGAGGAAGAAACTGCCTGATACACACCTTAAAGCTTATGTTATCTTTTCTAGGAAGGCTTCTACCACCGTTTTGCTTTCCACTCTCCCAAATTGTGTTAGAAATGAGGAGTAAGATCAGAGGAACTAAGTCAGCGGGTTGATTCATTAGGCTCTATTATACTTCCTTTGTTTGGAGTAAACTTGCTAATTCCTGTTATAATGCATGCTGCCAAACCCAGTGAGTTGCCATTACAAAGTGACCTTGGTTTAAGAACTAGGGACACCACTGAAAGATAAACCACGACCTGCAAATAGATTTTTTTAAAGGTGGCTTCTTGTACACATGCAACTTTGACAAATTTTTCTTCTTGCAAGAAAACGGGAAAAGAGAATCCATGTCCATGAATATTTATTTCAACTAGCAAAGTCTTGTGGTGAGGTTTGCTTCTAAAAACATGAAAATACCATCCAGGTAAGGAACCCAGAACAAACCTATTTTATTAGCAGGCCAGCAGTTAAGAGTGAAGCACTTATCACACTCCTGCTAATATCTTATTTTAAAATTTGTTTGAGTGGTTTTTCCCTTCCCACAGAATAATGTGTAGTAATTAAAGCCAGCAAGTCCCTGATTAGTATGAAAATGTTACTTGTTATTAAATTAAGAGCAATACTGCCTTCTGTGCACGTAGTTGGCCGCAACCTGAAGGACCCTGGAGTCAGGTTTTTGTGTGTAGGAGGAGGACCTATGAGGAGCAAGAAGGGATGCCAAGGACAGTGGACCTTCTGGAAAAGCAGGGACAATTTGCTCACTTGTGAAATTGGCAGTGCAAGCTACCAGAAAGAAACTTGGCCACAGCTTACAGGACCAGCAGCCTCGGCCCAGAGCCTCAAGATCTGCCCAGCGAGGAAGTCATTAAGGCTGACTCTTTAACCATTTTATTTAATAAGTAAACCAAACACCCCTGGCCCAACATCCCAAGCCATGCTCTCAGCTCTCCCATCTGCATATAAATTTATTTGCTCCTGCTCACATGAAACCATTTAGAGGTCAGTATACACAGGGGTCCTGGACATTTGTTGGAAATCTGTCCAACCTGATAACCTGTTTTGTCACAAGCTTTGTTCGTGTACTGATAGCACTTTTGGGTATTCATAAAGCAAGTACTTAAGAGAAAGGTACTAGGTTAGAAAGAAAGTGCACTTTTTCCACTAGGACAATCAAATCATTTCCCTCTATTGGGAAATGACAGCATCATACAACTCCCCTTTTAGCTTGTTTAATAATTAACATTTTATAGTTCTTTGACATAGCTATTACTCAGTGATATACAGAACACTGCTTGACATAGAAGAGACACACAGAATTATCTGTTGAATAAATGAATGAATAGATTATTAAATTGGTAATTTTTATTTTAGGAATACTCTTCTACCAAATTTTAGGGCATATAAAATTTGGAATGCGTTCACTTTATCAGAGGAGCTACAAAATTTCTTTATCCAGGACACATCTGGAATCTTTACACACCTGTGGCACTTTTGCTTTTCTGTGTATTGTCCTTGCCCTAAGAGTTTGCTAAGCAAATTTATTATGTGAACAAGTTTCCAGGAAATGTAAATAGTAGTTCAGAGAATGCTCAATTCACTAAGGTCAAAATCTTTTCAAAATACTTAGAAGGCATCAAATTTAAATACTATCCACTTTAATCTAACTCATAAATCTGTGGGATTTTTCCATATAACTCTTGCATAGTGCTGGAGACAAGAATAATAAACTTATACAACAAGAAACACCTTATGCTAAATTCAGGTGGCTTTTTCTCCATTTGGTCTAAATTAGGGAAATTTTAGTTTATATTTATTTAGATATGTGATGATAATTCTCAAAGGAGAAGGAAAAACAACAAGCAATTATAGACAGGTGATATAATCAATCCAAGTTAAATGGATTTGAGGCCTTTCCTTTGGCCTCCTGGAAAAGATTGCATCAAAAATGAGCCTGAGCCTAGAATAGTGAGATGAAGAAAGTGTTTTACAAATTTGAACTCTATTATTCAAAGAGTTGCCCATAGTCTATAAGGTTTATAGAAATGTGTAAATTCTCCCCTAGATCTAGTAAGTAATAGGGTTATGAATGAGCTCGGTTTCACCTGGGAATAAGACCTACTTGGGGAGTTGGACTACAAGCAGTGCATGTTGCACCCTGGCAAAAATTGTCTATTTTGCCCATATCATGAGATTTTGCAGGAGGCTGAGTTTAAGGACAGTAGACTAATTGATCTGGGAGAGGAAACCCAGTATTCAGCCCAGCTTTCAGGCTATGGCATGGATAGTTCTGCCTGTTTTCAGCCAGGTTCATAGTAGGATTACAGAGTATAAAACAGAGAAGAAGTATTGGATGAAATACAAATTTTGGCCCAAAAAGAAACAGGTATAAAATTTGGGCTGAAGAAGATAAGGTTTCTGACAAGATTAACAACATCACTAAAAGAAAAACTAAGTATTTTCAAGTGGGACAAGATGAAAAATGCCTTGAGGGCATCTCAGTAATCAACAAGACCCCACAAATTGCAGGCTCCAAGTTGCAAAAGCATAAACCTTTCATTTGAGAAGTCAGCATCCTCTACTTGAGAAGAGTTACCTAAACCAGCAGTCTACAGCCTTTCTGCCATGAGGGACTGGTTTTGTGGAAGATAATTTTTTTATGGACTAAGGCAGTGGCAATGGAGGGGATGTCAGGATGATTCAAGTGCATTACATGCATTATAAACTTTATTTCTATTATTATTGTCTTATAATATATAATAAAACAGTTATACAACTCACCTTAAGCAGAATCAGTGGGGAATCCTATAGTTGTTTTCTTTCAACTAGATGGTTCCATCTGGGGCTGATGGGAAACAGTGACGGTGCAATGATTATGTCCAGTCTACTTTATAATCTCATTGTGGTTGCTATCAGTACAGAAAAGCTTGTTTCAGTACTTTTGTGACCATCCTAGGATATTCCACCTTGATTTTAATTCAGACTGCGAGGAGGTTTGCGGTTCTCTCAAACTTATTTTTAAAGTGACCATCATTTATTTGCAAATCTCAAACAGGTGATCTTCTTCTAGCTTGGACAAAACCCATTCTCCTGGTTTATTCACAAATTGGTTGAGTATCTTCCTTCCCTTTGGAAGGAATCATTTAAATATATTGTATACGAAGCCGGGTGTGGTGGCACACGCCTGTAATCCCAGCACTCGGGAGGCTGAGGCTGGAGGATCACTGTGAGTTCAAGACCAGCCTGGTACATAGTGATGTGGCACACGCCTGTAATCCCAGCACTCGGGAGGCTGAGGCTGGAGGATCACTGTGAGTTCAAGACCAGCCTGGGCTACATAGTGAGTTCCAGATCTCGAATACATAGTGAGACCCTGTCTCAAAAAAAAAAATTGTATACAAACAAGCATTGTTGGCTAGTTGTCATCATCAGTAGATTCATCAACCTGGACTATGTACCTTGGTGACTCATTAGTCCTTTTTAACAGTTGTGCCTTGATAACTCTTGCTGTTTCACCAATCTGTATCACTATGGTGGTAGGTGCCATCTTTTGAGTGGCAGCCTCTTTTTAAAGTTCATAACAAATGTCTTTAACTGTAGGAAGGATCAACTCTTCTCCAGAACTAAAGAGTTCTTTGCTTCAGCAACTCAGTCAGCCACTATGAATGGTAATCTCAGTGCAGAGACCTTCGATGAATAAGCGACCTTCAATAAATTGCTTCTTTTCTTCATGTCCTTGTGTTTTTCTTTTGATAAACTTGAAAGGCTTGTCTTTTAATTCAGGCTACTTGGTCTCCACATGATGAAGAGTTCTGCAGGTTCCGTGGTTTCCATGGAGAGATAGTTCTCACATTGTATCCAAAGGAGACTGGGAGAAAGTGAATCACCTGTTGCAATGAATCCAAAATTTAAGTAGAATTTCTGGTATTTTATATGCAGCTTAGAGTCTTCTGTCTCATCACAGGGTCTTTCATTTTTTTCAAAGAAACTCTTTGGTGAGGTTTGTTTTTTTACTCATTTTGTCTAGGGTTTTTACAAAACTGTAAGGTTTGTCTTGTGGTTTTACAAAAACCGACTGAGAAAAGTGTGCAATGGAGGAAGAAGGTACAGTGGGAATGGTAATAAAATAATGTGAAGGCCATTCATGGACTAAAATAAGAGTTGGATTTTCCCTTAACTACCACCAGAGGCAACTGTACAGTGAAAGTACATCAACTCATTCACCGCTATAAAGCCCACCACCACATGCAGTTTAATTTTCATTTGCTACTCAATGATAGGGTTTTTATATGATGCTCCAAGCAATTGAAGTATTATGGTCTCTATGCAGCCAAACCTCTTAATGTTAATTTGTATTTCCAGCTGCTCACCAGCACTAACATCAAGCCCACCTCAGATTAGATTCTCTAGGGACATTTAGATTTTTCTGCAACTAAATCCCTGTTCACAGTAAGGTTTGCAGTCCTATGAGAATCTAATGTTGCACTAATCTGACAGGAGGTGGAACTCAGGTAGTAATGAAAGATATGGGAAATGGCTATAAATACAGATGAAGCTATGCTCACTTAACCACTGCTCAATCTCTGCTGTGTGGTCCAGTTCCAAACAGATGTTGTTGGGTTCCCCTGGCCTAGAGAATCACTCCCCTGGGCTTCCTTTCACCATGCTTGGCCATCCATTTGATTAGAGGCTGCTGCAAGCATGGTCCACAGGGGCCCAGCTACTGCTGGAGCTGTTGGCAGATATTGGCATCGTCCACATGGTGCTGGTTTTTGCAAGACTTGTGGGGCCACTGAGACATCCACCCAGATTTCAAAGGAAGGCCTTGGAGGCCAGGCAGTGTGTGCCTGAGAGAGGGGTGTGTGACACTGTATGAATGAAGACAAGCTGCTGTGAAGACCCTACGAAGTCAAAGGTAACAGGAACATGGAAAATCTGGTCTGAAGAGCACAAGACAGGAAGCACAGCCAGACAAAGAGAAAGGATGCATGCTACAACTGGCAAGGCCAATGTGGTGGGGTTGCCCACCCCCTTTGGAATCCTACCTCACCACCATGTGTCTTGGTTGCTGATTGGGCACTATAGGATTTATTGTTTGACCCGCTTGCTTTGGTCTTGATTTCATCCAATTATTTTCTACTTCCCTATTCTTTCCATTCAGAATGGGAATGGTTATCCTGTGTAACTGTATCTGGGGAATACATAACTTGCTTTTTTAATTGTATAGGGGCTCACAGCTACAAGTTTGCCTTGCTTCTCAGAGGAGAATTCAACCTGGAATTTTGAGCGGGATTTGACTTTTGAGTTGGAATTGTTGGGACTTTGGGAAGGGCACCAATGCATTTTCAGTTGTACATATGATAGTTATGTGTGAGCAAGTATGATCTGTGTTTGTGGGAGACCAGCCATAACTGAAGGTGTTTGGGTGTCCAGTTGACACCGGATAGAATGTGACAGTGAAGCTGGATTCAACCTGATCGTCCTGGGAGCTGCTTGGAGGATTAGTATCACACACTCCTGGGTGTGTCTGGGGCTCATGGAGGCCTGACCTCCATTGTGTTGTGACATATCTGGTCCTTGGTTCCTTTCTTTTTGGTTCTGGCTACTGTGAGGTGAGTAGTATTCCTCTGCCAATCACTTGATATTTCTACCCGGCAACCATCCATCCATGGGTACTCTGAAACCATGAACCAAATAAACTTCTTTTCTTCTTAAGTAAGGGGTATCAGGTGTTTGTTTGTTTTTTTGTTTGTTTGTTTTTCCTCCCCTCAATGAGCAAGCTGACTAATACATATAAATTTGTATTTAACTGGTTTCCAATTTCTAGTTTTAAGTGCTATATTTTACTTAAAGTGCACATTTATGTATAACACAAAAATATTCATTGTAAGATGCTAAATTGTGAAGTGTACAATCAATGGTTGGAACCCTGGGTTTATAACATTGTAAATATCCATTCCATTTCTTGGACATTCCATTTCTTTTGTGTGTGGGTACAAGTACTTTCAAATAGGTGCTAGCCCTAGCAAAAGAAAATACATCAAATGTACCCAGAATTTTGCATGAGTGATTGGTATTTTATTTTTTGTTTGTTTGTTTTGTTTTTGTTTTTTGGTATCAGGGATCGAACTCAGGTCCTTGCGCTTGTAAGGCAGGCAGTGGAACCACTAAGCTAAATCCCTGGCCCTAGTGATTGGGATTTTATAGAAGTATATTTGAAAATTAAAATGAAAACTCTTCAGCAAGTATACCTTAAACACATTCTTTTGTGCAAGGTGTTGAAAAGGGCTAAAAAGGGATGCTACTGAGGAAAATATGCATTATCAGCACCAATATAGTCAGATGATTAACAATAAATAGCAGGATTATTAGTTACTTTGAGGGGGGAAAAAAATCAAACAATGGAGGTAAACAGGGGTTTAAATTCTAATCTCCGATGTCTAGGAAAGTGAGTTTGGGTAGTTGCACAAATATTTGAAAAACTTAAAGTAGCTGGAGCATGCTCCTAAGTATTAGATTTCACTGACTGAGATACAGACCCAGTCACAAAGGCTCCCACTGGCCACAAGTGGCGAAATTGACTTCAGCTGTCTGGGTAGTAGGTCTTGATTGGAAGCTAAGGGAAAAACGTCTTAAGAGCCCACAGAATATGGGCTTCCCTTTGTTATTTTCCCCAGTCTGTCTTGTGTTGTGCTCTGCCTTCGATTTAAGGGAAAAAAATAAAATAAAAGGGAACTGTAATTAAATTAAGAACGAGTCCCAAACTGCACAGTTCTTCACATGAGACCGAAGATTTGGTTTTGATCTTAGAGCAAGCAGATGCCTCTCTTTTAAGAAATTCCTGGGACTGAATACACAAGTACTGTCACCCAGGCAAAAAAATAAAGGAATTAATAAAACAAAATCCCCATGTAACACAATTAAGGGACAGGGAGCAGATACAAACAACAAATGTTTCCTCCTTTCCAAGTGGGGGACAGAAATATTCCCTTCTCGGGGGATGGCTTCCTCACTGCCAAGTTTATTCGTACTGATTTGTGGTAGTGAAGAAGAGTGAGGATGCTAACAACAGAGCAGAAACACTGGCAAGAACAGCTACATTTGGATAGGTGCTGGTGTACATTGATTTCTATCACTTTGTAAGGCTAAGAAGAAAAACATGTTCTATCATGTGGGTGCTATAAAATATACGGGGGTAACGGGATATTAGACTTTGCTGTGCTATTTAACACAGGCCTATCCTTTATTCTGCGAGATTCATGGGTGGGTACTTACTACAAAGACCTTTGCTTCCAAGACTGCTTCTCCAAATGTATTACTGTACAGCCTTTATCTTGTAAGCCATAGTATTTATTTCAAATATACTAGTAAAGAAAAAATGTGTCCCTGACTTTGTAGTATTTATTTGACCATCTTATCACTTATCATCATTGATTTACTTAAAAATTCCCAGCGACAGCACTTTCAAAAAGAATTCTTTTTAGATAATGAGCCTTCCGCCTCTCTCTCCTTTCTCCCAGCTCTCATTTTCCTTTCTTTTTTCTATCCTTTCTCCTCATTCTCCTTCCTTCTCTCCATCGTATCTCTTCTCTCTCTCTCCTTCCTTCCCCCATCAAAGAAATAAACACAGACCAGGAAGTAAGAGGATGTTTTTCATCTCCAAGAATGAGACAGAGAAAAGAAAACACAAAGAAAAAGAGTGTGTGCCCAGAGCCGTAAAGAGACAGTCAGACAATATCAAAAGTGTTTTCACCCTTCTCGGTGTATGCTGAGCGCTCTTCCGGTGAACCCGCTGGAAGCCCAAGGAACCCACGGGTTTCTTTAGCAGCACCTGCTGAAGACTTACCTTGGAAGCTCAGCTGATCTTCGCTTGTTGCCTGTGGTCTCTGAATCAATGTTTTATGGGTGTGAAATCAGATGAAATATGTTTATGAGGTTTTGACCCACATATTCTTTTCAAAATTTTATGATGACATTATATGCTTGGATCTTTTGCCATATTTGCTTAAATGAATAAACTGAGATTAAGTGCAAACTCGACACCAAAGCATTACATTTGTACTCTGTCAAAAATCTAATACATGGCTTTTAGTTCTCTGTGCAAGTGTGTGTGTGTGTGTGTGTGTGTGTGTGTGCATCTGTCTAGTTATAGTCTCATTTCCTGTTTTCAAACCCCAAGATCATGTACCTTGAAATGGAATGGAGGTCTTGCCATCATCCTGTGAATTTCATCTTGTATTCCAAATTTCCTGGCCAGAATTTACTCATAAATACTAAGGATCCATGCTAGTTTCAATGATCATTCCTCTTAAAAGACTACCCCAATTCAAATCTCTTTTACAAAAGCTATCAATAAGATTCACAAACTAGAGGAATTTTCTTCAGTGAAGTGACTTCCAGGTACAAAAGCTTTCAATAGGTGCTAAAAATCCAATCACAGTGTTAGTCATGTTTCTTTCTTTTTTTCTCTCTTTTGCTCCCATATTCTGTTCCATATTATATTTTGGATTTGTCTCATGGGATACATATAGATAATGTTTTTCAATGAAATTATTATTTGCAGCCTCTCTTGCCTTTTCATGTGAGAGATGATAGTAATGTTAGTGACTTTGCAGATAATTTTGCCATATATTATTTTTGTATATTAGAGTGAAATGCTCATACTTGCTTTAAACTCAACATTAATTAGCCAAACTTCATAAAACTTGGTCTTTAAAAAAAAAAAACAAAAAACCTTTGTCTTGACTGTTATGTTTGTACTTAAGTAGTACATTTATACTGATACAAGCTATTTGATATACATCTTAAAATTTCCACAACTTTGGGCAAAAGATTACAAATCCTTAATTTGATAACCATAAAACTAAACTCTCACTATACATACAAAGAACAGAAAACTGAGAGAAGATTCATAGATTAGCACACAGCTCCTGAAGACTATTATCAGTGCTGAGAGGCTGGGGTAAACCATTTCCTCTCTTCTCTGTCTTTATGGAACAGATTAATCAGTTACATGCTCACTTTACACTACACAGTGTGTTGTGTAAATGAATATTGTAGCTGAAAAAGTTCAGGAAAACAAAAACTAGCCCTCCTTTCTATCACAAGTTCTACTTTTATCCAGTTATGGCTCCTATAGCCCTACTATGGACTTCTAGAAGTCTTGGGAAACTGAACATATTTTTAGATAGCTAGTATAGGTTCATTTTGGAAAAATTTAAAAATTATACACTTGTAGTTAACTAAGTTACTAAGTGATTAACTAACTAAATAGAATATGAACCTCAATAGTGAGCAATAAAGAATTTTAATATTCTTTATTGCGTGTGGTGCTGCATTACCAGAATGCCAGTACTCAAGAGGCTGAGGGAAGAGGATCTCAATTGCAAGGCCAGCCTTGGAACTTAGCAGGCCTCTACCTTAAAATAAAATAAAAAGGGACCGAGTTCAATTCTTCATGCACCCCCCCAATTTAATGTTCTTTGTACTTACATGGAATATGATTTTAAACACTATGGAGAATGTTTAATTTTTTAAAAATGTGTTATATTAAAAGACAGATTGCCATTAATTTCCCTTGGAAATACTCCCCCCACTTCTGACACATTATTCCATCCTTCTTGTCACTGAAGTAGTTCTAAAGTCTTTCTTCCTGGGTGTCTTTAGTTGTGCTGTCTTGCACACATGATATCCTGAACTGATTCAGAACGTTTACTTCTTACGGTCGTTGTCACTTTAAGGAACCACCAGAAATCACATGGTAAAAGATCCAATGAACAAAGGTGGATGAGAGCATGTAAAATACTTTTATGAACCTGTTGTTGCCCTGGATGGTTCACAGCAACAGCATTTGCTCTACTCATGATCACACATCTTACAAACACTTATGAAAGAGAACTTCCAGAAGAGCTTCAGAGGTGGCAGGAATGCTGGGACAAGTGCATTGAGAGTGAGGGGAGGATTCTAAGAGGGCTTAATAGCACTCTGCCTTTCACTGTAACAGTTTTTGTTTAAACATATTTAGATTAAACCTCAAATATCTCAGAATGTTTAGTCATCTAACAACAGTCAAAAATAAATTTTCTGTTATAAATGTCAATATTTATTGAATCAATTTCTTTTTTCAACACTTGTCATAATTTTCACTGCTAATATACAATGAACAACTTGAAGGGAAAAGAACTTGGTGGCCATTTTTACTTATTAATTGAGATAAATTCCACAAAATGAAAGTGCTTCAGCACCTTTGCATTTTTTCCCCCAAAACTTTGTACTGATTCACCCTCCCAACAGCTATGTCTAAGGTTTTCTAGTCTCTGTCCCCAGGCTAATACTATTAAAGTATTTAAAAAGTCAAACTTTAAGTACAGCCACCCAAGAAAAATATTTAAAAGATTCCACAAGAAAATTACCTGGGACTATTTTTCAGATTGATCCAATTCTAACTAATTAAACAGGAAAGTATGAAAGCAGATAGCCCCAGAAGCTGGGAGCTTGAAGGGCTTGAGTTGAGAGCTCTGGGTTGAGATAAAAGACTTTACATGAAAATATCATGGGACTTCAAGTACTAGCCTGAGCAGTGAGACAGAGTGCTCTTTTCATCAACTACTCATGAACTGACATTAAAAACTAAATTTTCCATAACCCACCATCAAATCTCAAACAATGATAGCAACCACTAAAATGAGAGGTGACAGATGAGTTCTTTGATTTTTAAGTCAACTGTTTGTCATTTGTGTGTTCTCAAGTCATCTACATTCAGGAGGCCCTCTTTCCTTTACTCTCAAATATCACGTTCCTGTCCCCTACACTGTGAAGATGCCCAAGATTTGATAAATCCTCAATCCTCTGAGGATTTTTGTAGGAGTACAGCTCTCCTTGTCATCTGTTTCTTAATTTTGGCTCTTTGTCTTCATTTCAGCAATTTCTACCATGGTGTGGCTTCATCTCATCCCATTTATGGCTCTAAAATAACACAAAATAAGTCTTGTGTATTAAGCTGGTCCTAGTTTTGAGTCCTGAAAAGAGTGAATTAAAGAACAGCTGAGTATAGGCAACACGCTAATGCCAATATTATCTTTACTATAAATATCACCAACTAATCTTTGTCATTTTCTTCATCGACAGTGACTGATGTTGAAGTGGGTCATGAGGAACATGTGGTAACTAACTGGAAGATTTGCCTTTTAGGTACAAGTGTCTGGGGAACCAGCATCATAGGACAGACATTGGTTGTGCCAGTGCTCATAGGCATGGAGGGAGAAACAAAGCCAGAAAATCAGTAGGAAAATCATACCAACATTCATGTGCCCTACCGAGTATCCACAATGTGTTCTGAGGGTATTGGGCTTCCCTGGAGAATTTTCAACAGTGTACAGTGTCTTCCACGATTTAGTTTTTGCTATAAATAGTGCCCTCTTGCATTCCCTTGGAAGACACTGCTATCAGACAGAATCCAGCCAGAAGGAAGAAAACTGGTACAGAAGCTAAAGTCACAGCCCAGCAGTGAGTTCCCTAAATTAAGGCTGCAAGATCAGGTATGTGAACAGCTGGAAATATATTTGAGAAGATTAATTAATGAGCTTTGTTCCTGCCATGGTGAAATATGAAATACTGCAAGTGATTTTTGTGTAAAAGTTAGGCTCAATGCCTCCAGATTCAGTAATACGTTGGTTCCTTATGTTAGGCATTTTTTATTTCAAAATATTTACTTTGAAAAAAATTATGAAGAAAGCAGTCGTGTCTTCCTTACATATCTCTTGATATATAGGATGAAGTTTAAGAGAATCCAAATAATCCCTTATGGCCTTTTTTGTTTTGCATATGTGTGTGTGTCCTTTAAACTAAATCCAGAGCTAACAATTTCAAGCTATTATGTAAGAGGAAAAACATAAAAGCATTTTGCCAAAGCCACCCAAACGAATACATCTTTTGGGAGATCTACGACTAAGAGGACGAGAGAGAAAATCAGAGAGCAATGCTTTTAAGTAGATGAGAAACAAAAGCAGATCAAACATCTTGGGTTGAGGTTAGTGCTGTCAACTCCTTCCAATACTTGACGTGTACTATAAAGATCTATAGTAGACTTGAAGGAAGAACCAGGTTCTAAATTTGGAGCCCTAGCAGAAAAGTATCGTAGTTCTGTGATTAATTTTTGCCAAAGTGGAATCATCCTACTTTGTGGCCTAGGCTGGAAACTGAGTCCCTGTGTAAGACTTCAGTGTTTCTGAGGTAATCATGCAGATTGCCAGACTCCTTCCTTAGAATGTTTGTGGGCCAAGCAGGCAGCACCTTTATGTAGACCCTGGGCAGGAACCGGTTCTGTTCTCTGCCTGGTATGTGGTTTCCTGCCTTTTATGTAACGTTTCCAAGGTGATTTTTCCAAATGGATGAGACACAATTTCCTGAGCCTGAATGTGAAAAAAACTGAAACTGCATTAACTAGTCCTAGGGGCTCTTGCTCTGTGCCTTAATGCTCAAAATCTCCATCTTGTCTTTCGATGTATTAAATTAGCTTCTGTGATTAGCAACTTGAGAACATTCTGCCATTGGGCTATTCTTTGACTGTCAATGTAAATCTCTCATCAGAGCTCATACATTTCAGGCTTTTGATGTAGGAAGAACACACAAAAGCTTCTAATTACAAGGAAAGTGAAACAGTGGCTCCCAGCCATGGATTTTTACATTTCTTCCACTATAAAATGTTCCACGTTGAACTTTCAGTTCTTCTGCTCTGAGAGACACTCTCAGTATTGTAAAGAGAACATCTTGCTGCTCAACTCTTAGTTATCACAGTTTATACTATATATGCATACTCTGAAGATGATCTTCTATATTTATATAGTCCAAAAATATCTGAGTTCTCCAGGAAATTTTCTGTTTCAACCCGTTTGTATTCTATGTTCCTTTTTTATGTCATGTTTCATTCCCCATTATAAAAATTTTCTTTTAACCCAATGAAAGGGTTTCAGTATTTGGTCTCTTGGAGAGCATGTTAACAGAGTCTTACCCAAAAGAAACACTATAATTAGATTGCCATATAAACTTTGACAGCTAAACCACTTAGCACTTGTTTTAATAAGATGGTATTAGTAGGAGAGGAGCATTTTTACGGACGAAGGGGCCACAGCGGCACGTGATGCCACACATCTGATACCGACCCAGACAATCTGGAACCTGGGGACACAGTGTGGTGTCTCGGATATGTGATGGTGATGGTGGCCGTGCTCCAACCTGCTTCCTTTCTTTCTTCTTCCTTTCCTTCACTATCATTTGTCTTTCATCCCTTGCTCTCTCACTCTTCTTTTCCAACTTTTAACGCAACTCCAGGCACATTTCAATTACCCATAATGTCGGCCCGTCATTCCCTGCACACTTGGTGTGTGTGTCTCTGTGTCTCTTTTCTCACTTTTCACTTTAAGAATGACTCTGTTTCCCACATTTCATTGGCCTTTGCAGGGATAATTGATCAAGATGCTCATGGAGCCTGCGTCTTCTCAGGACCACAACCTCTTTTGCCTAAACTGTTATTAAAGACTGCCTTAATCTTTCCTTTTTCTGAGAATATTTTACTTTGATAGATTGTACTTGGAAACCTTATCTTTGCACCTTTGATCTATCTATCATCTATCTATCTATCTACCTGGATATAAATGTATATCTCTATCTGTCTGTCTATCTATCTACCTATTTTTCCTTTTTTTGGTGGTACTGTGGAGTTAAGACAAGACCTGCACACTGAGATACCAACCACAAGTTTTAAAATTTTTAGAATTCTGAGACAAGATCCTACTAAGTTGCCCGTGCTGGGTTTGAATTTGTGATTCTGCCTTCAGAGAATGGTAGTGCGATGACAAGTCACATGTGTGGAAATATTTTCAAGAGCTCCATCCTGGATTAACAACCTCATGCTATCTTTCTGAAGGACCTGGGGCCACTGCCCTGTTTCTGTGGGAAGGCAGGAGTATACATACATCTTGCTCTAAATTCTAAAACACCTCCTGTCATGACCATATGAGAAGGTTGACTTTTCTTATGGACAGAGCCTATGAGGAAACATCTAGTCTACCATCTGCCCCTCACCTCAGCTCTTAAAAGCCTTGTTTCTATACAGCTAATTTCAAACTGGGTTCTGCTTTCTCTTCTACTACAATATCCTTAAACAAAGTCCTGTCCATTTAATTTTGTCCCATAATTTTTATCTTGACACCAAGTTTATGAGATTATACTGTGTACATCCGACATATTTGATAGTAGTCACTCCAAGACATATCCTGTCCTTTGATTCTGTCTGCTCAGCTCTCTGTCCTTGACCTTCCCTCTCTCTTCTTCCAGCCATGTGAGCTGCCCTCTCTCCTTCCAGTGAGTTCCTTTCTGGCTTAGGCTGCCCAGAAATTGGCTAGGGACTGGTCTTGATTATGAATGTTGTGGACATTAATCCTCACTAAACCCCTATTATATTAGGAGTGTGAGTCCAACGTTAAGATGAAAGAATCTGAGGATCTCAGAAGTTTACTGTTTTTATATAGTTCTCAAGTTAGTAAGTAGTAGAATTCCAAAACAGGTGCTCTTTCCAGAAATTATTATAAGAGTTAAAATTCACAGATATACTCCACGTCAGATTTCACAGGAAAAAATCCACCCCAAGTGAAGGGTTTTGCTTTGTTGTCTTTAATGAATGTCTCCCTCCTCCCCTTCTTACACTGCCTCGGAATAATTTTTATAAAGGTTTCCAAGCTCTCGTGATACTTCTCAGTCTGACAATGAGTCAAAGTTTCTTTCCCTAACGGTTTTCATATCATCAGAAATGCCTGAATAAGAGACAGAAAGCAAGATCTCAGGTGATGCTTGATGTACTCAGTTACTATCAATTCTTGTTATATGGTGACTCAGCTGGTTTTCCAAATTCACCACCCTCACCTTCATTTGCTGATCGGTAAACTTCAGAGTCTTCCTTTCTCTTCTAAACTTTCTCACCTCCTTTCAAATACCCTTATGATGCAGCTTCGTATTCTATGTAAAACTATACCCTGTTACTTTAGCAGGCAGGGCCTCTACCCTACCACTACCTCTACCCTCCTCCCAGCCCCCACCTGCACACCATCACGTGTCAACCTTGCTAATTTTGTTCCTTTTATTTCACAGACTCTTTCAATATTGTCTCTGTTGCACTAAAGCTTTAAGCAATTAGGCCATTCTTTACAGATCTATCTCTTCCTTGAACTTTAATTGTAGTCCTGGTCAGCACAATTTATCCATCAATTTTTCTCTAATTGTTGCAAGTTTGTTAATCTTGTCTCTTCAAGAACTGTGCCATAATGCAGTGCCTTTGTGGTGAACTGATGAAAAGACAAATAATAGGTTCTTAATCAATGATTATTTTTTAGACAGAACCAGGTAATGTGCTATAAAGAATGTATTAAATGGATGAATTTCACACCTTTCACCAGAAAAGAATAAGGGTTATTGAAGAATGCTATAACCTATAATGTGCTTTTGAGAGCTTTTATCTTCAGACTTAATAGAATGACACACTAGATAAAGAAATTCTTTCTGGGTTGAAGATTCCTCAATTCTCTGATGCTTTACAGCATTTTTGTGGCAAGTCAGGGCAGTAGTGATTATTGACTCAGTTTTGCCATCCAGAAAATGCAAGGACATGGTGTAACCTGCCCAAGATCCAGTAGCTGACACAGAGTTGGGGTCCATATCCAAGTATGTTATTGAAGCTCCATAATCTTATTTCCTCTTGGGGGAAGCAGAATACGGGCCCCCCCGGAGAGGCCCACATTCTAAACCCCAGAATCTCTGAATATATCACATGGTACGGCAAAGGGATATCAGAGCAGCAGATGGGATGGTTTAGCTGCCGACCACAACTAAACTAGAGAGATTATCCTGCATTACCAGGCAAGCCCGGTATAAAGGCCCCTAGTTGTAGATGAAGGGCATAGAAGAGTTAGCGTCCGAATAACACAAAATGGGACACTCGACTGGCAACTGTTAGCTTTGTGAAGGGGAGGGGGCCTTGCACAAGGTATGGGAAGCCGCTAGGATCTGGAGGAAAGAAAAGGTGGGTTCTTCCTGGAACTCCGGAAGCCGGCGCAGCCAGGGCACATCTTTGTTGGGCCCAGGGAGATCCGTTTGGACTTGTGATATCCAGAACTGTAAATTAACACATGTATGGTATTCTAAGCCATATGGAGGATGCGCTAGGAAAGCCATACACTACCCAAATTACTCTAAATACACAAAATACTCTAGTTGTTAAACAATAATTACTGTTAAATCAATTTACTTAACAATGAACTACTGGGACCAGGGATTTAGCTCAGTGGCGCCTCACCTGCCTCTCAAGGGCAAGGTCCTGAGTTCTACCCCTGGTACCAAAATAATAATAATCATAATAAGCTACTATCTATTTATACAAAAATAAATATTATTTTAAATAAAAAGATATTACATAAATAGTAATAGTGACTTTTTAAATAATCATGGAGATAAATGATCCTGATCTCAAAGATTCTGCCAGTTACTGTTTAACCAAGGGGAGGTAACATTCAGTACCATATTCTCTCCACTGAAAAGCAATCCATTCTTTGTTAGTGAATATTTTACTTCTCTGAGAACATTGGAAGACTGGGTACAGTAATGTAGCATCCTGAAGCACTAGAATAGCGGATGTGTCTTCTACAG
>NW_022900917.1:8678659-8747614 GCF_012274545.1 Fukomys damarensis | reverse complement strand
TTCTTTAAATCTGTTTAAATTTTATTCCACATAGTATTTCAAGTTTTTATAATCTACCACAAATTCTATTCCACTAGTTATAATGACACACTATATAAGAATGGTTTATAGTATCAAAAAAATTTGGGTCCTGGGTACAGTCACATATTAGCTGGGAGACTGGTCAAGCACTAAAAGTAAGCTCCTTTGTTCTTCTCTGTAAAATGGGAATAGCAATCATTATCCAATAATGTCACTAAAAGTCATAGATTTAACTGATAAAAGCACGTAGCACCTGACATTATGTCTAGCACGTATCAAATGTTCAGTGATGACCCTTACTGTTGAGATGGCTGGATTTTGCATTATTGCCCACTACTATTTGGCTAGAAGCAAAAGACAGGCACAAGCTTACTACAATAAGGAAGTAAACCTGTCATATTACCTCGTGGGGTAGCTCACCCACACCTAAAATTATAAAATTCCAGTTAACTTTAACTACCTTTGCTGGACTGTTTATTTTTCCTCCAAATCTAAGCAGTCTGACCGTCTGAGTCACTGAAGAAAACGTCTAGCTGAAGGCAGGGTATGTGTGTGGTGGGATAAACTTCTTTAGAGATCCAGCAGGAGGGCTGGTTCCATTGATTCCACAGGCTCATCAGAGTCACACCTAATCTAGCCTTAAGTGAAGACTAGGCATTCACAAATCCAGGCAGAAATGGTAAGTTTAACAACGAATTTAATAGTATGGAACAAAATCTGGGTAGCTAGGCTGTTGTATATAATTTTTTAAAAGAAAAGAATAGCTACAGCTATTTTAGGGAAAGCATTCCAGGCTCATCTTTCAAGAAATTAATTGGAAAGAGAAAATTTAAGTATGCGGCACTTAAATGTCATTAATTACTACAATTAATAAAACTAGGAAAAATCAATGTAATTATCTGACAGCTAAATCAATATTCTACCTATCATCTACCTATCTTTTATTATGTTTTCCTGTTTCCCCCATTTCCCAAGTAGTATTTTTATGATATTGAATGTGCATATTTTTGATAAGCAAGTAGTTATTAGAAATGTTTTATTTTTATTGGCAGGTTTAAGTAGGTTGGTTTTAACATTTAAAAAGTCGGCCCCTGGAATACAAACATATTTATCATCTCTTGCCTGGGCTAACAGTTCCCCACTGGGATCCAATAAATAGCTCAAATGTTTATTTGATCAATGAACAAATCGGGATCTTAAGGTCAGCAAGCGTATAGCCGACATCCATGAAGGCCTCGGACGCTCTGCCTTGGAGTCATTTCTCGAGTCCCGAGGCACACACCTCCCCAGGAAAGCAGACATTTGCCTATGAGCCTCGCAGGTGCTGGTCTGAGAACGGCCCTGGAGACCGGTTGACAAAACGCACCTGCAGGGGCTCAGCTTTTCTCGGGCTCCTCCTGACACTAACCAGACAGGGAAGCAGGTAGGGTGGGCTGCAGAGGGAAGTGAGCCTTCCGTCCCCAGGCAGTAACTCCTCTCTAACAGCGTGCAAAGGATTGCTTACAAATCCGCCACCCCAGCATTTCCGGGTAAATCATTTCCATCCCCTATGTTACCACTACCAAGCCAACCTGTGTTTGGCCATTTGGGCCATGTATTGAAGACACTGACATGGTCAAACTAAGTTTCTTGAGTAAAACAAGAAAGACTGACAAAAGAATGTTTTCATTCAATAAGTGGTTGAACACTAAGCCAGTTCTTGCTTTCCCTGCTTTATTTTTTCTTCTGTAAATGGAGAAGAGTTTATATGTGTACTGCCCAGTAGAATTTCTACAATAACAGAAATAGCCCATACCTGAGCTGTTTATTACAGGAGTCATTAGTCAGGTGACCCTGTGTAAAGACAGTTGATGTGACTGAAAAGCTACATTTTATTGATTGATGGATGGATTGGTTTTGAACATGGAAGGAAGATTTTAATGGACAGGTTCCAATGCACTTATGAATTCATAATTGTGCAATGTGACTATATTGGAAATTATGTAACAGAATAAAAGTAATTTCCAGAGAAACTAGTGATTTGCTCAAGATCATCAAAGTCAAAGCCTAAACATGAATTTAGAACACTTCTTAGTAAATCTTATGATCTTCCAAAAAATTAGAAGAAAAAAAAACAACTCAACATGATACAAACTTTAAAATTAATGCCTTCACATGATCGAATAAATATCTAATGAATTTTTCATGAGTAACAAATGACCACAAATCTCTATTTCATTTTGTATTTTTCTTACAATAACAAAGTTTTAGAAATTAATCTGATTGGTGGATTTAGCATAGCTGTATTTTTCTCTGATAACTTTAAAATCAACCTGTGTTTAACTATAATTCATTTCCTCTTGAGTGAAAGTAATGTATCTCTTTTTTATATTCTTTCTTTTTTGTTTTAATAGCTGTCTAATAATCAGTTACATAGTAAACACTCTGAATAAGAAAAATTGATTTTGAAGTCTTAAGTATCTCTACGTGGATCTAGTATATATTGAAGAGATAAATTTTAATTTTGAGTAATGTTCCTAGCCATGTCTGGCCAGTGGTAACTGTACTAGATAACATAGTAACTGCATCAGATAGCATGACTCTCCCCATTCAGAAGAGCACAAACTGAATCTGCAAGTCAGATTAATGAGAATTAACCAAATAAACATTCTGAAGAAGACAAACACAGAAAAGTGAAATCATTTTTTGTTTTTGCTGTAAGATTCAGCGTAGAATTTGAATTAGTAAGTACAAACTACTTTTTGGACAACGTAGAGCGTGTCCTTCTGGCTGACTGGTTACTTCAATCAACTAAAAGTTATTACATAATAGAAGCTGTCAGTTTTCAAATGACACTACTCTAATAAAATATATTTCTCACAAAAAAATATCTCCTAAGAGTAAAACTAGCAAACCTAAACTATTGTAAATGTGTTCATCTTTTTCAAAATCACAAGAATATGGATCGTTCTTGATATTTTATTCAAAAAAGTTCATCAAAATGTTTCAAATCAAGTTTTTTCTCCATATTCCCTTTAAAATAACAAGACACTCAGACTCTGCCATTGATGAAAATGAAGCCATTACTAACATTATCCTTGGAATTCAAAGATGGAAAGGGATGGTAGGGGAGAAAAATGGCAAATAAATGATCCAAAGGAGAAGAGGTAAGTCGATCCAAAATTTCTGCAGAGAGTGAAAGAGGTAGAGGAGGTTGGGCCAAAAAGAAGTTTGCTGACTTCTTTTGAAGTCTCCAGAATTAGAAGCTACTTAAGTCAGCATGAAAGTTGAAGACAGGGAAGCAGAAGGATTGTCTAAAAGAGTTATGCGTTAGACTGCTCAGCCATGACAGACACTGCTCACCATCCAGGAGCACACGCAACAATCCGGAGAGATTCAACCCGAACAGGGCCTCCCCGGAAGCAGTCCCCAAATCCTAGAACCAGGAGCTGGTTAGGAATGCTGGTTCTCTGGCCTCACCCAGGAATACTGAACCAGAAGTCCTGGAGATGGGGTCTACTCATCTGAGGTTTGGCAAAATGTCTAGGTGGTTCTGACACGTGCTCAAATTTGAAAACCACTGCTCTAGGAAACTCGAACCAGAAGAGCTCAGGCCACATAGGACCAGGTGCAAGGTTATTTTAATTCAATACTGAAAGCAACGAATTAAGGGCTGATTGAGAATGCTTAGTGAAAAAATCCAGAAGAACATCGGCCTCACGTGCCTTTCGAAGACTGTAAATTCCTTCCGATGAAACTCATTGCCCCAGAGAAAAATAACCAATAAAAATCCACCAGCTTTCCACCTAATTGCCCCGTGAACCCAGAGTCCTTCCAATTAGTTTTTCATGCCCAATTTAATGCATGGATAGTCAAGGATGATCAGATGTTTGGAAAAGACTTTTACAACAGACATCATAACAAAACAAAAAGCCAGGTGCTCAGAGGAAACAAATGTAAGGAACCAAGGAAAACTTCAAAGATGATGCAATCAGTGATCTGAAAGAGAGCAAGAAAGGAAATACAGTCTATAAAGTAAATAAAAGCTTTAAAAAGTTTATAAAGCACATAAAAATGTCATGGCATACAAAAGAAAATTCCAGAGAAAGAGTTAATATTCGAAACATTAGAAATTATTAATTCAATAAGTGATTGACTACTAAATAAAAAAACTCTCAGAAGTAGAATGAAGAAACAAAAATAGCGAAACAATATAAACAGAAAAAATATATGAGAAGATCTAACCAGGAGATCCAACTCCCAACAAATAGGATGCACAATAAGTGCACAAGTTGTGGTAATGGGAGAGAAATCTCAAAGCAAAAGCGTAAGAAAAATTCTTGGAATTGAAAGGCACAATCCTCGTACTATATACACACACTAATAATTGAGAAAAACAAAAGCATGTCATTGCAAAGTCTTAGAGTGTCATAAATAAATATAGATATGTAAATATCCTAACCATTTCAGGAATAAAGAAATCATATGCAAACCAAAGGATCAGTTCCATATTAGCCTTCTCAAGGGTAGTGCTGGCAAATAATAGTGCCGTATTTAAAAAATCTCCCTATGACATGCAGTTTGATCTAACGTGCTGTTGTCATTCAACCCACTGCACAGGGTAGAAAATGGTTGATTTTGAATGTGCACAGGATCGCAAAAAAGTTTCTTCCATACAAACTTTGTTTGGCAGAAGCCACTGGAGAATGTACTTCACAAAACTGAAGGTATTACCCAAGAAAGTGATGGGCATAGTGTCCAGGAAACAGTGACCCACAGCTCAGAAAACTGGATTAAGTTAATTCCCAAGGTAATATCCAGAGCACAGCCACTTCATATTGGGAAGAAGGCTCAAAGGCAGAAATAGAGCTTTGATTAGCTGAGGCAGATTCCCTGCTAGCTGGCATCTAAGTGAGATAGCTGGAATTTTACACAACAGGAATATTTGGGTACATCAACTTGCTGCGTGAGAACCAGCAATGGGGTCAAATACAACCCTGATAGATGTCAGTTGAAGACTGAAAACAAGAAGTTCCTCACATCCTGTCCCTGAATCACAAGCCTGGGCCATCGCACCAGACTGTAGGAGGGGAGCAGCTGGTGCTTTCCCTAATCAGATTTTTTTTCTAAATCCTCTAATTCAAAGAAGGTTGTCCTCTCTGCACATCTGACCTCTGCTCCTTACAGACCCTGGGACAGTGTCTCAAAGAAGACAAAGGCCAACAGGGAAGACATGATCTGCTTGTGCTTTTATCTATAAATTTACCCCCATGAACACTGTCCCGGCCTGGGTTGTAGTCTTCTTGGTCATTCACCTTATTTGCTCAACATCATGACTGCAAAAAAATCATACTTTCAAGAAACATGTATGTACATATATGTGTGAAATGGTAAAGATTGTGATAACTTGCACTGAGAAGTGTTTTTAACAGATTTATTAAAATTTGTAGAAAGATTTGGTCTGATTTATTAGAATTTGTAGAAAGATTTGGTCTGATGCAAATGAAAAAAAGAGGCAATTATTAATTCCAGCCCAGATGAAAGGTGTAATCATAGTACTCAATGTGGCTTAACAGTGAATAATATCAAGTTGTAATTGATGTGTGTATACTGAATGTGAGAGGACAGGACTGGTTTTGAAATGTGATTGCATAAGCAAGGTAAAATCTCCCACTTACATTAAGAGGAATAAAATTACTAATGACTCAAGTTGATGAATAATAATATGAATTTTATTTAGAAATTATATATGTCACCCAATTCCTTGATCAGAGCTCAGTCTTGCTCTTTAGGAATTGTTACTCGTATCTGTCTGTACTTTCTGGAATCTCAGCCCTTCCCTTTGAGACTTATTTTTATGTCTATTAAAAAACAACCTGTGTTGGTAGCTAGGTAGTTTCCCCTGCTCGTTTCCTATATATAAAAAAATATAAGGCCAAAATCATTTTTTTTTCATTTTATACTGAGTTATTTTTAGAGCAAGTTAATTTAATTCCTTTAAAAATATTGTGGATTTCTTTTGAACCAATCTATAAAGCCACTGTATTAGACTACAGTCATATTCATTAAGTCCACACATCTGTTTTGGTTTCTTCTCTGCCTAGTGCTCCTCCCCTTGTGAGACAGTGTTCTTAAGACTCCTGAAGCCTTCACAGTTAATGAGTAGAATTTGTAGAGCACACCCTTAAGATCCTTAGGTGGCTCCATCGCTATTTGAAAGGGACTTTGAGGCATACACTTAGATCCTTTTCAAATCTTATCAAAGGATGTTGCTGTGCCACCCTAGATTTAACCTGGAGCCTGAAGGCCTCCTTTTAGAACTTGATGTCCAAAGAGGCTAGGAATAGTAAGCAGTTTTATTTTCAAACTCCTCAAGTCCTTGGTCCTTTATATTTAACAGTCCATTCTTTAGCTAATTTCTCCCCTCACCACCACCACTTTACTTGATTACAAACAGTGAGATGGAGCCGAGTGGCATCTGCTGTATTCTGCCTGGAAATCATTAGCTACACCCTTGTGTTCACTTCCTGTGCTTGATGATACCATGGTCTGTACAGGTGTCAAACGCTGGGTCACTACACAACACAGCTCTCCTGTTCTCTAACTTCCAGTGATGTTCTGCCCAGACTCCTTGAAACCTTCACCATCAGTGTCCTTGTGGCCTCTTGGGTTTCTGCTCAAGGTCCTCAGGCTTTTGCCAACAATCCTCTGAAGGTCCTTTAAGCTTCTGCATGCTACCTAGTCTTGAAGCTAATGCCATGTTGTAACTTCTGGTTACAGCATCAAAATATCTATTAGTCATCTGTTGCTAGCATAGAAAATCATTGCAATGTTAATGGTTTAAAATGCCAGTAATTACTTTATGCTTGAACTCACAGTATGGACAGGGTATGAATCACCTCATCTCTGCTACATGATTTCAGCTGGGAGCATCAGATGGAGGCTGGGGCATCCACTACAAGATGATGCCTTTCCATGACCCTGGTACTGTCAGCTGGCAGTCACACAGGGCAGCAGGAAAGGGACCTAAATTCACCTGCATGTGGCATCTCCACAAGCTAACTGATGTCCCCCAGAGTACCTGGGCTCAAAGAGCAAGAGTCCTGAGAAAACAAGGTAAAAGTTTGAGGCATGTTTATGGGGAAATCACACCCTGTCACTTAGGTCAGACTCTCTTAGTTGAGGTCTGTGTGATTTCACAGAGACCATGCCACTCCATGGGGCAGTGACAAGCTTTTAAAGGGGAGCCACTGCTACTACTGTCTTTAGCTAACTAAAATTGCCAACTGTATTACCAACTGACTTTCAGAAGGGGAGAATTGGTAACAGATATTCCCAGAAACCCATTACCTATATGGAGAATTTCAACTACCAGGGTTTCTTTGTAGGATGTAGTACCTAGCCTACACATGTATTGCTCAGATACATCCTTTCATTGCTTTTGAACCACCTGCTAGTGGAAGGCTCTCCTATAAAAGGAGAACAAAACTAATGTCTTAGAAGAAAATCATCTGTTCTTAGCAGAGGGCCGGTGCAAAGTTAGTATTTGTAGTAATAGGATAGCTCTCTCTCTCTCTCTCTCTCTCTCTCTCTCTCTCTCTCTCTCACACACACACACACACACACACACACTTGTTGCTTGCTAGCCTACTATTTTGTAATTACACAGTTGATTCCAAAATATTTATTCAGCTCATCCTATGTGCCAACAGTTTGTAGTTCAAAAAATGAGAGAGAAAAATTCCCTCCCTTTTGATTTCACAGAGGGATGGAGAACACAACAGGTAAATGCCAAGTATTTCAAAAGAAGCTTTAATTATAATATCAAAATCACAAATTGAAATATATAAAGCCCAAAATGAAATTTTTCCAATAATTTGTTAATCTACTTGTACAAATGCTTACAGAATAATTAAATGCACATACTTTAGCTGGATTTACTGAAAAGAACAATATTACTTGAAAATAAGATCCCCAAATATAAATGAACATACTTAGCAAATGAAAATAAAGAGCTCTCAGTTAAATTTGAATTTAAAATTTAAAAATGAAGAGTTTTAGTATTAGTACCTCCTGTGAAATGTATAGGAAAAATTCCTCATGGCTTATCTGAATTTCAAATTCAGTGGAATATTCTGCATTTTATTTGGCAACTTTACTATGTAGTTACAATGAAACAGAAATAGTGGTAGCATCCTGTGGGAGAGACAAAGAAAAGAATAGCAAAGATGGAAGTGTGCTCAGTTTGGTCCACTGCAAATCTAGCTGCATGTGGATTAGAGTGAGGTTAACACAGTCAAAGAGTTGTCTAAGTCAGCATAAGTATTTATGAGGCTAAATTGTCTAGAAGGCAAAATACACAGAAAATTATTCCTTTCATATTTCTCTAATCCATATTTTCTTCCAAGTCCTGTCTCGATTTTCTTCTATAGCCTTAAACACACCATTTAGAGTATCAACCTTGATTTCTTCATATGAGAAATAAATGGTCATTGTTACCTGTTTTATTTTCCTGACTCTTGCAGTTGACTTCTAAGTGACAAAAATGATTTTTCAAAAAATGACAGTTTAGAAGTGTGGATGGATTTGAAATCAAATCTACCTGCATTCTCTGTGTTGTAATTAGTACTCCACACTCAAGAAACCGTCTTAAGGCACTGCATAAACTAAGCCAGTGAAAACTGTCAGCAAATAGAAGCCTTTCGGATTTACTACATGAGAAAAGTGTTGGGTGGTCATCTAAACAATGCGGGATGCAAAAAATGGATAAGAACCGCCCCGTGTCCTGCCTGTTTATCAGGGGTTCTGGCCCCACCACAGTTTCATTATGTCTTCCCAGCTGGGAAAAACCAAGAGTCTCCTCTAGGTCAGTGACAATCTGATGGCCCTCTGAGGCGAATGAGTCACCCCATCCATGGAGAGGGGACACAGAAACTTCCCATGGAGGCACTGATGGCACAAGTTACATCTTGAAATTGTAAGTTCCTTTTGGATTAACAAGAATATTTAATTTATTAAAACAACTCAAGAGTGGGGTGGTGCTAAGGGACTGCATTTATACTGAGGCCTCAACTAGAAGCCAAACAGAAATAAAACATAAATGGCTCCTGTGGGGCCAGCCTTTCCACGCTTGGTCACACGAGGCCTAGAGTAGGTGTGCCTGAATACGGAGCAGATGCCTCCAATTGTCACTGAGCTGCTCGACCGGAAGTGCTTTCACTGTTACTGCAAAATGAACACTGATAAACAAGAGGGACAGAGACGGGGTTTACATAATTGAGTCATCTTTGCCCTCCTGTTTCGGGATTTTTTTTCTCTTGAGTTCCAGATAAAAGGGCTGGAGAAACAAAAGAAGAAGAAACGTTAAGTTGTTCTACCTTGGAAGTGCCAGAAACCTAGTGATTCAAATATCACTAGATTGAAAGAATTAGAAGGGTGGGAAAATTAAAAAGATCCACAATTAAAGAGAGACTGGGGGAAGTTTGGATTGGATGACATCAGAAACTAGGAACAACTGGTAGGAATTTTGATCAGAGGCAGAGAGCCTAAAATATGCTGTGCTCCTTGGCATGGAATGTATTGCTATTTCCCATCTTTCAAAAAGACTTTATAGAAAGGTACAAGATCCCAGTAATGAATGTAACTGTACTGTATACCTAGAATGTTCCAGTAAACTCAATAAAAAGAAAAAAAAAGGCTTTATAGAATTTGTTAAAATAAATGAATATATTCTATATACAATTTTCAAAGGGGACAAGGACAAAGTAGCACAGATAATGAAGTCAGATAAGAGGGTTGTAATTTCTAAGTTGTGTGAAATCGAGGCCTCTTACAAAATCACTTATAAATGTGAGAACCATTAGAGTCAGACCCAGTACAATGTAGGCAGAAAAGAATACTAAGTCATACACATATATTTAAACTTATTGATGCATTCACATTTCTTTGAACAAGCTAAAATGCTGGTTCATTTTCTCTCCTGCTTTGGAGTAATTTTCCAAAGACATAAGAATTATTCAGCTTTCCTGGTAAATCTCTTTGAATGCTCCCCATATTTTATAAAGAAGAAAGTTCAATTTCTTAGCATAGTACTTTAAGCCTTCTGTAATCTAGTTCCAATTTTTCTCTCTAGGCTTTTTCCTAGTGTATCCACAACTCCCTTAATTGTTGGGGAAAAGATGTTTTTCTCGATCATCTGGCCATTTGGAGAAGAGATGTGATCCTCTGACCCTCTCTTCCAGTAAGGTGGAGTGAATCCAAATGCATCGAGAGTACAAGTAGCCAAAAGTCCTTCAAGTTCCCCAGTACTTGGAGGCAAAGGTGATTTATGTGCTACTGGAGGAAGGAGAAGGGCTGTTGAACATGTGCTGAGTGTCCCAGGGAGGGGAAACTCAAAAAGCCATGCATATTTTAAATATATTCTCATCCACTAGGTCCCTTGTTAATTGCAATGTAGGCAGGAAGCTTTGTAGACTGGAAAACGATGGTGTCCTGGTCAGAGGCTTAGCTCCTGAGGATTTAAATATTTTCCCTGCTTGGCTTCCCATTTTTGTATCACTAAAAGTAAAGTACTGCTCCCACCAGCAAGCAGGTTTGGAGACTTCTCTTCAATTTCCTTCTTTTTATGTTTCTACTAACTGTAGTGGTTGGGATTTATTAAGTGCCACTGCTATCCTGATTCATCAGAGCCATTCCAGGTTCTCAGCAGCTGGAGTAACCGAGAATCTTTCTCTCTCCATTGTCCCATTATGCACTTTTGAGGTCCAACGCGATAAAAGGTACAAAAGCATGAAGGAGAAGCCATGTACTGTTTCAAACAAAGTTAATAACTTAAGGACAGGGTGAGAAATGCGTGGCTTGGCTGCCCTTCCTAGAGAAAAGTCAGAGACCTGGAGCTTCAGACCACAAGCTCAGTAGAGACCATGAGTATAATGCTACTGATTTAAGAGTTAACACAAATTTAGGCTGTGACCGACGTTTCTAAAGCAAGAGAAGTTATGGTTTCAGGGTTTTCTGACCTCCTCAGGCCACATCTGGCTTATTGCATTATCAGGATGGGGGAGACTGTTCCAAGGAAAAAGGCTAGGAGGGGTGACATCTGGAATCTAACTCAAATGATTGTTAGCTCCAGAATTGGAGAGTTTTGCCTGGGGTGGGAGGAGGAGATTAGGAAAAGCAAACTCTTTTCACATAATTAAAGGAGCCATGATGGGAAAAAATGAAGAAGCTTTGCTTTATTTTATCTAAGAAAATGTAAAACACCTCATCATTCAGAATGAGGAAGATGAGTGAGGCTGTTGTCAAGAACTACGCAACAATTAAAATGCCAAGCAGTCAGTAGGCAACTCAAAAATGCTCAGCTTTCTGTTCCTGGAGGTGATGGAGTAGAAGCTGAGCGATGGGATCGCAGCACAGTAAGGACACACGGACCACGCTCTCTCCCACAGAGAAGAGGTTGGATTCAGAATCTGTAAAGAATCTTCCAGTAATAACTTCCTGTGATGTTCACAGAGAGTGATTAGCTGGATGCTCCAGAAGTGACGTAGATTTCGTGTAGATTGCATACTGAAAGCATTCTGGGAACAATGCAGAGAAAAGTGCTCTTGGATCTACCAGTTAGTTATTGTTTAGTGTTTTTTTGTCTCCCTGATTTATGGAAGATATTTTGACGCCTTTGCCCTAAAAACATTTTTCTTCTCATTAACTTGAACGAACCCAATATTACCATGAAAACTACACATTTCTGGATGAAACTGGTTGCTCTGAGTCTTATTACCTGATGTATGTTTTTTCTATTGGATGAGTGACAACTATATTTAGTGCCATACCGAAAACTGATCAGTACAGTTAGAACAACCAGTTTGAGTGAACAATCTTACTGGATTTCTTGATCAAATCATTAAATACTTATTTTTCTCCTACTCTGTGCAAGGAATTGTGGGGAGACAAAGCTACTGATGACGTGGTTGGGAAATTGTATAATTGTATGCAAGAAAAGACAAAAAAAAGTATCACTTACTACATGGAGCAAGAAAAATCTGCCTTAGGACGATACAGCATTGATTGGCAAATGGAATAGTAGGAGATAAATACCTTTTTGATAGAGTGGTTAGATTAGATTTTTAAAAGGAAGTGTGGTTGTTGATGGATTTTGAAAAATAGATGACAATTCACTGGACAAAAGAAATGCATTCCAGGTACAATAATGTTGAAAAAGAACATTGGCAAAATAACTTTAAGGCATGCTGTAGAAAATGTAATAGAATTACTTGGCGGAAGACAGAGGTCTGCGGGTGGCATTATAAAATGTTACTTAAGAACATAAGCTTTGAGTTAAGCTGTGAGTATAAATTATATTTCTATGACTATTAACTTGTGTGAGCTGTTCTAATTTACCTGTATTTCAGTTTTTCTGTGTGAAGAATGGACGTAATATCTATCATTTGCTTGTTCCAAGGATTCTATTCGGTTTTATATAACTAAAGCACTAAACACAGTGCTTGGAAAAATGAAAAAAGCTCAACAATCTCCCTGTAACTAGTAATGTTAGTACTAGTATTATGTAACGATTCAGAGTATAAAATACACATTGTAGGAGGATCTTGCCAAAGAATTTAAAGTTGAAACCTTTGCTAAAGGGCTTTGAGAATGAGAAGAACCAGAAGAGGTACTTTAGGAAGAGACATTACTAACAGGTTTGTGTGTATTTGATTGGTAGCATAGACTGAGAAGGAGGGTTAAAGTGAATTAAAGGCCAAGAAAATGTAGGAGGATATTGACAAGGTACAAATGTGATGTGATAGGTTGTGTGGAATCAGAAGCAAAGCAAGAAAAATAATGAAAAAGTACATAGACATTTGCTAGCCATAGGAAAAGAAGAAGACCACTAAAGTGAAATTGATTACCCAGATTAAAGCTTGGGGACTGAGAATGTTGAATTTGGGAGTAGAAATAGTGACGAGAGGAAGAGAATAAGATTGCAGGCTTCAGTTTTTGTCTCTAATGTTAGATGTGACATCAAAATGTAAGTACAGCATGACCTTCAGAACATTACTTTTTTTTTTCTTTTTTTGCCCAAGCTTGCTTTGGAATTCAGTGAAACTAGAAAACTAAGATGCTGTACATTAAAAATTAAACTACCTTGGTGACAGCTACATAGAAATGCATGTTTGTTTGGTGAATAAAAGAAATTCAAAATGTGTCTGTGATAAAACTGGTACAGATCATATTGAAGATGAAGTGGTCTATATTGTCTGGTTGAAGAAAAAGAGGTGGCAGAAAGTTTTCTTTTGCTGAACATTTTTTAAAAAAGTGTGTGTAGGGGGATGGTTTCAAAGAAAGGCTCCAGTGTGTATGCTTTTAATTATAATATTATGAACAAATGTTTTATAAATAAAAACAGAGGTTTTTGAAAATGTCCCAAATACTAACGATGTATGTAGTGCATGGTAAATGTGGAATTTTTTAAAAATAGAGAATGATTTAAAAGAAACATCAGTATCTAAAACCAAGTTATTTCGTTCAAATAATTACTTTAAGAATTTACTGTGGCACAAAATAAGAAATATTCAAAGTGTTTATTTATAGATAGTATTATACTGTGAGCTATTATTGAGGTTAAAAAATACACATTTCTGCTATGGATCAAAGTTTAACAGTCATAAATGAAGGAAAATATATCTCACCTTTGAAAGTACTCTATGGAGGAGAGATTATACTCTAATATTTTTATTTTGTTTGTTTGCTTTTGATTTTTTTTTTGAGATAGGGTCTCACTATGTATTTGAGACTGACCTGGAACTCACTATGTAGTCCAGGCTGGTCTCGAACTCACAGTGATCCTCCTGCCTCAGCCTCCCAAGTGCTGGGATTACAGGCGCGTGCCATCGCGCCCCGCTACTCTAATATTTTTAAATTTTATGCTGAATTGACTGATAACATAGAAAGGCAGTGCATAAAGAAAACATTCTTAAATAGTACTTCACAGCTTGTTTCTAAAGCAAGCAGATGAACCATGAATCATTGTTTTAAATTTTCATTACCAATGTTTTAAAATGTATGAAAGATGATTACCTTATACAGGCAACATTGAAAAGGTACAGGTGCTTCAATCATTATTACTTTTTAATACTTGAACTTTGGTTTTGAATGGCAGATAAGAAATAAGGAATGCATTCAAAGTAAAACTACCGAGAGACAATAATTTATATTACCTGAGTAGTAAAACTCTTCTCCTGGGTTTCAGTTAGCCTGCAATGGGCAGTTGGAATCATTCTTCCCCTCTTGTTTTTGCTTCTTCGACTACACTTTTCTGAAGCCAAGGTTCCTGGTGATGCCCTTGAGGACTGTCCTGTCACCTTGGTGCTTCATAAGGCTTCCAAAGATGGCGGGAAATAAAGTAGGAAACAGGAAACAAAATAAACGAAGAACCTTTTCAAAATGAAACTGTCTCTCTTTTGCCTATGTCATTGTTAGAAGAAAAGAATGGCTTTTCGAGTACAGTTCTATCCTGGCAATAACGTTTGGAACATTTTTTAACTGAAATAAGCAAATAAATTCAAAAGCAATAGTAACTCAGGGTAGTGGATGTCTCCAAAGTGACAGAGTACAGTGTAACTTCAGCATCTTTCAAGGCAGAAGCTGTGACACTAGCGGACTCAGTGGGTGATTCAAATCCAGTGAATCCATTTTTAAATTCTCAGTAAGTCTCAGTATAAATTGGAGCATGGAAGTTTTTTTCCTCTCTTCTAGGCATTCCTTTCCCAGAAAACTCTTCTTGAGATTGAAAGATCATTGCAACATCCAGGATTTTATTTTGGTTTTTTATTAATAAATGTTTGTAGTGCCTAATGGTCATAGTCCTTGAATGGAGTTGGAACCTGTACACAGCACATCTTCATTCCTTTGTGCAGCCCCTCTCCCTCCACCTGCTCCATCTCTAGATCTCCTCTTCATTTTGAAAAATATCTAGCTCCCTACTTCCTATTGTCTATCTTTTCTTTTGCTTAGGATATGGAAGAGACTTCTTTATGAAACTGCCAACACACACAAGCTGACACACACATGAAAAGGACATGGTTGGTGTCGTGAAAATAAAGGTGTTTCTCTGGGCACCTTGATTGGCTAACTGCTCTGTGGTCAGAGTAACTTGTGAGCTGCCATAGGAAAGCAGTAGGTCTTGCTGGAGGAAAGAAGATGACATAAAGGAGGCTAGAAAATCTCTAAGAAGCTTGGAAATCTACTCCTTTCTTCAAAACAATGAAAATAAGGCTTCCTACTTCACGTTTGGCAACACTGGAGAGCACACTGGTTTTATTGATTCTGACTGGTGCCACACCACTGCAGACTGATTTTTAAATCTTCAAATCCCATAAACAATCATCAGTTTTAGTACAATATGGAATTTACCGCTCAGAAAATCCATTGTTGCCAAAGGCACTACTAACGGTAGAGTGAGTACTTCCAGATACGTAGAACACGTGAGAAGATGATGGAACAACCAATCAAGTGGCAAAAATGGCCAGGAGATTCACTTGTACACAAGTAAGCAGGTATTCGTCCCGTGCACAGAATGAAGTAGGCGTGTCACTAAGAAGAAAACTGGAAACTCAGCAATTAACCTCCCCTGAGACATATACTTTTTCTACAGTATATTATAATAATTTCTGTATCTGTCTTAGCCCCATCCTAGAAAATACACTATGAACGAAATCTGGTATTACAATTGGACAGTATGTGCTTGTCATTGTTTTGTCACTTCTATAAATGTGTCCTTGTTAATTTTGTAACATTTAAAGCACTCATTTTAAAAAATCAATAGAAGTACGCCACTTGAATGGTCACCATGAAAATTATACATAAGAGAAATCTCTTCCTAGAATCATACATATGTCACAAGATTCTTACCAGATTTACTGCTTTCTGACTGGCAAGAAATCCACAAATAATCCCTCAAATCATTCTTCAATGGTTTCTTTAGCCACATACCTCTCACCAAACACCTAACATACAAAAGCAAATTCTCACCAATTCAGTGTTAATTGAACACGTCTAGTATTGAGGCTGAGGCAAGAATGTCAGATAAAGTAACAGTAGAAAGGGCAATAATCCAGAATACTTAGGGCAGAGCCTTCTCTTCTTACTTCTATGAAGGTCATTCCATAAACCAGGGCTTCTGTTCTTCTCTGTGATCTAGAACTTTCTACAAGTATGGAGATGTTCTGTACCTGTGCTGTCCAACATGGCACCCATTAACCCATCTGCCCACTGAGGCTCTAAAAGGTGGCTCATGTGGCTGAAAAGTAGAGATTCTAATGTATTTCACTTTAGAAGTTCCAACTTTAAAAGCCATGGGTGACAGAAGTTATTACATTGGACAGACGAGAGGAACTCAAGGAACTGTTTCAGACATAGGATAAGTGCATTGGGGACTCAGGCAAACTTGGAGAGATCATGCAGTCTCCTGGTGGCTTCATCACTTTTAAATTGAAGCTATCGGTGATGGTTTCTGTCTCCCCTACTGAGTCATTTATTTCTGTCTCTGCTGCTATATCTAATGCTAACCTGTGGTTGGTTCCCTTGTATGTAAACAAGAATTGACTTTCCACTTTGTTGATTGGTGCTGCTGTGGCTCTCCCTGTGTTGATATTGACTTCCGTTTCTCAGGATAGTGTTCCAAGAAACTGAACAGAGCTCTCTCCCCACTCTTTTCACACTTTCTCTAGAATGTCTAAAAAAGTAGTCTTTCGGTTTTAACACATTCCATATTCTTCATGTGTATATTCCTATACATAATGTACATGACTATATATACTAACTCACTATGCTCATGCTATGTGAAATGCTACGAGACTATTACTATGACCTGTGGCTAAGTTTGCTCAGCTTCTTGCATCACTCCCAAAAGTTGGAGTTAGTTTCCCAGACTGAGCAGATCCTGTTGAGTAGCCTCATGTGGCATCTTGTCCACAAGTCCTTCTTTATCCGCCAGAAGCTGTCACTCATGCCAGAAAGGGCTGACAAACTGTGTTAGTTTTTCCCACAGAGTCTTCCTAGACCCTCTGAGTCCTTAACGCATCTCCAGAAGAAATGACCAATTGATTATTTTCAGTCTGTGGCATGAAATACATGTACTTTCGTTGACATACTTAAAATTTTTTTTCTTCACAATGAATTCCTTGCCATACAGCTCAAGGCTTCAGGTAAGCCCTGTCCTTGTTCAGGAGTCTCAGTTCTGGGAAATAATGTTCAGTCCTGCAGTGTCTCTTCCAGGAGGCCCTTTGAGTCTGCATGAACAGATAACTTTTGGCAGCCTGCCTTGGCCTGGTCCAGCTACTCTCACATATTGGGATGTCCCCTTGTACGAGAACTTACTAGGTGAGAAATCCTAAGCATTAGCATTCCCACCAAGCACAGGTTGAAAAGGTCACTTGCTGTCTGCTGGTAAGCACTAGATATTTCTTCTTGGCTCATATAAGAAGTGAAAATTTTTCAACCAGGATGTCACTTCATTTCCTGCACATCTTAGAAGTGACTTTCAGATGCTGCCTCAAAACTCAAAACTAGAGTTGATCTTTCCGGATCCTACAATTTGAAAATGAAACTTGATCACTGAATTTCTAGTTGCATCATATATTTGATGAGAACGCTGTAATATTTTGATCAGTAATAGGGATATTACAAAACACCCACTGCCTCCGATATACAGACTCCACTGGTTCATTACGCTTCCTAAAGGACGGAGAGAGAAACAAGACAGAAATGTTGAGGGAGAACAATCGAGCACTAAGAAGCAAAAAAGTGGAAACACTGGGAGGTAACAGAGCCGTGTGATGCTGCTTCCCTCCCTTTCTTTCTATGGTTCTTGAGGATTTCTCCCCACATCGTGAGCCCATGGACTTAGTCACTCGCTTTTATTGTGATTTTATCTTTTCTCCCTCGCTCATTGTGAATATTGCACAATTAGCACATTTCTGAAAGCTATGTCCTCAAGCTTCCTCCCTGGTTCCTGGAATTTACGCCCCAGGACCTCAGCCCTATTTCTGTCTGTGGTTTTGATTCCAGCTCAGATTCTGACTACAGAGGCGTCCCCTCTCCTTGGCGAGTACCTTTTTCTCATTGCGGTGATGTTTCCAGCCCATCCTGAGGAGTCATAAAGTGCTATTAAAACAGTCATCCCTCTTAGTCTGTCCTTGGTAGTCATCACACAGTATCGCTATTGTCCAGAGCTTGGAGTCTGAGGCTGAGGCTGCATCGGAAAGTTGGTTTTAGCATCCCAACAGGGCCAGGGAAAATAAATCTCTGCACAAGAATATGGCTCAGTGTCAAGCAGCTGGAGAAGCAGCCCGCGAATGGGTTCCAGGGGCAGATTATTCGGGTGAGTGTGCACGGCTACTAGACATGAGTTCCATTTGATTAATATGTTCTTTTCCATCCAACTGAATGCATTGCTGCAGTGTCAGATAAATAATACATTGCTACACTTGGCCCAACAAGAAAAATACTGGGTATCAATAAGCAAGTGTAAGACCACATGAAAGCCCGACTGTGTTTGAGAAAAACAGGGAATAAATCCTCAGGTATCTTGAAATTCAGACATTTTCCTTGTCAAAATGTTCCAGGAGCCAAATTCGTGGTGTCCCTGCTGCTGTGACTACACTCTGGTCTCTGAAGCTCATCCAGCCTAGCCACTGTCCCAAATTAAACCTCAGCCCCAAACGTGTGACAATGGCCCATTCCCGGATTCAGAGTGCATTCTGCCAACTTTTATTGAATGCCTCCTGGTGGCCAGGCACAAAAGTGGCATCTGGGAGTGGGGAAGGGATAACTGGGATTGAGAGGAAAAAAATAATGAGCCCAGCACAGCCTCTGGCTGCCATTTTAGGAGGACTTGATCACATGTCCAGATAATTCTGGTATCATGCAATCAATCAAGAGTTATAACAGAACCACAGGCAAGCTGCTGAGGAGGTAGGAAGTAGGAGGTAGGAGTGGATTGGTCTACCAGAAGGCCTAGATCACTCAGGCTATCATAAGGTAATGACTTGTGGGCTCTGCCTTAAAAAATGCTGATCTAACCCAATGATGTATTCACCATGTGTGGAATGTACATTATAAACTATAATAAACTCCCCCCAAATCCTTCTCAGTGTGTAGCATGAATTAGCACCAATAGCATTTTATAATTTAGCTGCAGGAATAATAAGAAAAATAAAGACATGAATTATAGAAAGTGTGATAACCGTATTACATATACTGGATAGTGCAATTCCTATGATTCTTCTGTTCTGTAGGCACTTGCCTTTCCTTATAAAAGTGGAAATAAAGCACATAAAAGTTAAAAGTTACCCACGGTCACGCTTCAGAGTCAAACTCTGTGCTAGGAGAGTTTCAACCTATTCTTTCACTTCTCCCAGGACACTTACTGTGAGCTGTGTACAATTATTTCACGGTCGGGGATGGAAGGGGTTTGGAGTCTGAGGCTTAGAAAGGTTTACTCTTCTTCCAGAAAGATCTTTTAGATAAACTACAAAGTAGAGCCTCAGGGCATGGGCATGTATACCCAGTATACTTAGAGAAGGAAACTAGAAATACTGTACATACCAAGAAGGCTGCAGTTCATTTTCTAAAAAGGTGGAGCTGCCGGGAAGGATCATATCGTGTGGAAGGTACTTGATGGTTATGCAAATGATCTCAGTCTAGGTGGTGGCCACAAACACAGGCTGTGGTGTAGAGCTAAGTGTCCCCAAAAGCCTCATGCATGCATAGGTCCGGAGGCAATGAACCGTGGGGGTACAACACTCAACACCGGGTTAGTGTTTTGTGAGTCTATAGCTAAATGTGACTTTGGGAGGTGAAGCTTGGTTGGAGGAGGGGTCCCTGAGGCGAGGACAGGCAGTGTCTCTCTTTCTCCCTTGACGTCTCTCTCTGCTTCTTGCCTGCCGTGCCATGAGTTCTCTTTCCTCTTTGATATCCGTCTTGCCTGCTGCCATCTCTGGGACCCGACAGACTACGAACTGAACCTCTACAACCATGAGCCAAAAAAAAAAGCAAAAACCTTTCCTCGTAGTTGCAGATGTCAGATATTGGGTATCAGCAACAAAGAAAGTAACTGAGACATAACAGAAGCCTTCTTTCCAGTGAGAGGAATAAAAGGCTAACTCTCGAGTTTTTTTGATGGTGACTGTTCTGTTGGAATATGCTAGTGATACCAACCAAGAGAGCAAATGAAGAATTCGTGGTAGGTTCCATGCAAAAAAATCACTGAATTGGAGGTACACTGAGCGTGAGCTGTGTAAAACATGAGGCTATTTCTAGACAACTAAATATAAAAGTCTAGAGTGATTCACTACCCTATTTTTTTCACACGAAAACAGCATATTACCTCACAGTTGGAGACATTCTTTGGTGAGGCATCAGAGCTAGCATCTCTTTATCAGACTTAAAGACAGATGCTCTTCTAATAGCCCTGTGTTAATCTTCACAATGGTCTTAAGAGGGTTTCTCTTAGTCCCACTGTACAGATGCAGAAGCTACAGTGCACAAAGCAGAAGCCGTTTTTCCATTGGATCACAGCCAGAGGTGTCCGACTGAAAGATTCTCCTGCGCTCAGTGGGAATCAGACATTCCCATGGTTTCACGCTCCTGCGGCTGAAATTCCCTCTTGGAATGCTCCCCACCCACCTCAGAAAGGGAGGGGGAAGCAAGATGACCCTCAGGATGCAGGTACGGGAGAAAGTCCACCTCATGGAGTAACCCTCCATCTCCGGCTTTGTAAAATCGAGCACACTTGGGCTCAGCTTGAAGGTTCTGTTGGACGTTTAATTTCCCTGTCTTTCATGTTCCTTTGACCTAGCATAGGATGGCAATGGCACGTCCTTCTGAAGGTAGTCAAAAGGATTTAGTAAGTTCGTGTATCTCAAGTACTTGTTCTTGGCACAAGTACAGCTTCCAAAAATGCCACCTGATATAATGACAGTCAATATGAGACAATGAGAGTGCTGGTGATGGTGACTATTTTATTTTTATATCTATTCTCCTTATTTGTTTGAAGAAAAACACCAGATCAAGCCAGCCTCAGAAAAGGAGAGAGGGAGTGAAAGGGAAAAGGGAGAGATGGAGAGAGGGAGAGGGAGGGAGACAGAGAGAGACAGAGAGAGAGAGAGGGAGAGAGGGAGAAAACAAGATTGGAAGTTGTCAAGATTTGGAATTTAGAGACCTCTGGATTATATACATTTGGACAAGATGTAGCGCTGTGGTAGCAAAGGGAGAAGATGAGTTGTCAAGGCTCAGAAACTTAGAATAGCTCATTATCTCTCTGTTAGCCTCCAATAGCATTAAAAGGCATAAACAGAGTGAGTTCTATGGCACTGAGTGGGTTAAAGGACATGGAAATCCAATAATCAAACCCTCAGGTGGGCCTGCCTTGGACCAGCAGGAGTCCGGCCTGAATGGGACAGGTTCTAGAAGAGCAGCCCAAGTGCAGGACAGCCTTTGTCTGGACTCTTAAAACTGCGGGGGTGGGAGGGATGCTTGAAACATGAAAGAGCAACTTGGACCATCTGGTTCTGTAACAGTCTCCCATCAACACGTCTGCACTCGACGAGACCAATATAATAAATGAGGATAGATGTGTTTCGCTCCTGTCAACAGCCATCCGAGGGGAAAGATAAGAGAAGCTTTTGAAATTGTAGAGATCTTTTGGCTCTAACTATTCCAGAGGCAATTAGTTCCATATGGGAAGCAAATCCATGTGGATAGATTTAAGTATCAGTGCTGTAGCTGCTTATCAAGAGGCAGTATATTTTGTAACACGTACACAAAAGCCAGATTCTGTGACCATGACACCTGCTTTCACCCACGCTGGACAGCAGTGAATTACTCTCCGGGCCAACTCATTTTAAAGAAATTAATTAATTAGACCTGGAATCAATATTAAGAATGATAAATTGCTTTTTTAAAATAGCTGAGCTGAGGCGGTGCTACTTTGCAGATACTGAGAAATGCTTAAGACACAACATCATAAGATCCAGTATTTCCTCTTATGCCACGGCAAGAACTCAGTCATCTAGAGAGAAAATCTTTCAATTTTTTTCTATTCTCAGATGGAGCTCACAGTGGGTAATTAGGAGAAAAAGAGATTATTGGTTCATTCATTCTTTCCTTGTCGCACAAGCTTCCCCAAGAAGCATGCTGTTTAAAACTCCGTTCTTCTGCTTACGAGATTTTTTTTAAAGGTGAAGATGGGCAGGTAAGATAAAAACAAGAAAGAAAGAAATAACAAGAAGCATAAAGGAAAAGATGCAGGAAAGAGGGAAACAGAGAAGACAGAGAAAAGGATCTCCCCTGTCCTGCTCTCTTCCTTCTCTGTCTGCTTTACTACGTGCACCCTAGAGATCGCCATGTGAGTGATGGCACCAGAAGCTGGTCTCCGTGGGTGACATGGTTCCCAAAGCCACAGAACCTCAAAACCCTTGGTGTCCATGAGAATATCCATGGGACAAGCCTGTGGCCTTCGGGATTTGGCAAAAACTTCAACCCGTTATTCAAACGTTGGGCACTAAGCAAAGCACGGTGCATTTTGTCGAGCAGTTTTCCCTTAATTTCCAAACCCATGTGTATTTTCAAGGGAATGTGATCCATATGTTTCTAATTCATTTACATTTAAATCATCATAATGCTGTTTTGCTGAGCTATTTGATGTCCAAGAAGCCTACGAGGCCTTTACAAGCCCTTTTAAAGGCTTTCTCCTTTGAACCTGCAAGTCATGGTTTTCCTGAACAGAATGTGAATTAAAATAAAGGTTACAGTTTCTCTTCAAACTAAATTCCTCCGTATTTAAATGGCTAATAATAATGACAACCATTAAAATAATGTGATCTCAGAGACAACCTTACATATAAATTTAGAAAAAAAGTCTATCAGCTGGGAAAAAATTATGCTAGCTTTTCCAGTGCAGCAGTTATGAAGAGCAACAGTTGGAGACTACTCCTTTTGCAGATTGTTTAGAGTATTCTTTGCTTTTGTAACCCCCTAGTTTTGCTAAAGCCCAATTTAATTTCTTTCAAATACTGAATATATATTCATGGATACTAATTGTAGGTATCTCCTAACATTTTTTCAAGAAAATTTCAAATACCTGTGTGACAGAATTGCCTAGGTCCCCATAACTTTATGAGCTGATGAAGTTTATTCCTTAACAACAAGCAGTCACATTATCATCTCCTATTTACTGAATTTTGTTGATACAGGCTGGGCACTGAATAGGAAACTTTGCCTACATTATCCGATTTCAGAGTTTCAACAGTTCTGCAAGGTTTTTGTGACTATTACTCATTTGGCAGATGCAAGAAACGAAGGCACAAAAGTGTGGACAAGATATACCTGATTCAGCAAAGTGTGTTCAAATTACACACCCTGGGAAGCAGAGGTACAGACAGCCAAACCCTGAGTGGAGCCTAAGGTAAGATAATAACTCCTACTGGTGCAGCTCTTAAGACACAAGGAAGAGGCTGCAAAAGCGCAGTAACACCTCGGTTCACGAACACTTCTGTTTGGGAACAATTTGACTCTGGAGGTCCGCATCGGGTGATGAACAGGATCACTTCAATCCTCCCCAGAATCGTGGACTGAATGACGTTTGTGAACTGAAGTGCAACTGCATGAGCTGCTCCTGCTATGTCCCGGGCAAAGTACAAACAAGGAGAGCAAAACATCACACTTTTATTTCAAGTCCATGGTGTAGAAAGTCCACATTGATGCTGTATGCTTATGCGCTGTAAGGTTTCATGTTGGGGGTGTGAGAATAACATTGGAAGATGGATTTCAGAGGGTTTTTTGACGATCCAATGGTACACATAAGTCACTTGACACTAAACCTCACGCATACTGTTTAGTATTTAGTAGACATTCGTCCTCCTCCTCCTCCTCCTCCTCCTCTTTTTTCTTCCTCTTCCTCTTCCATGTTTGGAATTTGTACTGAAGCCAAGGCTTAGATATTTTCTTCCTTGGAAGATGACCTTGACAGCAAGGCAAAGGACAGATCTGAGACGCGCGAGGGGAGCCAGTCAGGGAGCTGTATCATCACCTGCTGCTGGACAAAGGCGGTGAACGGGGCAGAGTTAACTATGGAGAACCTTAGGTTTTCCAAGTTCACACCCATTTTTTGCAGTACTTGGCTATAAAAAAAAAAAAAGAAAAAGCTAATTCCACAGTATTTGCTGAAAACTCATATTTCTTTCCATTTCCCAATGTAATGTCTGTGCACCCACAGACATACACATGCTGTCATCTATAATAAACACAAACTTAATGATCATGTAAGCAGAAAGGCTTCTTTCTGGACAACCCTTTCAACACTAGGATGATTTCATACTGGGATTTGTCTCTTTCTATTGAGATTAAGAAACTGATCTAATATAATGACTTCTCAAGAGAAAAGGAGGAGAAAGAGAGCCCTCCCAAGTAAAAAAGGTCACAATTATTTCTATAAGATGAAGTCACCTTTCCCCATTTTTTCAGTGAACTTTCCCTATCAATGCAGCCTTACATACAGAGAGAACAGCCTTGCATGTGACAATGGAGATGCCACAAAACATCTGCCCATCCAGTTTTCCCTCATTTGCTGCTTTGAATTATCTTTAAAAGCCTTAGCTGACTATTTCCAAAAGGCATGTAGGCCTTATGTAACTTGGAACTCTGGCTTCTAGGGGAGAAGAAGAATCTCTGAAGTCTTCATTAATGCCTCACTCTGTACTGGCACTGTAGACTGTTGTATTAACGAGATATCATCCAATACCTTGTACACCTTCTTCTGCCAGCATTTCAAAGCCATTGCTTTTGTGGCAGTATTCCCATCTGTCCGTACTCCAGCCTCTTCCCTCCTGGAATCCATTCACAAGGACCCTGCCGTAAGCTCCCAGTGAGCCACACCCTCCAGCTTCCTCTACAGCTCCTTTTTACGCAGCAGCCAGAGCAATCATTTCAGAAAAGAACAGACAGGACACCCCCACAATAAAGATGGTTCCACAGCCCGTCAGTGCTTCCCATTGTGCTTAAAATACGAGTGAGTCTCTGGCCCAGCCCCAAACCTCTCCTCGCTGACTTCTCCCAGCCACCTTGGTCATCTGACCCGGGCTGCTCCTTAGGGTTCATCACACCTTCCCATGCCACCTCTTCTGAGAGACATTCCTCACCACTGCAGGTAAAGTGCTGTGTAGGAGTGAAATCGGTGAGCGGTTGTCACCAGACTGCGATCAGCATGTACGCACATGTGCACACACACAGAGAAAGCAGAGTTTAATGACACTTGTACTGCAGTGGACTGACAGCTCATCGCTGCACTGGTAACATTAATCACACCTTGTGAGCCGGAGTCAAACCAGTGACTGGAGTTGTAGCCATCTAGAAGCATAAGGCCCGTCATAAGACCTTGTTTCTTTCTTTTATTTCCCCGACAATCTAAAATCTGACTTACTTGCATGGTAGGTTGCTTACCGAGAGTGTAAGCACGGAACTTCCGTGGAAGGATTTCTGAATTCATCAAAGATTATTTGAACTTTCATTTCAAGATGAGGTTGTTAATTGTAGGTGTCAACTTGATTGCACCGTGGTACTCAGATACGTGGTCAAATTCGAAATGTCACTGTGGAGGTATTTTTTTAAAGATGAGACTAATATTAAATCGGTGGAGTTTGAGTATAACAGTAACCTCCCACAAATGTGGTGGGCCTCTGCCAGTCAGGTGAGGACCTTAAGATCAAAAGACTGAGGTCCCTGAGAAGAAAGAAATTCTATCTCCAGACTGCATTCACACAATGCAACAGCCAGTCTTCACTGGGTCTCGGCCTACCAGCCTGCTCTAAAGATTTCAAACTTGAATCCCAGGAAGGAGTTCCTTCAAACCGACCAACCTCTCAGGCAGTCACAGAATCATGTGCACACGCACGCATGTACATGCGTGTATAGAGACAGTTATTAGTTCTGTTTCTCTGGAAGAGCTCGACTAATGCAGGTGTGTTGTGCACCACGCCTCCCTCAGCTCACCGACGTTGCTCCGCAGACATTTCTCCCTTTACGTGGACCTCCAGCCAGGATACGAGCGAAATCTAACCAAGTCTTTCTCCATCAGCCTGGAATCTCTACTGCGCTCTTCTTGCCCCTTTGTTTTCCTTTTCTCATTCGCCACACGGCCAGGAGAGAAGCAGCCTCCGGGAGGTGCTCTCTTATTCCCAGTCCTGGAGGTTGCGCTCGGAGAGGCCAGCAGCTCTGGGACGCCGAATCCTGGCACATTCACATCCGTGGTCTTGCCTGCTTCTCTCCTGAAAACTGCCGGTGGAGAAAATGCTCCGCGGTGCTCCATGTGCTGTAAGTATTTGGATTGGAGGTAAAATCAGAAGAACATAACAATGAAATGTTATCAGCAGCATTGCCGAGTAGTAGGATGGTGACGAGTGATTTTTTGCATCTTTGTGCCCTTTTATAAGTGTCAAATTGTCTACACTGAGAATTTTAAATCAGAAAAACTTGCACACATCATGATTTTTGTCCAAGGACAATGTGAGATGCGAGTGGAACGGCTTCACCGAAAATCCCTCCTCCGGGAGCTGAGCCTTGATGCCCAAAGATGGTGTCAGGGACGGGACGCTGAGCCTCTCTCCACAGGGACAGCGTCTCGCACCAGCTGTGCCAAGGGGGCTTTGTACCCCAACAGACCTTGCCTAGAAACCTGTCTCCGCTGCTCGCAGCCCTGTGCTCCAGTCACAGAACTTGATTCCGCTGGCTCTCTACTGCCTCACGGGAAACATCTGGCCGTGCTTGGCTCATTCAGAGGAGATGGTCAATAATTGCTAGTGCTTATTCTCCGAGTGCCATGTTAATTTCCACAGCACCTAACAACATACCAGACACATAATAAAGTGAAATAATTCTATATGGAATGGAATGGCGTCACATTAGACTGATGTGTGCAAGTTTTGGGAAGGGACTCTTCAGCAGGTTTGGGGAAGGGACTCTTCTTTCTTTTTAGTCTTGTAGTTCTAAGCCACACTTGGACAGCTTTCCAAATCTCTATACTCATGTTTTATTCTTAGAAATATTAGTCCTACACAGGAGATTTTTTTTTTGTTAGTTTCTTTAAAAAGGGTCAGCCTTAGTAAAAGGACTATTTGTTTCTTAACATTTGATTCATCTGTTACTTTTGTTGGAAATTCATATTATAGCCTTGGGCCGGGGATTTAGCTCAGTAGTGCTGCTGCCTGCCTTGAAAGGGCGAGGTCCTGAGTTCAATCCCTGGTATCAAAAAAAAAAAACAACAACAAATGGCAGCAACAAACAAACATATGATAGCCTACAAATCTTAGATTTCAAAATGTTGTAAAGGTTTATTTACTTCTACATAGGAATGAATAATAAACTATTTGCAGGCATCATTTTTTAACTCATAATAGCCAGATTTTTTTTTTTTTTTTTTTTGGTACCGGGAATTGAACTTCATAATAGCCAGATTTGATAAGAATAGCCACTTTAAATCTAAGAATACAAATAAAACATGTACCTTTTTTCCAAACAAAATAATTATTTCTAAAAAGTGTATTAATGACAATATTCTAGTTCACAAATGAAGAATAATTGGACAAAACTAAAATTTTAAGCTCTGTCTTAATTTTTAAAACTACATTCTTATTAATTCAGGTGCTATCCTTCTCATCAGAGACAAATCAAATTTTGAGAATGGTTTGAGCTTGTCATAGGAGGAATTTAAGTGTTTCTTACATGTTTCTATTTTTGTTTGATGTTATATAACTATGTATGACCTGAGTTTTGAAAGTTCAAGTTTTTACTGTTCAAATTTCTTATCACTGAAAAGGCAAGAAGAAAGGGAGAGGGATGTTTGTAAATGGGGAGGGGAGGAGGGGGTGAAGGGAGGGCAGGGTCAAGGGGAAAAAATGAGAACCAACACCTGTCATGTAGAGGTACAAGATTCCAACGATGAGTGTAACTGTACTGTATACCCAAAGTGTACCAATAAACTAAAAGAGAAAAAAAAGGGGGAGGGAGAAGGAGAAGGATAGAAGGAGGAGAAAGAGTGAGAGCAAGAACAAGAGAGAGAAATAGTAAGGAATCTCCTACATGTTTCTGAAACTTCACACAGTAATTCTATTTAACTCCACAGTTATACAAATGTATAATAAAATTACACAAATATATAAAACATCTGCTTATGTCACCACAGAGTTACATAGTGCATTTTATAAGATTTCCCAAAACCATTTCAAGAATAAGGTTAAAGTGTTAAAATTAAAAGTAGGCTCCAAATGACCTTTATTAGATGTTCTAGTGCAAGAGACTTGAAAAATGAGTCTGGAAGTTTATGGACATTACATGCGTAAGGGGCTTGTTATTTATTCTTGCTTTAAATACTTGACTAAGCATTTAGATGTTAACCCAGTCCTATGGAAGGTCAGAGTAAACAAAGTGTTTCTGAAGTTAAGTGCTCAAACACATGGGGTTATTGATTCTTCTGGAGTCAGGGGTATCATTTATTTAGCAAATGACAAAGGGATCCTTGGACATGTCACTAGATGTGGATTGGTATAAATGGGTAAAAAGCAACCTGCGACTAGACTCCGAGTTGCAAAACAACTGCAATTTTCTTTGGAATATTGATTTTTAAGGTGGCCAGTTTTCTCTGTATTAGTGAAATAAGAATGTAATGTTAAAAATTGTAAATGGGTCTATTTATGCAGCTCTATGGGAGATATAAGACAACATACATCTTGGAGGGTGATTAAAGAATGTCTGTTAATCCTGCAGCTCCATAACAGGCTGAACACATTGGTTCAATCAGGCCCTGTTGTGTTGACGTTGGTTAACATCTGCTTTTGAATATTACCATCTAGAGTAAAAACAACAACAATGGCAGTAATAATCACAGTCACGATTTACAGAATCCTTTCTATCCTGGACACTCTGCTAAACATTTCCTGCACCTTTTCTCAGTTAAACTCTCACAAAATGGCAGTGGCACCTATGCATTTTCCTGATTTTACAAAGCCACAGCAGAAAAACCAAGGTGTGAGATAGAGGCTAATTATTCCAGGATAGCCTGGAGTCTAGAGACACATAGGCTGCGCTGCAGGCGATGCTCCTTGTATTCATGTAGAGAGTTGGGGCAGGTCCGGGATTAACAGCCAAGGCAAAATTTAGGGGTGGTAGATGTTGCCGATGTTTTCTCACCAATTAAGAGAAACAATATGGCTAATCAATCTGACCATGTAGGTAGTCAACAGAATCCAGTAAAGAAAACCTCTATTGATTTTTCAGTGGTCAGACTTCTTCTGCGTGGACACAGCCTGTTTTCTGGAAGGAAAATTCAACCAAAAGCTATATATGTCCTTGACTCTTGGGGACTGAGGACAACATCAGAAGAAGCTCGAGTGGCCCAATCCCACGCAAGGGCTTTGACTAACTCCTGGTATTTTCAGTCCTTCTGAAGTTTCCCACACCTTGTGGTCATATGAAAGGGCTTACTATTTAGGAGATTTTATTACAAAATCATAAATATTTTATTTATCCAAACCAGCAAGGGAGGAAGAAATGAGGGGGAGTTTGGGCAGCTTTCTGAGGAAATCTTTGCCAACGGCCCATTTGCATTGACTTCACACACCACTCAGTCAAAAGCACTTTTGTTTTGTTTCAAATATTTCATTCAGTTGGAAGACAGCCATCAGGTATGTGGCACAGATAAAGCCATCTGCCAATATCCGGGTTTAAATCTGGAAAACAAATACGGGAACATCTTTCACACTGGTTATCTGCCTGCCTGTTTTTGCAGGTACCTGGGCTGCGAGATCAGTGCTGATGCTGTCTTATAGGGCCCAATCTACTGACTCTCTCCTCTGTGTGTCTGTGCTGTGAATTTTTTCCACAGATGAGAAACCCAATCCTTGCTCTTGACTCAACCCCAATGTGCTCCCGGGAAAAAGCCTGCCAGGATGAAATGCATAAGCCATTGCAGGAAAGACTTTTTTCAATGATGGTTCTCGTGGACACTCTAAGATCAGACCCCTCCATCACCATGACCAGGACACTTCTTTGATTTTAGAATAGTGAGTAACTAATACTTTGCAGATCTATCAAGCCATGGTGCTGTGCAAATAAACTGACTCTCAAAACCACAGAAGGACACCAGTCCAATGGCTTGTGCTTAGCCATTTCCGTGGTGCGAAATATTTCTCCCTGGCCAGAGCTGCAGCTGCCAACTGGAAACCCCTGAGCCCTGGACTGAGAAAAGAGTCTGACAAATGACCCGGAGAGCAGCTTCAGCTCTGCTCTGTGACGGAGTAAGAAAGTCACACACTTCCACATTAGAAAACAAAGGAAGAGGCTCGCAGTGTTCTTCCAGCAGATTATCCGCCTGGCGTACACAAGCCTTAGGATGTGTCATTCTGGTGAATGATTCAAGGAATTTCAAAAGGTCTATTCTCTTCCCAGTCTGACCTCTTCCTAGATTCCTCACCTGTTCTCACCGCTATCCACCTGACCTGATCATATACCTTGTGTTTCCACAAGTCTACGTCCTCCTCACGCACCGAGCTCCCTGTGCCTGGGATATTGCACTCACCTCTCACACCTAGCTGTATATTATTTTTAATGAAACTTTCTTAGGTGATGCTGAGCAGAGTTGTACACTCTGAGCTTTCTGGGAGCAGAGACTCTTCCTGTAGGCATCTGTGTATTCAAAATGCCTCATATGGACACTAGACCCATGAGAAAGAAACGTTTATTTAAAGTAAGATATAATCAAGCCCTTAACATGAGAGATTTAAGTCCCATTTATAAGATGCACAAAAGTGTTTCCCAAAATTGAAATGTAACTTCACTGTTTAGAATTTTATTTTTTAATTTCTTCTTCTGAAATCATCAGAATTTAAATTCTGTTACCATGTTACATAAACACAGATGGCTATATTTTAATCTATATGAGTCCTGGATCCTTTTGCTGGTTTTCCATGAGACACATACTAAAGGAGTGAGAACATTTATCCACAACCCTAGCTGACCATCGTTACCACCAACAAGTAACACATTCTCATAAATGCAAACGTGGACGTGTCCTTTATAGACGTATCTCAAGCCCCTTACAGAGCCCTTGAGTTAACCCAGATCCACTGATCCAAAGCATTGAGTACAGATGAGATTGAACCTGACATCCACAGGATGAACAAATGCCGAGAAACCTGAAAGGAGTGAGTGCCTAGAAATGACAGACTTAGGAGTCACTTCCTACCTCAGCTCTCGGATTAGAAAACAGTAAGAAAAAGCCTAAGGAACAGCTACAGCTTTTGTCTCATTCTAACTGATATTTTGCCTAGCGCAGAGGTTTTCAATGTGTTTGACTGCAGAACCCCTTTATGATTTAAGATTCTTAAGGACCCCCAAAGAGATTTTGTTTATATGGGTTGTCGCTGCCAGAGTCTCCTTACTGTAGTCAAGATTAAAATGGAGAAAAATTTTAAACAGGAAAATCCGCAAACACACATACCACTAACCCTCAGAGAGATGATTCCATTCAGTCTCCTATAGGGCTCTGGAAAACTCCATTACCTATCTACAGGAGAATGAGAGCGAAAAAGGAACATCATTGCTAGTATTATTATGAAACTAGTTTGGACCTCATATATCTCCTGAAAAATTCTTAAGGACTTCCAAGGGTCTAGACCATATTTTGAGCGCCAGTGGCCTAATGCAGTAGGAGCAAAATACACACATTTGTGGAATAAATTAATTAGTGATAGAGCCATCTTATGGCCCACATTTATTGGCAGTATTACATACATTTACATAACTCTCTCCGATGAGCAGTGACTGCTGTCTGCTCGGTTTTGCACTTTTATTGCCAGGTCAATAGATCAGCCTCAGTTACTAGCCAATACGGCAGCGAATAGACAACCCTAGGACAATAAGCAAAAGGATTATGAAAGACAATTGTCTGCCTTGTTTGAAATCGGTGTTCCTAATGAAGTCAGGGGTGAGTGAGAATTATGTGAAGAAGGATAATGTTTGATGGCTGCGGTGAGAGCTGGAATGAAGTCCCTCACCCACCACTAAATCGTTCATTCCATCTTTTAACTGGCTATCATTATAAAATGCTACCTTCCTCTACGAAGAAATCAAAACTCTTAGTTTTATTTTATTAAATTTAAAAGTGCTGTGTTTGGACACAGTCCCTCAGAAAACTCTTTTAGATAGATGGAGAACTGTCAGTTTTTCCAAGTTTCGGGTACCTTTTGCATTGCTTTTCAGTGCCATTTCAAATTAGTTAATCTGCAAATGCAGTCATAAGTAAATATTCCTTATATTTCTAAGCACTTTTGTTTTGCTGTTTAATCTGAGCCTCAGATTCCCTCAGAACAGAGGGAAGAGAAATTCTCCCTTGCAAACGGTGTGACTACCTTTCGAACAGGAACTTGAAGCTATACCCCTCTTAGATAACAGTCATGACTGTCTTGCTTCTGCTTTGAGTGTCCTTTGCAATTTTCAGCCTGTTGCCCATTTCAAGCAGCTTAGAGAGTCACATAAATCATTCCAGTAGAGGACACATCTTAAAATGAGATGTCTGTAGGGGAAATAGCTTTTCCATTTATTAATATTAATTTTTTAACTTTACCACATGTTCTGGTCACTTTTTCACCTCCGGAAGTGAGGGCTCATCACAGTCACGTATTTTTCTGAAGAAGAGAAAGACTGATGTTACCCACCCAGTGGGCAGTTTTACAGCCTTCCTGTTCCCGGCTTTTCATCCCGATGTTAGTTCAGTCCCAGGTATGGCCACATTCTGGAAAATGCCTTCAGCGAGAAACACTGAAGCCAATTTAAACAAAAGAAGGGAGGGGGTGCTGCTGTGAAAGGTGGCTCTGCCAATGGGAAAAATGAAATCAACTGTTTGCCAATTCTCTGTGGCCTGAGGGTTAGCGTGGTGTCCAAACAGAACTTACAAAATGAGCCTTAAATTGAAGCATCACATAGAGGAGGAGAGAAGCCATCAGTGTAAGGTGAGGAAATGTTTTTGTGTTGCAGCACTGTGTTGGACCATCCGAAAGTCAGATAAATGCAAGATATTAGAAATATGTGATATAATGTAAATTAATATTTTATAAAAGCAAATTGACATTGAAGCTAAGTCCACGTGTAATTTATTTACAAATGGATTTATATTTGCATTCAGTAAACCTCATAATAGGACATTGTGTGTTCAGGCCTGTTTGCATTCCATAGATGAATGTGACATTAGAAAAAGAAAACTTTTGAAATTGTTGGGTTAAGGAGAGTGGCTATCATCTAAATTTTCATAAATGACTTTGTTAAGGAATCTGCTGGTTTGAGTAAAAAAAGGGAGGCTAAATATTATGAATCTATTACAGTTAGAAATGGCTCTTAGGGCCCGGAATTTAGCTCAGTGGTTCTGCCGCCTGCCTCGCAAACACACAATCCCAAGTTCTATCCCTGGTACCAAAAAAAAAAAAAAAAAGGCTCTGACTGTGGCCCTGTGCAACCTCCATTATACCCCTCTCCCTCCTCTAAAAGTCCTTTCTGTAAAAATCACAGAAGTTAGAAAATAGACACTTAAAAAGAACAGATTAAAAACGGTGAAAAAAATAAATTGTGTTTCCACTCACTGAAATAACTCCTGCAGGTCCTACGTTTTGTCAATGTGATCAACTGTCAATGTACCTCAAACATCTAGTCCAAAAGTGGGGACACACAAATTCTGCCAGAATTTGTTTAGATATTTCATGTAATTCATGCTATATGGCATCTGCCTAAGTGTTTTCTGTGTTTACTCACAAAATTAATTTTTGTCTGTACCTGAGAATATTTAATCCTCACACTGAGTCTGCGAAGTAGATGGTTGGGATTTTAATCCAGATCTGTTTCCCTCCAAATCCTTCATTTTTTCCACTGAGCTACCATACTGTCTAAAGCATTGTCATCTGGATGTGCACACATGCAGGCCGCTGCCCTCCACGTCATTCTTGTCGGAGCTAATAACACTCAGGAAGAGACTGAGGTGGAAGGAGGAGGGGGAAACTGATGAAACTACAGCTACTTGGGAAAGATAGATTCTGATGATAACCCGGCAACTTTCTATTCCTGGGGCAACACAGCCAACACTAAATAAACAACCCTGACTCTCTCGCTAACACCAACACTGCTCTGCCATCGTGCCCAGCCACAGGCTGATGTGTTATTTTACGTTTTCTTAGGTGTGAACCGGTTTGAGATGAGGAGCAGATGAGGATAGCATTTGGTGGCTCCAAAAATTACGGATCTTGCTGTTAATCAGTGGGCAACTTTATTTGTTTGGTCTCCAAGAACGATGAAAAGGAAAGAAGAAATATCAATCCAAAGCATCATAAGAAAAGCCAAGAGATAGGCCAATATCATGTCAACAACAAGGAATGAAACTCATATATAAAAAAATAAATCACCTACTCTGCTCCTCTGTAAGCCCATTATTACTATTAGGATTTAGCCAATGGTTGTTTGCTAGTTGGCAACAAACCTGGCAACTGTGCTCATTAGTTGATTTGGATGATTCCCTTTTTCTTCAGTACTAGGGATCGAACTCACGACCTTGGACTTGCCACGCAGGCATGGTGCCACTGAGCTATTTCCGCGGACCAAAAGATGATTCCTAGTATATTGAACTGTTAATTTTTTAAAAATAGAGAAATTTATCTCTATCATTTAAAAATTTATTCATTTCAGAATGTAAAATGTCATTTGTTGTTGATGATGAATAAAGAACCAACTGAAAGTGATTTCTATAGATGTTCATTCAAGCATTCAATTTGGAAGTCTTTAAAGAGATAACACCAAAACGTACATATTTTCAAATATTTTGAGCCATGAAATTCTATGTCATATTTAAAGTTGTCTTACTGAAACACAGTAATCAAAACAGAAAATAGTGGAACTACTTAGTGAAATTTGATTAGGAAGGTGCTGGAGACCTTCCCCAAACCACAGACATCTGTACCCCTAATTTGAGTCTTGAGAGGACCTACTTGATAGATTTGTTGAAAGTTTACGAAGCTTCATTTTCTAATTGATCAATTACATGGTTGCTGGATTGACTTTTTTAAATTCAAATGGAAACTTCATCATTATGTGAGCTGTTAAGACAGAGTGGTGAATCTTTTAAACAACAGGCATATCATGATTCATACAGTCTCATGAGTGCTGTCCAGTTCAGAGCAGTCCAACTTGGAAACTAGGCACTTATTCCATTAATAAGGACATTGCTCAAAATAGTTTCAGAATGTCTGTTTTGGTATTGTCTCTTACATGTTATTCTGGGTTCTGTCAATCCTGGCAAACATTTGTCTTTTGAAACCAAATCGAATCTTTTGGAATATTCAAAACCATTCATACCAAGAATTGTTGATGGTAGTAAATGATTTGTCAGAGTTACACTGCTTGTTTACACAATTCATTTTTTTTAAATGGCATGTGACTAGAAAGCATTAAGATTTCATTGTGCTGATTAAAACCTTAAAAAAAAAAAGAAAAGAAAAAACCCAAGGGGATCTAAAAGTAATATAAAGGCAATTTTATAAAGCAACCATTTTGGAGATAACTCTTTCATGAACGTAAAAATTCTAGCAGAATGGTCCCAATTTTAAACAAACATTTTTTCATACAAGAATTACTACCACTACAAATCTTGACAGCTCAGTGTTTCCCATTACAAACTAAAGAAAAGTCTACCAGTTCCTTATTTATTATGAAAGGTTATGATAAAAATTAATTGGAAAGTTTCTGCGTGAAAAAAAAATGGCCTTGAAAATGCATTATTAAAAAAGACACCATGATTGGGGGAAAAACAATTAGTGACAGTGAGAAGAGGAAGAATTTCAGCAAAACCACTTCTGGGTTGAATTTTTAATTTTTTAACTTAAATTTTAATACTATTTAATAAGGGTTATTTTAAGATGATTATTTTAAGGGAAAGTAACTTAAATTATCAAAAGATGATAAAATACAGAGCAGAATAGTTGGAATGCCAAAGCCTGATGGTGTATTGGGAGGACACAAAGACTTGGATTCAGTTAAATACCCCAGGGTCTTCTGGGCTCCATGGACTTGCATCAACTTCAAGTCATTCAGTTCTCAGAGTTCTTAAAAGGTGAGTAACACAGGTGTTCCTCATTTAGTGACTTACCTGTTTAAAGACTGTTCAGACTTTTGGTCTGTGTTTTGCACCCATTCTGTACATCTAACTGTTTACAGAGCCTCAGTGTCTTTTTATGTACAGCACACCTTGTTTATGCAATACTGTAATTTTTGCAGATTATACTGTACAGTACTGTAGTTTTAGGTTCTGTTATACTTTACAGTCCTGAATGGAAGAGCTAGGCAGATAAAAACAAAGTCAAGTTGGAGTTTCCTTTGACCATTTCTTTGTTCTGAATATTGTAAGGCACATACTATGTACAATTCCTCATTTAGCGACCGATTCATTTAATGACCTAATTGCAGGAACATAACTCGGCCGTTAATCAAGCAGTGTCTATATCTCTACATTAGAAGTGAAAGAAATAAGACTTGGGGAGGTAGAATAATTTGCCCACAGACAAATTCTGGCAAAACTATTTTCCACCCCTAAACCCAATGTCCTCTCCATTACCCCATTTCAACCGTGTGGCTGAAAAGGCCAATCTTCTAAGCATCATCAGTGGGAAAGTCAGGGGGCAATGGGGTTCTGGCAGATCAGAATACAAGGCAATGCTACTCAGGATCAACTCCCTTGCACAGGAAATGCTGATAGGGAGGTGATTTCCAGGATCTGAATGAAAGGTAAGATCACTCAATATAAACAAAGGAAGCCTATCCAGTAATGGAGACAAGTCTCCCTTGAGGTTCACCAGATCTGATGGGGGAAAGGAGGATGAAACCAGATCTATCCCATATGACTTGGCCTTCATAACAACACTTCTCAGTCTGGACTGATCCCTCTGCAGACTCCTATTCTCTCTTGGGAAAGAGACAGAAGATGAGATCAATCACAACTGCTTTTTCATGCCCTGATGACTTTTGAGAGTAAGGTTCTGGATCGAGGGTTACATTTCTGACTCAGCGAGATGCCCCAACAATCCTGGTATCCCTCTCTGCCCTCTGCTCTGCTCTTCATCTCTTGCCTGGCAGAGGTAGTCACACTTGGCTGTGATTTCACACATTTCTTTCCACCCAGGACAGGTCAGCCAGTGACCAGGTACAAGTAGTTTAGATAAATTAATAAATGCAAAATTCACAACTAACAAATCACATAGAGAAATACCTTCTCCTCTGCTCTTTAAATCCCAGAGAAAATATAACTAAGTTTTTATGTGTCTATCACTTAATCATTACAATAAATACAAAAGGTAGGAATTTTTACAGATGATGAAGAAAAGAGATTAATGAGTTTATCCAGGATCTCAGAGCAAGTGGTGCTGAGATTGGGATTTGAATACTCTGCCAGGTTTATCAATACTTATTATTTAATCTCTTTCTGTTACAGACAAAAATTACTTCAACATAGACACACACACACACTCACACACACACACACACAAACACACACACACACACACACACTCATGCACCATGGCTGCAGATATTAAAGGAACAAATCTTGGGAATATAGAAACTATGGATCTTTCTCTCAAGGCAATTTTTAAATTCTGATTTTACTTATAAATCCACCATAAGATGGGTATGTCTATTGTAATTCACAGTTTATACTTTGGAGTTTGTCTAAATACACAAAAACTGCCCAACAGAAAAGTTTCTATAATTTTACCATCACAAAATAAATTACCTTCATCACAATATGAATGTTTGTCTCCTCCATAATTCATGTTGAAATGTAAGTGCCATGGTAACAGTATTCAGAACCATTAAGAGGTGATAAGATCAAGTCTTCCACTCTCATGGGCAGGATTGGTGCCTTTTTAAAAAACTGAGTTTGGGGACCTCCTGTTCTACCCTGCCCTGTTCTTCCATCTTCTTGCTAAGCTGGTGCTGCAAGAAGACTCTTTCCAGAGACCACTCCTCTAATTTTGGACTTCTTGTCCTCCAGAACCACAAGCTGATACAGTTCTGTTCATTGTAAATCACCCACTCCTAGGCATGCTGTGATGGCTGAAAGAATGGGTGAAGATATCCTCCCTCAAAATTAATCACCAAGGCTTAAGGATTCACTTATATTACAACCCATGTGGAGATACTTCTCTGAAACATGCTAAGGGTTTACAAGGAGTACCTAAAAAAAGCCTAAAATAATCCTGAAGATGCAATTTCATAATAACAAATTCATCACTTCAGACGTTATTGTGAACTGATATTCTATGTTTCCTTTATTAGTTTGTACCGGTTTTTGAAAAATAACCATAAAGTCAAGAGCTTCCATCGTAATGTCAGATTCTCTGTTTGCTCTTCATATTTGGGAGCCTGACTGTAATCAGTGAGAGGGGTCCTTAGTGACACTGTGCCACTTTTCAGTTTCTGGGACCCTTCAAGCCTCTCTCCCTTGGTATCTTTCCCCCAGGTTCCATGTGTGTCTCCTTGGTATATGATGTCCAATTTCCTCTCCAACATCCGAGCGCAGTTTGTAATGCCATTTTAGAAGTGTAATTATCTTAATATCATTCTCTCCTGCTAAATGTAGGTGTTGCAAGTTGCTGACTCTTTGAATCCCAGCCCCTTCATGCTCAGTGGCTCCATACTATTGAATGAATAAACCTATTCCCTGGGTTACTTTTTATAAGATGAAAACAAGGTCTGAACTACTTTTCCGACTAGATGCAAATGCTTTATAAATGTATGCTCTTATTAATCTGTCGGTCTTATCTTTCCATCAATATTCAAGTTAAAAGGAGGTGATCCTACATGTATATCAGACTGGCAACTTCCCCAAAGCCTCCGGGTTTTTACCTCTCCTATTACCTCTAGGGACAAGCAATTCACATAATTGCTCCAGTGGGAGGAAAGAAAGAGAAGGGGGGATAATTCCAAAGATATGAGATGGCTCACAGAATAATAACTTATTTGGGGATTCCTGCAACTATTGCTCTTTTTTAGGGGTGCTCTACTTGTGTGTCACAACATTCAAATTCACAGAGGACATTGTGCTAGACAGCCAAGTTCTGCAGCTTACGAAGGATTCTTTTAGAACTCACCTATGTAAGCACTTGACAGGAATAAATTCATCAATGTAAAAAGCTGCAGGGACCTTGGTGACAGTCACCCTCATCGCTCTAGATAGCGCTGCTGCAAAGCAGGGCATGAGAGTGGCAAACAGGGCCTAGCACTGAGCGCTAGGAGGAACTACAGTTGGGAGAAGCACCTGGGGTGCTTGGGGAAGCTGGATGAAAACTGCGTGGGCCGTGAGCCGTTCGGAATGCCTCTCCTGGGCTCCCACCTCTGCTTCCCAGGGCCAACGCGCCCAACTTAGGACAAGCTGCCCATTTTGATCAGGGCTCCTACTCCCAGCCACGAGGGCACAGCGGAATGTGAGGTCAGAGAAGAGCAAGCAAAGCCCTCGTCTATTTCCAGCAGCACAGTGGAAGGCTTGCAAGTGGGGCACATCTCTGTGGTCTCGGTGGTGAAGGGAATTCCCAGAAAAGGCCAGCTCTGAATATGCATATGTGGAGTGCTGTGGTTAATCATCACGGGCCCAGTGGAAGAGATCAAGCCAGCACTATTGTTTTTTTCCTATCCAGGATGCCAATGCTTCTGCACAGAGCCAGCGTCATTAGAAAGCGCTGTTCCCCCCAGAGTGCCAGCATCTTCACCAAGGAGCAGCGACCTTTTGTCTGATCTGAATATCAGCCTATTGGAGTGCTAAATAATGCATAGCAATATTTACACTGTCATTTAAGTGTCTTTTAAGTTTTAATTTGCTACCACCTATCTCCTTGGTTAAAATGTTATTTCCCCAGTGGTGGGTACTACAAAGTTAGGTGCATTGAGATTTGGAGTTGCTGGGGAAGACTGTATCAACTTGGTCTAGGAAAAGAGCAGTCCTGGAATCTGGGGTGTGCTACTTCATGGACTGTTTACCATCCCCAGAAGATTGTTGTAGTGCAAATTCTGGGAGCCTCGCAGGCCTTTCATTTTTGCAAAAATAGGTCACAGGAATTAGGAAATGAACTAAAATTTAATAAGATGATTTAAAAACTTCAGTCATGTTAACGGTATTTCTAAAAACCCAATAAAGACATCGTCCTGATTTAATTGCCCTGGCTATTGGTTTATTAAACACTTCATTATTTGTCCCTTTACACACTTTAGACTGATTCTTAGTGACAGCAAGTTTCCTAAATGAAGAACAAATTAAAAACTCAGTGTTTCCAAACAGCCAGAGCAGGAGCGAAGATGACAAAAATACTAAATGATTTGATTACTGTCCTATTTGTTTCCAACAGACACTGTGCGGCGTTCCAGTAAAGTCCTAGAGATCATGTACAGATCTTTGCTATAATGACATCCGCACTGGACATCCATATGTCTTACTTCTTCCTTAAGTGGGGCCATGGGCAGTTCTCTGTCCTGAATTCCAGATCACCCTAAGCGGAAGGTATCGGGTTCATGTTCATCCTGTCCATTTCTATTTCCAGGAATTGCCCATGGTGCTTCTGTTAGGTAGAAACCGAACAATTTTTTGCAAAGTCTAGACTCCAGCTTGAATTCTGGAGAAGCAGCCGGGCTTTGAAGACATCACGAGTGTTGATGTCTAAATCCTGCTCCCTCTCTGATGCAGAAGGAAATGTCACACTCAGACTGCTGAATCAGAGAACACCCACAAATAACGCAGTACCGCTCAAGATCACTCGAATTTTAATCCTATCAGCCTCAAAAATTACAAGGCAGAAATCAAAAGGGATGTTAAGTTATAGCTGGCAAGACTGTTAGTGAACTTTTTAAAGTCTAAATCATAATTGGGCAAAATCAATGACATAAGTGAATAAATAATTCATCTTAGGGAAAAAAGCACAACAAAATATGATTTAATCTCAAAGACCACCAGAACCATACTTATGTTAAGAAAGCAAGAACAGATAATATATTTCCTATCCCAGCACAAACCTATTTATTTACAAAATTAATTATGTCAATGAGATTGTGAGGTTTCAAAGGCAGACTGCTGTACCATACTTTAGCACAATAACAACAATTATATTTGGAAGCTTGTAAATTAAAAATGTAAAAGGCACTTATTTGTCTTTTTAGTTTAATTAGTTGCTAAGCAAGCACCATGCTGAAGGTTGCATTCATGACACAAGCTGGTGGTTGCAAATCAGTGTTCTCTAAAGGATCCACAGCAATTCTTTAAATGAGATGTCATAAATGCCCCCATAATAGTGCATTTAATTTCAATTTAATATAATCACTTTTATATGTTAAATAGTAAAAAGTGAATTCAGTGCCTCAATGGGTCTCTAAATTGTCAATTTGGTTCCCATTTCCCTCACCAACCTCCCTCATAGCAAAGAAAGCATTCTGAGAATTTGGAAAACCAGCGTACAATACAGAGGCTGACTCTTTGAGTGAGGGATTCTGGTACTGTAGCCCCAGACATCATCTCTGAATAAAAGGTAATTTATCTAAGGTGAATAAAGGATACAGTTTGTCCAGTAAATTTAAGACACGAAATAGTTGACTGGGACAACACGAAGGCTAAAATAACTGAGAGCCCCGCCTTGCAGGGACCAGCTCCCAAGTGAGGCTGGGCGTGGACATGAAACAGAAGAGCCGGACTTTGGTTCATAACAGGAAACGTGTCCTTTCCCTGTGTACTGTGTAGGGGAGGTGACAGCACAGGGGTAAATCTCAAGTCCAACATCGTGCTCCTTCCACAACAGCCAGTACAGTGGATTGTGCTGAAGTCTTGGCTCCTGCCTTTGGAGTAGGGTGAAGGGCTCCATTTTTAGAAAACAGCTATTGTGAAGATGGCAGGCCCTCTTCTAGGAGCTTTACTTGATCTTAACAACCCCCAGGTTCATTTGTTACAGAGACATCATATTTCCTTCTGAGTAAAAGGGCACATTTACTTGTAGGCTTGGAAGATACAGTGTCCTCCTTCTGAACAATGGTAACCCTACTTTTGCCCATTATAAAAGACTTGCATTTCCTAAGTTCAGGTTTCCACACCTGTGCTAAACCCACCATGTGCACAGGTGAAAATTGGCTGCTTTTAAGTCCCTGTACATTGATACTCTGACCATCGTTACTACTGTGGGTAACAAACTGAACCAGGAGTTTTATGTTTTCTGTCAATAGCCAGACACATCCATGAAACTGCTCCAGCAAGCTCACTTGTTAATTTTACCAATTAGACAGCGTATCAGAAATTTCACAGGGCTACACATAACTATGTATCAATTAGCACATCACAGATTGCAAATAGAAGGGAGGCAAGGAAGACAGAGGGAAAGAACAAACTAACATGTATGAGAGGGGAGAAGAAAGCAGGTGTTGGGGTAGACCCTGGGGAGGGGCCAGATTGGCTAAGGCTGGTCAAGTCCCACTCTCAGAGCTCAGTCCTCCAAAAGACACACACTAGACAGGGAAGGGGACCGGCCCGAAATAAAACCTGAGTACTGTGAAGAGGGCAGGAAGGGGGAATGAGTGCTGGGGAAGCCTCCATTGTCTGTGGACTCTGGAATGTGCACCCGACTCACTCTCACTCCTGAGCCGTATGTGCTAGTGTTTGGTGGACTTCTCCGCCTGACTTTGCACGAGCCCTTGAAAGCCAGTCTGCCTGTCCTCACTTCTTCTCCTGAGTTGCATGCTTCTGTGAGCAGTGCAACTGTCTATACGTTCATTGCATGCACCGTTCCAATTTTCCCCATCCCTCCCTCCCCCTCATCTGGCCCATTATTCCCTCATTTGGTTCAGGTCTAAGTCATTCTTGGAATTATCCTATCACCATCGAACGTTCTTGATTTGAGGCATCTTTGCCTGTCTCCTGGATGACCACCGTGTCACCTACCTGCTTTCAGTTTCTCCTTCCTCTAAACTATTACTCTCTATGCACACAACAGTTAGATATGTCTTGGAAAATAAAACTTTAGTATTTAAAATGCTCCCACACCATCAGATAAAGACAAGTTCCTGAATGTATCATTTTATGATCTACACTCAATGCCATTTCCTCTTCAGCATTCTATGCAAAAATTTTCCAAATATACCATTCCTGCCCATGCCAACTTGGCTTAGGTGATCCTCTCACCTGAAATGTCCTTCTCTCCAACAAAGTCCAAATAATCCCCATGTACACAGAGTCAAGACTGAATTCTAGCTCCAAGCAGAACCTCCTTTTCTGATTCCAGCTGCGACTTAGCTAAGTGTCCTCTCATCTGTACCATTGCTGCCTGAACCTGTAGTTTCTAGAATGTGCTGCTATAGAATGTCACTGTATTATCATCTGTGAGTTTCCTTTCTGTGTCTCTAACAGACTCTGAGGCCTTTGTGAGCACCTAGCATCAATCACATAGCTGATCTAGAATGGAAACTCATTGCCATCAAGTATTGACTGAATTGTGTACAGAGTATTGCAGAGTTTATATTTGATTTTCCTGTTCAGACATATTGGCTATCCACAAAGACTGGTTATAACAGTGGCTGAATATTAAGAGTTTAACTCCTCAGTACTTGGATATTATCCTTATAGATGTCATTAGATGTGGAGGGTTACTATATTATGGATTAATAATAATATTATTATATTATGGATTTGTATTTATACCTAGCCCTAGTGATTGATTCCTAATGATATCAACTATATCAGTGCCGTGGATGTGTGATTTTTAATGCAGAGGGATTGCGTTCTACTGCTCTGACTACAATAACCAGTTAGAGTTTGCCAAGAGGAGTAATGAACACTTTGCTGACCTGAACAGGAAAAGTAGTTATCACTGTGTATAGTAGACTCTCTCAGGGGGCCTACAACATCACCATCACCGTCTAATCAGCACTCATTTCTTCAGGAGACCTCTATTAATATTTTTAGTATATCTACAATCTATTGCTACACATATATTGATGAAAACAAGAAAAATTACAAAAGCTAATATTTATTTCACACTGACTCCAGGCCATTAACTGTGTTAAGCACTTTGTATTTAGTTTTCATGGTATTCCATTTAATTTTCTCAGCAGAACTGAAGTATTTTCTTTATCTGTGCTCAACCATGTATTGGTATGCTACTGCTGTGTAACAAGTGATAACAAACTGTGTTTCTTAAAATAACATCTGTCCTGTAGGTCAGAATTCTGAGCAGAATTGAATTCTTGCCTGATTGCATAACAAGATAGTAAATCAAGGCATCAGCTTGACTGAGGTCCCATGTGAGACTCAAGCTCTTCTTCCCAGATCATGTCCTTAAAGTTGGAGAATCAAGGAGGCCAGGTCATAAGAACCAGCATACGAATACCTCTGATATTTTAAGTCTCTCTCCTTTGTGTCTGATCTCCAGCCTGTTTCAGAGCTCAAGAAAGGCCCATCAGCACACATTCCCTTACTTGCCACTGGCTACTGATGGATCTCTGATTTAGAGGAGTTATGTTACTTTACTGAGGTCAAACATATGACCCGAGCCAGGAATCAGAACTGAACCCTCACTACCTAAAGCTTTTGACACTTATACTGGTGAGATTTTTTTTTTTTTTTTGGACCTCAAGAAACTGAGGCTTTGATGACTGAATTGGAATATATATTTGTACCCCACCATAGTAGTTCACTTACTTTTGGAGAAGAGGTGGTTTCCTTGTCTTTTTAAGAAGCTTTTTTGAAGGCCGATATCAAGTTAAGTGAACCAATGCTAGAATTTTTGTGTGCGTCAAATACAATTTATATCAGGCTGCTCCTCTGCTCAGATTCTTACACTACTTTTCTCTTTCTTGCCACATCAAATCCAAATCATCTCACTGCACCCTCCTCTGCCATCTTTGTTTCTGCTCCTTGGTCTAGCATTTCAATAGTCATTCTCTGCCATATGCATTGGAGTCCAATGGCAGTGCATACTGCTCACTTGGCCTGAGCTTTCATATTCTCCTTAAAACCTCAGTTCAAATCTCTTCTAAAAAAAACCCTTCCCAACTCTTTCTGCATACACTCGCTGATCATATTCTTCTAAGAATTCCTGTAATGCTTAAAGTCAGCAACCATAAATTAGCATTAATTATTCTTTAATTTCTTGTGGGTATTTGTTCTGTTTTACCAACTATACGATGTTTTGGGCAGGACCATGATATTCCTTTGTGACAGCCTCCACAACCCTGAGCACAGCACACCACCTACATGTAGGCGCTCAACAAGTACATGTTGACCAACTGGTTGATGGAGCTCTCCCAAGTTAGAGCCTTCTTTCTCAACCCAGGGAATCTGCCCAATGTTTAGAAAGCAGCTTTAGCTCATCCAAAGATGCAAACTCCTGTCATTATACATTCAGTTTGGTTTTGGACATCAGTACCAGGAATCTGTAGGGCTGCATGCCTTCTCTTTCTGGAACAGGCAACTTCTACCCTGGGGCTAACGGCACCAGCCCAAGCTTACAGAACAATCTTCTCCAACATTCCATTAGCTTGCATGTTGTTGCCACCAATTACTCTCAGAGCTTTATTTTGATTAGGAAGAAGAAATGATATTTGAGGATCTAGGTTTATGTGCAAAGTTAAAACAGAATGTCTAAATTTGCTCTCTCAGCAAAACTATTTGGAAATACAGAGGTATAAGATGTCCAGGAGATGCAAGAAGTATAAGAATAAAACAAGGAAAATTATTTGCACATATGCTGGGTTGTGAATAGATTTTAGAATCTTGAAAATAGACCTAGTATTTATGAGAATTTGGAAGTGGCTACTCCAAACTTCTCTTTACCTTACATTACCAAGAAATGTACAATTTTATTAATTCAAATTATGTTAATAACATCTAGAAGTATTCCTCGTGTGGTTGGATAAATTATATCAGTCAGAAGCAGCTGATGTATAGACCTCTCTATCTGCCACATCAGCCAGGGAGAGAGACAGTGTACTGCCCTGGCTTTCTAACCCTTCTTTATAAAACCCTCCCAGGTATCCTTCTCCAGGGTGGCCAACAAGAGCATCAATAGGCTAAGAACAAAAAAAAAGTTTATTATTCACAGTCTGCAGAGAGTCAATGCTGCTCAGAGCTAGAATAATGAGAAAAAATAATATTTTATTGTTTTCTCTACAACCCTAAAAGCAAATAATACATATAGCCCTAGATTCATGTTTAACATGAAGGTGAAATGTGTGTGCAACTCCTAACTCAACTGTCAGACAGACACACTCATGGTGGGGTCCTCTCCAGGCATATATATTTGCTTTGTTTTATTAGAGAGCACTGTGCTCTCTTTTTTCTGAGTTTTTGAAAGCCAGTGTCCCCGGAGCTAACTGATCAGAGTGACATCTGTTCAAATCCCGTGTCTTCATGTGGACTCAACCAGTTTGCACTGGTGGAGTGAGACAGGAAGATTTACACCTTGATTTCTAGCACAGAAGCTGGCCCTGCCTCAGAGGGGCTGGTGACGGATGACAACAGCTCTGACAGACATTTGTAAGATTTGTACATAACCATCCTGCAACAGACACAAAATCGGCTGGCTGCCTCATTCCTTCTCCTAGAGCATTCATTTCACGAAATGAAACCGCACGATTCCCAAAGTCAAGGAGAGCGAGAAATGGAGTGAACATCTATTCAGCAGCTTTTACGTATTAGGCATCACGGCAGAGGCTCGGGTTTGGCATTTTGACCTGCCACATATATTTGAGGTAGGCATTAAGAAGAACTTTTCTGAGATGAGAAAATTGACCCTTCTGGAGGATTGATTGCATAAGCAATAAAAAAAATGGTGACAAAATTCATACTCGAGTCTTTCTAACTGCAATTCTTCTCTTTCTTCCGTGTCACACTACCCAATATTAACCTTCTTACCCCTGTTGAACACTGAACTGAGCTGAGAAGTAAGGAATATCCAGTAAAGCAAAAGTTAAAGCACTGTTTTGTAGAGTTAACTAGCCTCAGCATGCTAATGAGCTCCAATAGTCTAGTGTCAGCAAAATAATACCATGAGAAAAATTATTCACTAACTTGTCTGACACAAAGTCCCTTTTTAAATGTCCCCCTCACGGAGTTCTGAGAGCAAAGGGAGAAAAAAGTGCTCAGATACCAGTGTCACTCTTCAACTTCCCAGGTTTTATTTTTTTATTTCTTTTCTACATCTATTTCTGTTTATTTCTGTGATGCCTATCACCACTGTGTCCAAGAATCCAGACAAACACATGAAGCTACAACAAAACATATGAGGGAATAAAGATGCAGAGCTCCCCCGATCGCTCTCCTCTGGGCTGAGTTTGGCCAATTTACTGACTGTGTCCTGACACCTCGAGGCCAGGTGGGCAGTGTCACGAGTCTGACTTGATGGAGACTTGCCTATTATTTAGCGGTGGAGATGAGATTTACCTTCTTATTTTTGGAACAGGTGAAAAAGGAAACCCCAAAGAATAAGACATAGAAAGAAATACACATTAGTCTTCTAAATTCTCCACCTCTGATAATTACCCAGGAGACCAACAACAGCAGACCACCAAATACTCACCCAACATCCACAGCTCTGATGCAGCACGAGGCAAAGAAGTCGTCAGGGTGAGTTAAGAAACAAGTGAAACAACTAAATGTAGGCCATGTAACTCTGATGAAGACAGCCATTTTTTAATTAAGAGGAAGGAAGAGAACAGCACTAGCATTGGTGGTTAGGAAGGGGAAGATTCTGAAGAAAAAGAGAAAGCTTGGTGTCTAATATTTCACAAATCCTTTAGTTGTCTTATCTTTAAAATGTTTAATATCATCTGCTGGTCCACAAACACTCACACCCCCTGAGGCCATTTGCCTTCTGGGGATAGACAGCACTTCTTCTCCATATGGTGTTGCACTGACTGCTTTTGAATATCCAAGATCGAGGGAGGGAAGTGGCCCAGGCTGGCCTTGTACTTCCCATGATCTTCCTGCCTCAGCCTTCTGAGTGCTAGGGTTACCATGCTCAGCACCAGAAGCCTAGGATTCAGAGGGCTCCAAAAATGGCCCTTGTGAATCAAGGGTGAACAGTGGACAGATGATCATTTTAAAAGGCAATCTCATTGTGTGCTTTCACTGTCTCCCTTTCTTCCTTCCTTCCTTCCTTCTTTTATTTATTTATTTTTCAGCATCTACACAAACCCTTCCATTGTGTCAACCAGGATTTCTTTTCTCCTCCCCAGATGCAGCAGCTCAATCTCTTCCTCATTTGGCCTCCTACCTGGACCACTTGCCCCTTTTTCTCTGAAGCATGTTCAAGTAATGTTTATTGACTTTTCTCATTAAAAGTGTAACAGATGCTCTTAAATAAATTTAGAAAATACTGAGGGTTAAAGAAAGTTGGAAAGAAAATAGCCTCACCAACCAGAGAATATTTTCTCATGTGTTTCTTTCTCCCTATGAAATTATTTCTTACTACAAACTGTGATAGTTTTATATTTATTTTAATATTTTCTACTAAGATAAAGAATATATATATATATTTTTTTTCATTTCTATGCCTAAGTACTTTTGAAGCATTTGGAAACATTCTTAGCATGCTTTTCCTGAGGACCAGAACTAGATGTAGACCATGTGTCACTTCTCAGCAAAGTTCTGCCTCTTGGTTGGTGCCCTACTCAGTATCAGAACTTTATGATAGGACCTAGAATCTTAGATCCAAATTTGTATTATGTTAAGCTGTACACTATGAAGCCTTAAAAAGTAATGGTAACTATTATCTTTATTTACTTTTGGAGTCGAATGTCCAACAGTTATTTAGAAATCTATACCTGACTTAATGACCATTTGTTTCTTTATTCCTTGACTTGTTCTATCTTGATTTTTAAAATTTGGTACTTTATCGGTCATCTCAACGACAATATCAATAACATTTTAAGCAAGGTCACCTAAGGAATATGTACTTGGCCTTGTGTAAGTGAAAAAGTGCTTATGCTTTCATTGCAATTAAAAATACATCATTTTGTGTTTTCAATTCTAAATCACAGCTGTTTCCCCTCAAATTTACATAGTCATTGCTTCATTGTCTTCACAGCCATCAGTATTGTGGAAGAAATGTCTAAAATAAGCCTTGATTTCTTCCATCCTGTGCATAATACTCTACTTAGAGTAATTCTCCTTTATCAAGACATTTGGGGGCAAGGGATTTAGCTCAGTGGTTCCGCCACCTGCCTCGCAAGCACAAAGACAAGAGTTCGATCCCTGGTGCCTCAACCCAAAAATGTTAAAAAGATATTTGGTTTCATCTGATTTTATCTTGATGTGTTTTCTTTCTTTGATTTTACCTGAAATAGAGTGACATTCATTCAGCTCTATAATTAAGAATTTCAATTCCTGAAGTTTTACTCAGTAATGACTTTTTGCTGCTGTTACTATTTTGACTCCCCGACTCGCTTCCTTCAGGATATTTGCCCTTTGAGTTGAATCTTGGGATCCATTTTGCTGGTCATATTTATACTGTTTGCGTTGTCTTCATCCCCTTATCCTCTGAGCTGCCCGCTGGGAGAAACGCTCACATCCAGCCTCTGCATCGCTCATTCATTTTTTGCCATGTCAATTCTGCTTTTCACTACTTTGATTGAAAAGTAAATTCTACAGTTTCAAAAAATTTCCTTGAAATTTTTAATGATGCTATCATATCCCTTTGCTCCCAGGCTTATGTTTTTATTTTCACATGTGTTTCCTTCATAGATCTCTCTGTTTTTGTAGGGAGATTCTGTCTTATTAAGTCTTGTTAGGGGGCTAATACGTCCAATTCTTGCTGCCTTATAGGCTGTTAGCTACTCTTCCCTTGTTGCTGAGACAAAAAACAACTCAGCCCTATAAATGGTGGTATTTAGTTTTTATATATATTATAACAGAATAATATACTTCTTCCATTTTTCTTCATATAAAAAACCTACCTTACTTAAATGTGTAATACTATAAGACTATGTCAAATGTATGTCAGTACCCCTTAAGAATATATCCTAAAAGCTATCTTCTTCTCCCATTGAGGTGTCCCTTGACTTCAAAGCATCTGGAAGGAAACTGTCAGATTTCATAAAGACTAATGTACACTGGTCTCTTTCTTAACTATGTGTCTCCCCTCTAAAAGTGAGTGGCACTTTGAGAATGTCACCAGAAGTCACCGTTCATCTGCAAACCATAACAGTAGTTTAACTACCTGGGGAGAAAAACACAAAACATGTCAGTGCACAGGTAGAAAACAATCCAAAACACAAGAGCATCTGACATAAAACAAGAAGATGAAAGTAACAGAGCCGAAAGAGCCCTGGATCTGGAGTCTGAGGAACCAAACTCACGTATCCAATCCGTCAGACCATTTCAACCCTATCTCCCTCTCTTAACCCTTAAAATGTGTTCATTATAATATTCATCCTTTATAGTTATTTTCACCGACAAATAAAACGGGACAGTGGGGTGCCTCACAACAAGGAAGTGTGGTAGACTCAAATGTCAACCTGGAACTCCAATCTATCACACAACATGGAGGAGCCTCGAAAACATGATCCCAAGTGAGGCTGGCTATACACGAGACAAATACTGCCTGATCCCAGTTATAATAACTATCTGGAGAGGTAAATTCAGAGCGAGAAAGTAAATTTGACTTAACAAGGGTGTGGATGGAATGAGGAATTACCGCTTCCTGGCGTGGGTGTCTTTGCTGTGATGGAAAAGTTCAGTAGGTAGCAGGGGTCACAGCACAATACTGTGAACTGCCACTGAACAACGGGACGCATGCAAAGGTGAGAATGGCAAATCTTGTGCTTTCTACATTTTGCTACAGTAAAATATATGTTGAATGTCAGGATTTATCATGTTATTGTACGGAGACTTTTAAAATCAATTGTGAGGGCATTTTGCTGAAAAACTAATTGTTGAATTTAGGGTGGTATTATAGTAATTGTCTGAATTACCACAAGTGAACAAATCAATTAATCAATACAAATATTCCACAAACATTCACGCAATGCTCATGTACAGGGAATGAGTCTCCATGGCTACAAAGATACTTGAGAGATAATTACTCACTCAATTGAAGAAAAACTCCCATATATCATTTTAAAATGAATTTTTGAGCTATGTCATAATTCTTGTGTAGTAATGAGGTGCACAGAATGATCTATTGCAAAGCTACTCCATATGTGAATGTCCCACTTCTAGCTATGGTTAAAATAAATGCTGAAGTATGATCAAAATATACAGTGAGTATTTAATCTAAAAGAGGTAGTACAGTAAAAGAAACATCACAATTCCCCTTCAAAACACTCGTTATTGCTTCAAACACACTTATACCATTGTTCTTGCCATTTTCTAAAGCAGTTCTAGAATTACTCTTTTGTGAGTCTCTTTATGAAGTCTGATTGAAAATATGGGGAATGCTACTACCCAGTGTTAGCCAACAGAAAAAGAGGCTCTGAGATGCATTGTGGAGTGTCCTCGTCCCCTTTACTCACCGTGTCTGCCACCATGTGACTTCTGGATTTCCCCATAAGTCAAAAGGACCACAAAAGGTAAGTATTTTGAATCATTTCAGGACGTTGAGGTAGCCATGACAACACCATACAGACACTCACAAAAGAGGACTTCCTGAGCTGCTTGAGAAAGCGCTAAGGATGATGGCATAAATGTGTTGAAAGCAAGGGGGAATATTTTGAGGGCAGTCATGACAAGTGACTTTTACAGGAACACATTTTAAATGTATACAGTCACAGTTATTTTCCAATTATAGTGTGAATTTGCATGTGTTTGTGAGCGTGCGTGCGTGCACGTGTGTGTGTGTGTGTGTGTGTGTGTGTGTGTGTGATCACCACGCAGGAAGCATGAATCACTAATGAATCATTAGATTATAAATGAAATCCAGCATTTTAAAACTCATTCATGATACCAAGAGTTGTTGCTTCTACCTGAATTCCCCTTCAAGTACAGTTTTGCCCTGGATTTACCAAACCCACCACACCTCATGGAAACTGGGGATCAATGCTTTGACTTTTCCTAATGGCTCTTCTCTGCCTTGATCCGGCATTTTCACTTGAGCTATCATGACGCAATCTCACTCCCAAAGGGAGTAACTGAGATCACTATCCCATTCCCTTTGTTAAACCTATCAACAGTTTCATGATAAATGAACTTCTTGCACCAAGCACAAAGTTGAAATGGCTTTAGATGAAGACCTTAGAAGAAAAGAAAGCTATCGTTAATTCCCCAAACTGTAATAATTTTCATTTGTTGAATATTTTATCACAGATGAACCATTTTATTTGTTGTAATCACTTCCTTCCTAGTTTGATAAGTTAATTTAAACTGCATTAGCTAAGATTTTAGCTGATTTACTATTTTGTTTTTCATTGTGGTTGTTTTCTCTACTCTGAAATGATCTTATGAACAGCTTTTTATATTGAATTCAATTCAAGAAATAGGTTAGAGGGTCATATTCCTTGAAAGCACTCTATGAGACAGTGTTATGGCAAACGGAAAGATAATAACACCAATTCCTGGCCCTGAAGACTTACAGTATAAAGGAAAAGATTATTCATATACTTGTATGTAAGTAAAATCTGAGGAGATTTAAGGTTTCCCTTGAATGTATGCATTTTATGGAATTAGGAAATCTTGGCAAGCGATGTGGCATTTCCAGAGGATTTGTAGCAAGGTTAGAATGTTTATTATAGTCCATTTAATCCCCTGCACTGAAAGGTCCTCTGGGATACAGATGATCTTAGTTATCTTTGTATCCCTGAAAGCAATAAAGTTGTCGAGAAGAAACTGTAGACATACCCTGACTAGAACAAATATTTTGAGACTGTGCTTCTTAGTCTGGAAATACGTCCCTAACTCATGAGGATTTTCCCAAGTGCTTATTTATAATGTGCTATATTCTCTCTACCAGACTGAAGCATAATGAATGAATGAGATTCAACCAAACCAAGAGAAGAGGTAGCGAGTCTGAAGCCCAGGTCTGACTTGCAGCTGGGTGGGCTGCACAAGGTATTTGGTGTCCATGAGCTTCCGATGCACTTACCAGGATTACAGAAAACAAAACCTAGCACACAGGATCTGGGATAGATCAAACAAAATGATATTAAGCCCTTCACTAGGTTGGAATTCAAAATATGTTAGACCTTTTGCATCCAAGATAATCTTTTATTGCTGATAGTAATGGAATGCATTGAGTGCTGATTGCTCATCAATTTCAAAAATACCGTATTCAAAGATGACAGATCATCTGGCTGACAGCAAGTGAGCAGCAGAGATGCAGAGATGAGATTCTGAGGTATGTGCTCATTTAAGGTAGGAAGCAGAGGGGACACTCGCTGGCTGAAATTTTTGCAGCCAACCATTATGCAAAGTTTTCCAGTGCGAGGAGCAATCGCAAACACAAAATAAGAGCAGAAAATTTGAATTGTGATTTTTGTTTGGAAGGTGTTTTGATTCCCTCAAGAATACTGCTTTTTCCTTGAGCAGGCCCTCGGAGGTTTTTAAAGAAACTTCAGCTCTTGCCTTCTCTCTCTGCATCACTGTCTCCTCCATGGGGAAGGAAGGTGGGTGACCCAGTCTGCATGGTGAGGCTAAGGAATGGCCGTGCAGTCCTGGCTTGTGGAGAACACTATCTTGGGCCTTGCATGGGAGCCCTACCTATGCACCTGTTCCTACCTGGGAGGCTTGTTGATGCCTTGCAGTGCTGGGACCAGGTGAGTAAGTTAACTCAAGGATAAAGAGTGGAAAATAGATATTCAGCCTTGGTTCTAGCAGCTACAGGAATTCTAGAATGTGGTTCTTAACACATTTCAAAATTTGGACGAGAAAAAATACATAATGAAGGATTGGATTCAAGTACTAATGTTTCTTTTCTTTTTTTTTTTGGCCCCGGGGATCGAACTCAGGTCCTTGGGCTAAATCCGCTGACCAAGTGCTAATGTTTCTTGAGCTTAGCTCATTATATTGATATTATAATTTCTATCTGGAAAATGAACTGTAATAGATGAAAGACATTTTTACATCTTGTATCTATTTTGGTGTCCCACCTCAGGTGTATACATAGTATAGATACGAATACAGTGTAACCTGAGTGTACAGTAAATAAACTTTCCTTAAAGAAAGAAGTTGAAAGGGGGCGTGAGTTTCATTTTCAAATGTGCGTGTGCAGTCAAATACATGTGTGTGTACACACATGTAGCTGTGTGTCTACACATACATACACACATGCACACATGTAAACACATCTGTAAACATAGTGTGCATAATCTGAGGGTCCCTAATCTGAAAATCCAAAATCTGAAATGTTTCAAAATCCAAAACTTCTTGAACTCTGAAATGACCCCGCAAGTGGAAAATGTCATACCTAATCTCATGTGACCAGGTACAGGCAGGACAGGTACAGTAAAATGTTACATAAAGTTGCCATCGCAGTCTGGGTATAGCATGTATATAAAGCATAAATTAACTTTGTGCTAAAATTTAGGGCCCACCTGCAAGATCTTATTACATATATACAAATATCCCTCATCCACAAAATCTGAAATCTGAAATGCCCCTGGTCCTAAGCGGTTAAAATAGGGGATATTAAGCCTGTGGATGGATAGATATGGACAGATGCATAAATGTAAGGTGTACACACAAGAGAGAGTAATGTAAAATAAGGAGTCACTGCGATGAGTCGCATCATAGCACCAGCATTATCAGATATATAATCCATAAGTGATCTAACACTTTGGAGACTCAGTTTCACAACTTTAAAATTGGAACAGTAGTACTAGATTAGTTGATTGATCTGATATTAAATTTGATGATAAACAACTTATCACAATATTTAATATATGTGAGAACACAGTAGTAACTAGAGTTGTTATCATATTTTGATCAGCACTAATTTAAGAAATTGATATTGTTTTTTTCCCATACAAAATAAGAGAAAATAATTCAAACTTTAGTAATAAAGAACCCAGAAAAAAAAAAGAGTTGGCTTTTAATTGGTAAACTATATAAAGCATAATTATAATTAGCTATAATTAGCACTTTTCAGTTGTTCTTCAAAAAAGGATCAATAAATGACCAATATTTGAGTTATTTAAGCAGGAGTGGAGGTGTTTGCCCAAGATCTCTTTGATTAGATAAAGGAATTTGCACAATGCTGGCTCTAAAGGAAGATTTTTTTGTTTTGTTTTTATTTTTATAACTAATCAAGTCCCAGATGTAGAACAAAACTTATGTCATACTTCTGTTTCAATTAACTTTTTCTTTCCTACAGGAATATATTTTACTGTGATTAGTGCTTAAAGCCTTTCTCAACACTCTAAGACCACTATTATCAGTGCTGTCTCAATAGTGGCCAATTTCAGATTCAGAAGTTAAGGGCAATCACTTTCTTGGCTCCTAATTACTGCAGATGCTGTGATAAAATACAGTCTGGGTTGCTAGAATGTACAGCTTTGAGGGAACATTTATGGTGTGTTTTATGCTTATGTTGCTCTTATAGATTAATGTAAAGTAAGGTAGAGTTCCAGTCGGTAGCTAAAATAAAATCCACACTGCAAAAGGAAAACAATAAAAAATCATTATGCTCAGATAATAAAAGATGAACTGCAGTGTTCATTTATTCTGTGTTACTATGTGCTTGAAGCTACATGGTGAATTACATGATTGAGAGATTCAGAGAGAGCCAAGCATTGCAAATAATAATAATATGTAGTAGTCACAAGGCTAACTTCTAAAAGGTATTTGGGATGTTTCGAAAAGTAAATAACATCCCAATTCAAAAATGGGCATCTGAAATGAACAGACATTTCTCAGACAAAGAAGTAAAAGCAGCAAGAAAATATTTGAAAAAATGTTCCACATCACTGGTCATCCAAGAGATGCAGATGAAAACAACACTGAGATTCCACCTCACTCCACAAAGAATGGCTGCTATCAAGAAATCACTCAATAACAAATGTTCGCGGGGTTGTGGGGAGAAAGGAACCCTTCTCCATTGTTGGTGGGAGTGCAGACTGGTGCAACCCCTAGGGAAATCAATATGGAGATACCTCAAAGAGCTGGGACTAGAGATTCCATTTGACCCAGCCATCCCTCTGCTGCGTATCTTTCCAAAAGAATTAAAAGAACCATATTACAGTGATATATGCACACCTATGTTTATAGCAGCACAGTTTGTAATAGCTAAAACTTGGAAACAGCCCATTTGCTCATCAGTTGGAAGATGGATAAAGAAGATGTGTTTTTTCTATAAAATGGAATGCTACTCAGCCAAAAAGAATGAGAAATTAGATTTATTCATAAGAAAATGGATACATATTGAGGATATGGATATACTCCTAAGTGAAATAAATAAGTCACACATGTGTAAATCCTGAATAGTTTCTCTGGTGTGAACAAACTATAATAGTACATAAGATCCTAATGAGATTGTTGACAATATGAAATAGGAAGAAAAGGGCAAAAGGTGTAGGGAAAGTGGGAAGGGTAGGGGAAAGGAAATAAGGGAAAGAAAAAATAGGAGAAAATGAAAAAATGGAAATAAAATGTTTGTAAATAGGGAGGAGAAGAGGGGGTGAAGGTAGGGCAGGGACACGGGGAAAAAGTGAGAACCAAGACCTGTCACGTAAAGGTACAAGATCCCAATGATGAACGTAACTGTACTGTATACCTAAAATATACCAATAAACTCAAGGAGGAAAATAAAAAAGAAAAGTAAATAACAAATGGGAACGTCTCCTTCATCGTTGTTGGTACTGGCTTGCTCCTTTTAGCTTCACATGGCCTCCCCAGGATGCAAAGCCTGGCAGGTGTGCAGGTGGTGACAATGGCGCAGTTTTATCTCAGACTTGAAAGGGAGAACCAGGGAAAATAACCTCTTCCTCCACAATGCTCATTTAATGCGATCGGGTTATTACATGTGTCTATTAAACTTGAGCTGAATAAGAAGTCAGGCAAAGACACAGTGGAAAGATCCTGAAGAGCTAGAAAACTGAGTAAATGAGATGGCATGGGACGTACTATCGAGCATAGCACAGTGCAAATTTTTCTCAACATCAACAGTGGGCAAAAGTTCAAACTGCAGAGAGATATCAGTAACCACCATGTGTTTACATCATCTCATTTTTTCAAGAACAATTTCTATTTTTCTGACCCTACTCTATGGGTGTTACCCATTGTAAACCATTTTATCAGACCCACAATTATCTGCATTTTACAAACGGGCAAACTGAGGTACAAAGAGATTAACTCTCCATGATACAAAATCTATAAGAGATGAACTCTCCATCGTATGAGCTATAATTTGAACATAGCAGTTCTTTTGAAGTCTGATTACTCTTCTTGCGGGAAGGCCTGCAGGCACTTATTTCCTGACCGTGTGTCTAAGGAGAGCAAAAATGCATCGGTTTCCTATTTGTCCCTTCTTTCCTGGGTCTGGGATGCAGAATGCACCCTCCCTCCTGGGGGAGCCAAGGAAGAAGGGTCTCCTTGCAGCCGGACTTCAGAGTGTGTTCAGTTTCACCCTTCCGACTTAGGAGAGAAACACTTACCTGATTGGGTCCTCGGGGAGTTTGTTTTGCTTTGTTGTGTTTTGCAGGCGTTAGCCTAGCTGGCTTTTGCCCCTTCAAAGCAGGTCAGACCCACAGGTAGCCTCAGCTGGAGCGTTTTAAGCACACCCACAGACTGAGCGGAAGAAATGTTTGCTGTCAATGTTGCTTCAGAGTAAAGCAAGATATTCCAGTGCCCGCCACAAACTCTTTGCCTATCACATAATAATGAAATCTGGTTGCTCTTGTTCAAAAGAGTTTGGACAGTGGAATTAATTTTGTCAGAGTAAAAGTGGAACAGTTTGTGACAAAGAGCAAACAAGTTAGAACATAAATAAAATTCATATTAATTTAACTAAGACAACTGCCTTTGTGAGTTTTACTCCTCATATTCTCTTTAAATAGTAACTTCCAAAGTACTGGGCTTAATACTGTCATTAGGTTTTGGTAAAAAATTTTGGCATTCTACCCAGAGTTACTGAGAACCTTAACAAAAATTATTCAACATTATAAAGACCTTATCCATTTGCATCAGTGAGTTTAAGCTAAAAGATATGTAATGTGATCATGTACTAAACTCTTTACTCTTTTCTGTTGCTAACAAAGTAGCCTTCAGGGGTCTTAACGATAGCACAAATATGTTAAATTATCACAAACTGGGGTCATAAAAGTCTTCACAGAACATTCTAGAATCAAGGTTTCAAGATTCTCTAAGGCTAAGCTGAGCTAATTTAAAGTCTTCTGATGAATGTGCCCAGGACTCCAACTGAGTAGGGTTTCGGGTCCAAAGGCAAAGAAACTTGAAGCTGGAACCTTTGAAACAATCACTAAGGTCAGACAGGGGTAGCTCACACCAAGCTGAAGTTTTTAATTTTCATTTTTAAAAATCTTTTTAAAATAACACATAAAAATCGCATGTATTTGTGGTATACCATGTGCATTTCAATACATGAGTACACTGTATAATATTTAAATCAGTTTAAATATACCTATCTCCTCAAGTATCTGTCATTTCTTCACTTTAAAAAAATTTGATGTCCTAACTTTTTGAGACATACATTTTATTGTCACCTTTAGTCACTGTACCTTGCAACAGTATACAAGGCCTCACTGTTATCTGACTGTAACTTACTACCCATGGACCAACTGTTCTCCATCTCTTCCTCTTTGCTTCTCTCCACAGCCTTTGGTAACCACTATTCAAGTCTTCATTTCTGTAAGATCAACTTTCCTGGGTTCACACATGGGTGAGATCATGTGGTACTTGCATTTCTGTGTCTGGTCTATTTCACTTTTCATAATGATCTCCAGTTTTATCCATATTGTTGCTAATCATAGGATGTCATTTACTTTTATACCTGAATAATAGTCCCTTGTGTATACCTGCTACATTTTCTTTATACATTCATCTATTGATGGAGGTTTAGGTGAATAATATATTGGAGAAAGGACACCCTTTTTAATAAATGGTACTGGGAAAATTGGATATCCACTTTGGAAGTCTAGCTCCTAATGCAGGGTTGATGTGCTTCCCTCTTCAAATCCAGACAGAGACTCATTCAATTGAGATCTTAAAGCATTCAAGATTGGAGCCTAGATGGAAACACGAGGTGCAGAAAGACACAGGAAAGGAAAGTACAGTGGTACCTTCATTCATGAACTTAACTGGTTCCATGATTCTGGGGAAAATGACCCTAGTCAAGTTCATCATCACCCAAGAAGAGTTTGTGAGCAGAAGCAAAATTTTGCTGAATGCTTCTGTTTGCAGACCAAGTTGTTCATGAACAGAAGCATTCATGAACCAAAGTATTACTGTACTTTTTCACACCAGGAAAGAAAAGAAAGTAGCTCTTAAAACTAATGTTTATAGTGGTCCTTCTGCCTGCCTCAAAAGTGCAAGGATCCAAGTTCAATCCCTGGTACCAAAAAGAAAGCAAAAAACAAAACTAAAACTAATGTTCAGGACTGCATGACAAGTTATTTCTCAGACTTACCGAGAGTATTTCACTACATTTTTTATGCCATCACTTCACATGACGTGTCAAATATAGACACCCTGAATACCCAAAAATCAATAGCCTTTCTATACACAAATAACAGACAGACAGAAAGAGAAATAAGGGAAAAAATTCCTTTTACAATAGCATCCAAAAAAATGAAGTATCTAGGAATCAATCTAACAAAAGAAACAAAAGATCTCTACACTGAAAACTACAGCACTCTGAAAAAAGAAATCGAAGAGGATATAAAAAAATGGAAAGATATCCCCTGCTCCTGGGTAGGAAGAATCAACATAGTGAAAATGGCCATACTACCGAAACTGCTATATACATTCAATGCAATGCCAATTGAAATTCCAACACTATATTTCACAGAACTAGAAAAAAGAATCCAAAAATTCATGTGGAACCACAAGAGACCTAGAATAGCAAAAGCCATTATAGGCAACAGTCACATGGCACCAGGTGTAACAATTCCCAATTTGAAACTATACTACAAAGCCACTGTGATAAAATCAGCATGGTACTGGCAAAGAAATAGGCCTGAGGATCAATGGAACAGACTGGAAGACACAAAAACAAATGCAGATGTACTCAGCTACCTCATCTTCGACAAAGGAGCTCACCATCCTCAGTGGAGGAAAGATAGCCTCTTTAATAAATGGTGTTGGAAAAACTGGGTATCAACCTGTCACAGATTAAAATTAGACCCTTATCTTTCGCCATGCACTAAATTAAAATCCAAATGGATTAAAGATCTAAATATTAAAACAGAAACATTAAACTTGCTGGAAAGTAAGTTAGGCAGAACTCTGGAAGACATTGGTATAGGAAAAGACTTTATGAACAAATCCTCAGTAGCACGGGAACTAGCAGAAAGAATCAACAACTGGGATCTCATCTTACTAAAAAGCTTCTGTACTTCAAAAGAAACCATTAGCAGAACTAAGAGACAATCTACAATGTGGGAAAAAATTTTTACCAGCTGTACCTCAGACAAAGGACTATTATCAAGGATACATAAAGAACTCAAAACAATCAGTCCCCCCAAATATAAAGACCCGATCCAAAAATGGGCATCCGAAATGAACAGACATTTCTCATACAAAGAAGTGAAAGCAGCAAGAAAATATATGAAAAAATGTTCCACATCACTGGTCATTCGAGAGATGCAGATGAAAACAACACTAAGATTCCACCTCACCCCACAAAGAATGGCTGCTATCAAGAAATCACACAATAACAAATGTTGGCGGGGTTGCGGGGAGAAAGGAACCCTCCTCCATTGTTGGTGGGAGTGCAGACTAGTGCAACCACTATGGAAATCAATATGGAGATACCTCAAAGAGCTTGGACTGGAGGTTCCATTTGACCCAGCCATCCCTCTGTTGGGTATCTTTCCAAGAGAACTGAAAGAATCATATCACAGAGAAGTATGTGCACCCATGTTTATAGCGGCACAGTCTGTAATAGCTAAATCTTGGAAACAACCTATTTGCCCATCCGTTGGAAACTGGATAAAGAAGTTGTGGTTTTTCTATAAAATGGAATATTACTCAGCCATAAAGAGCGAGAGAATAGATTCATTCATAGGAAAATGGATACATATTGAAGATATACTCCTAAGTGAAATAAATAAGTCCCACATGTGTAAATACCGAATAGTTTCCCTGGTGTGAATATTCTGCAACAATGCATAAGATTCTAATAAGATTACTGACATTTAGAAATGGGAGGAAAGGAGCTAAAGATGTAGGGAAGGTGTGATACGTAGGGGAAGAACAAAAAGGGAAAAGAAAAAAATGTGAGAGAATGAAAAGATGAAAATAAAGTGTTTGTAGATGGGGAGGGGAGGAGGGGGAGAAGGGAGGGCAGAGGTAAGGGGAAAAAAATGAGAATCAAGACTTGCCATGTAAAGGTACATGATCCCAACAATGAATGTAACTGTACTGTATCCCTAAATGTACCAATAAACTCAATAAAAAAAAAAAAATATAGACACCCTGACTAGTCAAGAACTTTCAGATTCCCATGAAGCATTGTGCATTTCAAAAAACTAGAAGAGACTTTGGATATTCTTCCTCTGAAGAAATGATAAATGTTTGAGGAGACAGATGTGTTTAATCTGCCTTAAACAGTACACAGTGCATACCTATAGGGAAACATGACATGCTACCCCATATGTAGGTACAATTTTATGTTGTTAATGCATCAGTTTAAAAATAGGAACACACAAACAAATAAAAACCTGCACCCTAACCTTGAGGTTGAATATCCTGGGCAACCAGCCTGACTCACTGGAGCCCACCACACTGGGTCCTCTGAGCCATGATCAGAGGAGAGGAGGAGGACAGAGGGTTTCCTCCCTGTCTACAGCTCCCTGGGGACACTGTGGGAAGCCAGTGGCTGTTGTCTCCCTTAGAAACCTCTCCAATCTGGAGTCAATCTTAGTTATTTACCAAACATGCACCATATAAACTATTCCAAACCGTGTTTACTTACTTGGGTCTAAAATCCTATGGATGGACAAAGCACACGTGGCCACAGAAAGAAAGAAAAGAAGAAAGATATCCTCACTGGAACCCAGTCCGGTGAATGCAATTTTTCTTTCTCTGAGAAGTTAAGTCCAGGTTTTAACCCTCTGGCATGAGATGTGGCCACACAACAAAATATATTGAATTACAAGATTATTTTTCCTTTTTAGTCAACTGCGTGTAAATAAATGATCAGGAGAAGCAAAGCTAATATAAAAGAGATTTGCCAATGAGTTCATCAGAAACAGAAGAATTTGATAGTTCTTTCTAGATTATATACGACTTCCATTTTCCCATGAGTTGAAACCTGATGACAAAAATGTTACCAACTTTTCCTTCCAATTTGACCGGGTAAGTGGATGAATTTACTAAGATTTTGTTTGCAAATACTTTCTTAAGGATTTGGTAATGGAAGATACTCTCTCTCAGGTAATAAGATGTATTTCGACTTGAGTCCCCAGCTCATTCAACTTGAAGTTTCAAGGGCTGCATTACTAATTCACAGGACTAGCGTGAGAATTAATTAATTAGCATTTGCAAGACGTTCATGTAAAAAGTGCGGAGAAGAATCAAATCTGGTGGAGTAGAGGGGCCTCCAAAAGGAGACCTTCTAGTACTTTTCTTCTTCATTCTAGCTAAGACTTGGAGTTTGGCCAGTGCCAAGATTCTATCTGGAAATTCTTGGACAATGGAAGTCTGATATTTGTAGTTGGGATTTGTGTGTGTGTGTGTGTGTGTGTGTGTGTGGCATGCTGTTAGTACTGTGTTTCTGTTAGGGCACAAATTCACACAATACCCCAGAATGGCTGGATTTTCTTTATAGCTTCTTTCATTGCGGGGAGTGTCTTTGTTCAAGGGTTAAACCTAAGGACATCAGCAGTGTGGTAGTTAAGAAAATATGTATGGTCCTCTTCTGGACACTAGCTCATCTTCAATTTTGATGGCTCTTCCTATTTTCCAGATCATCAATGTCAGAGATGAGTTTCTTTTGCCCTTCATTTGGGAGATGTCTGCAACCTTTGAAATCCTTCTCCAGGGTCTTCATGTCCATACATGTTATTTACTTTGTCACACAGTTCCAATCCTTCTGGTGCTGTTATCCAGCCTGGCATTATATCTAAGGTCCATCAACCTCTGGTCCCGAGTCATTAAAGCTCCTATTTCCCATCTTTGAGTTTTAGGACTGTACACAGCAGGCCAAGGTTGCAACCATCAATGATTCTGCCTGGTTAAATTTCTTAAAGCGAGTTTCTCTGCTTACTATACAAGCAGCATGTGACAGCAGGAAGATATTTCGCATATGCACTGCTCGCTGAGGACATGCCAGGCAGAATGTTCTTTGTGACCGAGAAGGCCTTGCCATCTTTTCATTCCACCCTTAACATAGGAAAAGGAAAGTGATACACAGATCAGCACCAAACACATGACGGGCTCCATTTGGCATTTATGAGAATGAGTCATTCAAGGCCAGTTGAGCTCCTAGTGAGCAATTGTCCTGGAAAACAGGATACAGTAGTGAGAATTATAAAGGTACTGACTTCATAGCACTTCTATTCTTGCACAAGAAATAGAAGGAAAATGTGTTCCAAGAGCTTCATATGTTTGTGTGTGTTTGTGTGCTTGAGACATGGTCTCAGACTGGCATTGACCTCCCCAACATAGCCCAAGCCATCCCCAAACTTGCAGTTCACCTGCCGCAGCTGCTGGGATTACAGATGTGTGCCGCCTCACCCAGAAAGGCTGTTTTAAAAAATCCAAACCAAACATCCTGCTACTTCTTAGTGACAAAAGTTTGAACATTTTAGTTCTTTTTCTGCAAATTCTCTTGGGCATGAGTACAGCTTCCCCAGTCTCATAGAGAAGCATCCAAAAATACTTTTATTCCAGCCATGTCCCTGATCCCTTGGGGACAGAAGCCTGGTGTGAAGTTACTAAAAGGAAGGCCAGGGCCAGGGCCTAGTCACGAGAAGGGCTGAGAGAGCCTAGAACTTCACCCTGAGGATGGCACAACCATTTACTGCATTGTCTCTCGGGGTCTGTGTACCTGCGATGCTTTCCACTCTCAGGTCCTGAGACCACTCGACAGGTGCCTGCTTGGCACATTGTCACTTAAGGGTGACTTGGGTTCCTGAGCGACACCCCACTAATTGTTGGGCTAAAGTCAATACTGATTTTGGTGCACATACTACCTTCATCTGCGAACTCAGTCACTCTACCCAAACAGCAAGAAATGGCCCCTGAGGAGGATTTGTGTCCCTTTTTCCTAGGACTTTGCAAGCAAATAACCCAACTGGCAAAGCCGCTGGTGTGACACCTCCCTGCAAGTCTTCTCAGTACACTGGTGCTCTGATGGCCCCTCAGTGACCGACAGCCCCAGGGCAAACTTAAGGGTCTCTACTCTTCCAGCATCTTCTTGTGTATCCGTCACATTCAACATTAAGGGGAAACTTTATCCTATTTATTCTTTGTTTCAATTTCCACGGACTGATATGTTTAGCCGAGGTTGCATTTTTTCATATGAAATATGGATTCTTAATACTATGGAAAGCCACGCTGGCATATTTTGGGATTAATTTCCTAGTAACAATGGATTTAATACAAAACATACTTCTATTGTAGCAAAGAAAAACCCAAAGGGAGCAATATGCATTTTGCAGATTCTGCCAAACAAGGCAATGTTTGTTTATGCTTCAGAGAAAATAAATTAATGTGTTTTGTTTACATTTGCATGCATCTTCCTAGAACACATGTATACACAAAACACAGTTGTTGTGTTATTATTAATATTTTTAGGGGGTCTTTTCCTGTCAGTCCATATGGCTTCTTCTAAATGGCTTTACCTTGACACCCTAAGAGAGAATCCTGTAACCCTTTTCTAACCTCTCATGACCTTTTTTACCTAAATAAAAATCCTATAAAACAATGGCTTCCACTGTACATTAGCTCTGCTGTTAGATTTCATGGAGATTTTATTTGTACACAAGTATATATCTTCTATGATCTATATATACACAGACCTTAGCTTCACACATAAACTGCATCCAGTGAAACATCAGTGAATTCTTTCAAAAAATGCTAACCTAAATAAGTAACTACTTTCAAAGTTTGGAAAATCTAAATTCCAGGCAAAGTAGTCATGCTTTTAAATAATTTGGTCTAAAGTCTATAATAGTCTTGAGTTTTATTCAAAAAAGATATTTTTAACTGTATAGTATACAAAAAAGTCCTCTCTGTGAAAATCCTTTCCCTTAACACAGCCCCAATACTTCTTTATTATTTCCTTGCTGTTGTTTATCCTGTGCAGTTCAAAATCAATCAAAAACATGTAAACCAAATATACCAACTAGTTATTAGTTATGTTTTTAAAACCTATTTAGCACCTTTGTTCTTTCATCCCTGTCTTCCTATTCTCTTTCTGTTCCTCTGCTTCATTGTTTTTATGGGTACATCTATAAATATTTAAAGATTTAAGTATCATATGTATTCTTTTTCTATGGATGGTTGTGTGTACACATAAAATATATTTATTTCTAGCTCTATCCACTGGCAGGGTTGCGAAAAATAATTCCCCAGAGACAATGATCACACCCAACACCCAGATCTTGGCTTCTAAACACCTTCCTTTGCTAAAAGGAGAAGAAGGAAAATGTATTTCCAGAACTCCAAAGCATTACTACTCAGTGTGAAAGTGTGTGTGCATGCATATGAGACAGGATCTGGCATAAATGACTGGTTTCAGAGCAAGGGCAGTTAATACAGTAACAAAAATAAGGTAATGTTTGTAAAATGATGAAAAGATGTCAGAAAGGCACCAGAAGGACCTGTGGTTGAACATCTCAGAAAGAGTTTGGGTGTCCACATACTGATAAGAATGAAGTACAATCAGTTAAATTAAATTGGAATGTATGAATTCATCCTGATATAACTGCAGGAGAACCAAAACTTCAATCTTAACATAAAACACCAACTAATAAATATGAAAGAAAGGATAAAACATTACCATACAGCTGCTGTCCTGGAGCAGTTAATTCAGGCAGGAATTTTCAGTGGAGGACAAGATTTCAGATTCGCACTGTCACCTATTTCTAATTGCCTCCCAAGGCATCGGAACATCGAATCCTGGGTACGATCACTGAAAGCATTAAGTACATCTGATGTTTGATTCGGGCACAGGCAGTGACTAGGCCATAACGGACTTTGGGTAACAGTGACTCTTACTGCTTTGAAACACATTAGCATTTCTCAACGATGACAGGCACAATGGCTGCTTCTGTCCTTCCTCAGAATATAGATACATGGAAAGGCCATAGGCACCCACAGCATATATAATTTCCATCAGTCAATTAAAGGTAAAATAAAATTTTTTAAGTTGTAGAGAGACCCTGACTATCTGGTGGTTGGCTTTGAGCAAAAACAAAGAGAGCAGACATGGAGAACAAAGGGTGAACCTCGCCATCCTCCTTGAATCACAGCTACTGTGCAGAGCGTGCTTGCTCTGTGCCTGTGATGTCGCATTTTATTTTCACCACAAGTACTGAGACAGTGCTGATGATTTCCTCTCTAAGGAGACATTAGAGAACTTGTCCAAAGGCAGGGCTAGATTTCCAACCCTAACAGTCTGATTCTACAGTTGGACATTTCCATATAGCAATACCCTTGACAGGCCCGATCTGGTCTTATCTTCCAAAATTCAAAAGACAAGAAATAATATGCCTGAGTCTTAGCTCTCATGTTAATTTTCTGGCTTTAAAAGTTCGGGGCCGCACTGATGATTTTTAAGCTGTGAGGTTAGAGTGGTTTTGCACCAGATGATGGGGCCTTGACAACATCTGCAGAAGCTGTGCGGGGGTGGACGCGTCAGAGGGCGGTTTCAGAGCGACGCGGGAGGCCTTGGTGTCCCACCCCACGTGCAGTCCTAACCTGTGCAAGTTCACTCCAGCCCGGTGAGCGCAGACCTGTGTCTCCACTGCTCATAGCAGAAGGTCCGCTCTAGGAAGAAGACGACTGATACAAAAATAAAAATAAAAATAATAAATGGGAGCCATCAGGTGCTGCATGAAGAAGTGAATTCATGTGCATGATTTAGTGACATTCAGCAAGTGCTGTGATCTCGAATCAGTTCTCCTGCCACTTTTGTATCAGCTCTCCTCCGTTTCTGCACAAATTGGAGCTAGTAATAGGCCCAAGGTCAGGATTAAGTAAGAATATGCATGAGTGGGGCTGAGAGCCATGCTTGTCACAAAATACATGCTCAATAAACACTAGCTATCACTATTACTCTTATTATTTATTATGAGACCCCAAAGGCCAGCAAAAGTTAATCAATTTGCTCCTACGGCACTGACGACTAACACATCTGCACCTGTCTGAACGTGTACGTCATCCACTCTTAATTTCACTACACATCAGAGTCACACGTACTGAGCGGAACTGGGATTATCAGAGCTTCGCTCGTGTCTCCCATTTGTCTCGGGAGCATCCAGTCCTCTGGCACATTTCATAAGTAATTATGGGGAGCTCTGTAAGTTATGGCCAATTTTCTTTCACCCTTGGATGCAAGTGGTTTCTTCGCTTTCCATATTTCAAGCCTCGGCTGAGAACTTTCTACCAATTACTTTCTTCTTTTCCCAAAAGGCCACCATTAATTTCTAATTATAAACTTTTTTATCTGCAGTTTGGGGGTTTAAATAAAATTTAAAATACAGGTGGTAAGAATGTTTGCCATTTTATATTCATCATATTGCCATGGCCTTTCTGGTTTTTTAGAAACGTTTGTTTTTTGTTTTTTGTTTTTTGTTTTTTCAGAAAAATTTCTTTCTTAATATAACTTAACCTAATTTCATTAAAATTACCTTGCTCAATCTTTGCATCCTTCTCCCACTGGGTATTTTGTGCTTTAATATATACCCCTTTTTATTCTAAGCAGATCATTTCTTGGCCTGTAGAGAATTTGAAATATTTCTCACCTAATAATAGTTACATTTTTCTTCATTAATGTCAAGAGACAGTACAGTTCTTTTATTTAACAAAGTCCTGTCTTTTTCAATACTTGGGAGTTTAAGTTTACCCTTTTGCTCTGACTCACTGCATTTCTTCACCCAAACTTGCCAGTTTAAAACTTAAAAAGCAGTGCATACTTGTTGGTAAAGGAAAGGGAGGAAAAAAAAATCACAAGTGACTATCTAGCAATATTCTGCAGATGTGTTGACCTTTCTGTCACCCAGGTGACTGAGGTTAATCTTCACTGAAACTGTATGAGGTTTGTCACCATGATGGTAATTTCCCAAAGCCATCCTACCATTTGGTAGCATATCTGTCAACTTCAAAGCAAACATGTGATCCTTTTATTCCTCAATCTTTCCTACAATGAGACACTAAATCAATCATTTATTTATTATATTATACATATAAACATGATAATAACATTCCACCACCTGCTAAGAAAAGACCACTGTGAAGGGGAGGCAGCTGATGGTGGACAGAGGCTGAGTTCTGGGGCCCCATGAGCCATGCACCCTGCAGGTAACAGAGTCTTGGAGACATCTCCCACGTGAAGCCCTGAGAAAGGCTGATTGTGGCAGCACAATCTGGAAACCAGTTGGGTAGAAAAACGAGCTGCGTTCATCCAGCAATGAGCCACCAACGGACGTTCTCATGAGCCATGATCCAGGTTCTCATGAGGCAGACTGAGCCATGATCCAGGTTCTCACGGGGCAGACTGAGCCATGATCCAGGTTCTCATGAGGCAG
>NW_022900917.1:8643248-8678308 GCF_012274545.1 Fukomys damarensis | reverse complement strand
GGCAGACTGAGCCATGATCCAGGTTCTCATGAGGCAGACTGAACCATGATCCACGTTCTCACAAGGCAGACTGAGCCATGATCCAGCCTGAGTTGCTCCCTAACGGGTCAAATGTGAATCGGTCAAATGTGACAGTGCAGTGGAGTGGGAGAGAGGCTCACTGAGTGTCAGGAATGAGTCCCCAGCCTGGGGGAAAAGGTACAGATGGGGGTGTCAGTAGACCACTCATGTGGGGCAGAGGCTGAGAGCTGGGCTTAGTAGGGACACAGTCACCCCAGCTCATTCATTGCCTTTCCCAGTTCATCCTCTAGACTTCCTCTTCCCGAAATCCTATCCAAGACAAGGTGCTGTTCAGCCACAAAAGCACTGATCTGGAGTAGATGGGGAAGCAGTGATTCTTTCCTCCTCTGAATTCCCAGTGAATTCAATGACTTGCTTATGCAATAAGAAAAAACCCAGTCTGCCTTCTGTGAAAATTACCTGTGAATCCTCTGTTAGATGGTAAAAAAAACCCTAGGACCAAAACACATCTGTTCTTTGTCTCTTTGTATTCTCAAGAGAGCTAAGCCATTACTGAGTTGGACACTTCTACAATCCAAATCATTCTAAGAGGTGAAATGAAGGGTGGCGTTAGCCATTTGAGGGGAATGTGGCATCTGTCACATAACCAGAAGCACCCTGAAGGCAGGTGACACACTGTGAAGCCTTGTGTGTACTGCATTCCACTTAGTGCTTATCTCTGTGCTAATTAGTGCCTCATTAATATTGGTGAAAAGACATCCATAGAGAGGCCACCTCTTCTCTTTTTTCTTTACCCAATCACTTACAGTATTTATCTTTTCAGGATGGCATCTTAGCAATGAACATGATCTTAGCAGATTTTGTTTATGTAAATTAGTCATAACCTCCTTCACTCAGATACACAGCTATCTTCTTGCCAACCTCCTATAGCCCTTGCATTTATTTGTATAAAGACACTTTAATACTTTTGTGGCTTTTTTTTCCCATCAGCATCATATGTGACAGACAATCACATCCTCTGCCTAATTTTTTGAAAAGCTGCTAGCTTTCCAGTGTTGGCAGAGCACACTAGGAACTAGAGTCTGGCCACAAAAAGGCACCAAAGCAGACAAAACTTAAGGTTTGCAAAGTAGTGATGCTCTACAACCTGTTGTACAGGGTGTGAAATTAGATCCTATCAATATCACACTCATCCTACCCCCAGAGCGAATGTCCCTGTGTGACAACAGCAGGCTGTGCTTCAACCCAAACGATAGAACACAATTTTCAACAATTATATTTTTTGGAGCAGAATCTCTCCACAAGTATTAGCATACTATTGCTTGGCCTGTAGCTAATCCCAAAGTTTCTCTGGGGAGAAGTGGCCACCACCAGCTTTAAAAATAGATGCTGTAGGGCAGTTTGAAGCAAAGCAAGCATTCGCTAGGGTGACGGCAGAAACCTTCCAGGGTTGAACATAATACAGAGTAACGTGGAGACGCTACTTCTGAAACCTGGAAGGAGCCGTCGGGCAGATTATGTAAAGGAATATGAGAGGCCATGTCTTTCTTGTTTCCTTTTTCCCTCCCTCTTCTACTCTCTCTTTTAATCCACATTTGTCCAGCCACAATCTTTTGTTGAATATTTATCAACTCTGTGCAAGACACTGTTTAAAACTTAAAACTCAGGGATGATCGAGACAAGAAAGGGTGAACCCAAAGGACAGAGGGATTCCCACACAGATCATAAAGCCAACAGATTTTAGGGTATTACAGACTGCAGGCTTTGCAAAATTTCTACGTTGAAGCCCAGTCACCATTTTGAGGATGGTAGAAGCCCTTGTGACAGGTTTCTTCCCTTCTAAAAGAAGCTCCTGGGGGCACCAGGTGAAGACTAAGCAAGAAGGCCATCATGAAAACTGGCCTTCATCAGACACCAAATCTGTTGACACCTCGATCCTCTATGTCTCAGCCTTAAGAACCACAAGAAATAAATTCCTTTTATTTGTAAGCTGCCAAGTTTATGGCATTTTGTTTTAGACCCAATAAACTAAGACACAGGAGAAGTCTAGAGAAATCTTTGTTACCATTAGCTGGTTTCTGCACATTAGCAAGCAACATTCAGCTTAACTATTACCTACACTTATATCTCTATATATTCAAAGGATCGGCAGAGGTAAAGGAGCTCCATTTCAGGAAAATTAGCAGAGACCTACAAACAAGAAGAGTCCTTACGTCTACGGCCTTTACCCAAAAATCTCATTTTTTTGTTAGAGAACACTAGGAGTTGGAACATTTAAAACATTGTGATTCCTGGTAAGACTCTTACTGGGGATAAATTTCTCTTTCAACAAGCACTTAAAAAAAAAAGTAAATTGAACTTCGAATGAGCTTCAAATGCCAGGGTTCAGTAAAGCAAGAAAATGAAGAGAAACAGTTGGGAAAAAGAGATACAGATAGGCCATGTGTGTGCATGTGTGTATGTTCACAAGTTTCAAATATAAAGTCTTGATCAGAAACGTAAGATCGTATTTTTCAGAAAAAAACTCCAAAATAGGTCAACAGTCATCAAAAGGAAAAAACTATAGGAATATTCTTTTAGACCAAGTGAAGTAAGTGTTTTGAGTGTCTATTTAAATCACAAGCCTCTGACAGAAAGCTGCAAAGACGCACTGTATTCCCTCATGGAATCCTTTTTCCTTTTCTTTAGATTTTTCAAAGGCTCTATTTTGAAAATTGACAAAAAGCAATCTCTGTATTTTAAAAACCACACTTCAGGGAGGTTAATTAATGCATTCAAAGCAACCAGCCAGCTCCTCTGGTCCTGGTCGAGTGCTTTTTCCTCTACTTCACAGTAGCCACTGATTTGCTAAATAGTTCTCTGATTTTGATGATGCTGCCTCCTATTTTAATCTCTTTGCTTTATCAAAAAGAAATCTGATGTTCTAATATTTGCCTGACTTTGGGATGACCCTAGCTACAAAAGAAAAGACATCTTGCATATTCTTGGAAGTAGCAGAGAAAGTTCCTAGACTTTTTAAAGGCAACATCCCTTGAGAAAAACTGACACAAACCCCTTCATGTTGGACCGACCCAGAGAAGCCTTTTGGCATCCCCTTATAGCCATGCTTTCAGAAAATTGTGTGTGTGTGTGTGTGTGTGTGTGTGTGTGTGTGTGTGTTAAGGTGTTGTTATTGACTCTTCTCTGGCTGCAACTTGCCCTCACCCCCTGATACCTGAGATAATTTACAAACACATAGATTCTTAAAATCCATTCACTGAGTAATGCATTCAGTTACTAGCGCATCCAAGAAACATGCATTCAACCCACTCACACTCATTGTGAAGGACTTGATACCCATCTTTATTGCTACACTGAGTGTGTGTGTTTAAGTGGTGGGAACTCGTTTAAAAGACCACTTCCCAGAATTCCAGGCCATGTTTCCACCTGTGCTCCAAGACAGTCGCTCAGGAAGTTTCCTTGATGCTGGGATCTGTTCCCTATGTTCCATGTAGGAAAACAGTTGTCTTCCCTAAAAAGACCCCCGCAGGGTGCTGGAGGCAGAAACAGATCGCTCGCCCTTCACAGTGGTGCAGAGCAATGCACGACTTAGTGCAGAAATGAGTGAGAACAATCAACACCTTAGTACACAGAGCTGAGCAATGAAAATATCACAGAGCGCAGAAAACATAATGAAAGACTCCATGATTTGAAGGACTTTGGAAACTGTCTCTTCAGATTGGTTCCCAAGTGAAATCTAGACTTGTGTAAACTGGAAAAAGGGAAGCCACAGCCCCAACCTTACCCTAGTCTCCCCCTCATTGTTGCCTTCACCCTATAGGATTATCACGTCCTGTTTCCTTTATGTCAACCTGTTTTCATCCTCTGAAATCCTCTTTTTTATTCTTTGCCTTCTTTGCTTCTTTTCTGTGTGTTGTGTGCCACCGAATTCAGGTTGTTTGAGAGTAGAAATGTTACTTCTTGGTCATTTGGTCTGGCACATTTAGAATCCCACTGGCACACAGCACCCATCAGCACTACTTGAATGGAGGGGTAGTTGATATGGGACCTGACAGCGGCCTCTTTCCTCCTACCTCCTCCCTAGGATAGTAATAACCTATTTTTGTCTTTGATCTTAATCTACAAGTACTGGGACATTTAAATTAAGTAGTACAAAAACTACATCAAATCAAAGGAAAACATGCAGGAGATCAGACAATGAAGACTGAGTCCTAATTGATCTTCTCTGCAAGCAAGAAGCAGAAAAATGGCAAACTGCGCCTCCTTTGGTAACATGCAAACACACCAGCACATTGCAAGTTCTAGAGGAGAATCAATACTGCTAGATGGGAATGTTTACCGCGTGCACGTTGTACAGAACAAGCGCAGATGAATCTTCCACTAACTTCATTGCTCACTCCCATGTCTAAGTAAATCAAAGTGAGGTGAGCCAAACGCTCGGAGCTCCTTGTCCACTAGCATCCCTGATTCCCCTCATTCCAAATTATCTTCGTGTCTTTTGTCTTTCATCCTCGTTTGCCCCCTAGTCAAAGATAAACTCATAGACTGGTTCCTACAAAGATATATTTATCACATGAAACTAGATGCAACTCACAAAGTTGGGACCAAGAAACAATTTGAAAAACTACCATCAGTCTATTTCAAATATTATCAACAAAAGAAAGGAGAAAAATAAATATTTGATATAAGTAACCACTAAGATTTAGAATTTGTGTGAGAGCCGTACTTTCCTTTCTATCAGAAATCTTCCTTGAGGTGAAATCCTTTCGGGCCCAGGCCCACAGTCCCTGCGAATGTGCCCACCTGACCCACCATCACACATGCAGTTTGCTGCCTCTTTTCACAAGTGATTACTACTCCTAAAATGCATTTCCTTATGCTCTGATTGCTATTTTAGGGATCATAAATCAATTAACTCTGAAAAGAAAACATGAATATTGCAAGCTTCTTTAGGAGGGAGAGAGGAAGGCTGCTAGACCGTCTCTGCCATCCCAAGAGGCAGCACCCCTTCCAAAACAATGGCCAAGGACAGTCTGATCACCAGGCACCTGCTCACTTCTGCTCTGCACAGCCTGCATCACGTCAGCCACCAAGCCCGTGCTGAATGCAGTTTTGAGTTTGTCTGGATGAAGTGGTTGGTAATTAGTTCCTTTTACATTTGGTAATTTTGTTAACACAACTCAGTAGGTGTCTTGTTAATTTGTTCATTACTAGGTGGATGAAAATGTGCGTCTCTTGTGTGAATACCAATTATTCCTAAATGAGGTAATTTCACCAAGACAGTGAAATTTCCCCATTCTTCCCTGGTTTAAGAATATCACTGCCAGGAAGGAACAGTTCCAAACACAGAGAGCTGGGGGAGCTGGAAGAGGGTGCTCTGCCTAGTGAAAAAGAGGGGGCCATGCCTGATTAATTGTGCAATTCTAAGGAAGCCTGTTTGGGGTGAATGGAATTTAGGGGAAGAAGCAGAACACGGTGGTGCTGTGCATCAGATGGCCCTGGTTGTGCAGCTTCTCTTTCTAGCAGTGAAAGGGACCGGTCACTCTGGAGAAGTAAGAGCAGGCACCACATCATCTTCTGGGCAACTTGATCACGCTTCAGAATTCTTACCACCAGTGAACAAACAAAAATACATCTCAAGGTCTTCAGCAAAGAGTTTCCAAATTCTGCTCCTATCCTCTGCTCTGAAACATGTCTTTCTTTCTACATCAAAGCAGCTAATCAAGTCTCCGCCTTACATTACTGAGGTTTTGGAAGATTAAACAAAACATAACTCCTGTCTTTGGCTATGTCATGTATAAGGACAAGAAGTGGGGTAAGTACATCTCTGAGGGAAGTAGAGAAGAAGGGGATTGTGTTCGCTGAGAATGAGAAGTGTTCTTTTTGCATTTGTACCCCTGACCACCACTTATTCCCGGATCACAGCACACAGTTCTGTGACTCCTGGTTTCCTCCTAAGTGGGTCCTGCTGTATCCACTCAGTTAACACACATTCCCTGTGTTCTAAGAGGAGGAAGGCTGATTGCTGCCGTTCAATCAAGGGAGTTAAGATTCACAATGCAAAATGGAAGGGCTGGAGTGGCTCATCCTGGGGATTAGGGTGCCGTGGGTCCTTCTGCCCTTCTGTTTTGCCCTATCCCCAAGGACAGAGAACAAGCAGACCTGCTGATCAGCTTTCAAAACACCTTTGGGGGGCACTAGAGCAATAGGGGCAATATGATGGCCTGTGTCCTCCAGAAAAGGCCATGAAGTCACCAGGAATTCCCCAAACCACCTGCTGCTCATCTGTTCTCTTCCCCCGCATCCTGTCCCCAGACAATTCCCCTCCCAACAAACCACGGCAATTTGTCTGTTTCCCTCCTTCCCCTCAGGCAGCCTTCAGGACCTTTCTCAGGTCGTGGAGGAGGTAGGAAAGAGTTACTGTGTATCTCACCATTTTGTTCTTGGGTACTGTCTTAGAGCAATCGCATTCCCTTGCTGATGAAATTATTCTTTGATCCCTGAGTGATGAACACAGTATCTAAGATATAGTAGTTGATCAATGAATACTGCTACTATTAGTAATATAGATAATAAAGGATAAAAATTACGAAGGCATCAAAGCACTGTCCCAAACATTTTACACATTTTAGCACATTTAATCCTTAAAATAGCCATAAGAAATAGAAACTATTAACAAACCCCATCTTGGGATGAGAACCCTGAGACAAGAGAATTTAGATATTGTATTCAAGGTGACAGTGTTGGAAGGGGGCACTGCAACAAGTGTCCGTGACCTCTGTTACCGTTAACTTTTCAGGAGCAGGAATTGTGCCATATTTTTCCTGCTATCTCTCAGAATGTTTTGCAAAAAAAGTCTGTCATGCGGATAGCAGCATAGCTGTTAAGAACTGAGGATTGTGAGTGGTCCTGTCTGCCTTGGGATCCTGTGGAATCCCGGCTCCATCACTTTCTGGCTGTGTGACCTTGTGCAATGCCTCTGAGTTAATTTCCTCTTCTTATGCTGCAGATAAATCATCACACTGTCTCTCGGGGCTGCAAAGCTTTAGCTCAGCACAGAACCTACTCTGCATTAGGCATTCAATAAATATTAGCTATCGTATCTCAGTGGTGAACCTGGCTCTAACTATCCAGTGAGAGCTCAGTAGCTGTTTGCCAGGAGAATGAAAGTCTGGGTAAATGAATGAGAGAGAATGCGATGCCCGCCCTCCATTCTTTTCTTCCAGGCCTCCGGGAGCAAAGCACAGTTGTCAGCCTGTGGACCCTGATCCTCTGTTCACACCTCACAAGCAGTAGAGGGAACATTGAAAGGCAGGTGTCTTATTCCACAGAGCTCTGCTAAAAGCAGGACTGACACATTCTGCACTTTTTCAGCATGAGACCCTATGGAAAGGAAGGCTCCTGAGCTAAAATGTAAAATGGGGACACATAAGGAGAAAATGAGTCTCTAGGTTGAAGCCTTTACAGGGTCATCCGCCACAGATGTGGGAAATCTGCTGAGCTCAATGAAATGGGGACACCTGAGTGAAAAACAGGCTCTGGGAGACTTCAACTCAGAACGTTTTCCATGCTGGATGGGAGCCAAGTCCGTGAGAAATTCTGCTGTCATTTCCTTTCACAGCCACTGGCAAACAAGTGTAAAACCGAGTGAGCTGAAGAGACAGGCATGGTGGCAGGGATTTAACAGCAGAGTTAAGTAGATGAGACAGAAATATGCTTCGGGACTCAAGAGAGCTGAGACATGGAAGACAGAGAGCAGAGGCCTGTGCACCCAGAGTCCAGACCATTTAAGAATGGCACTGCTTTCCAAGTAGGGAAGTAAGCAAAGCAAACAACTCACACTGGGATGGAAGCCACGTCCGGGCTGCTGGATCCATTCCTCTTGGGTCCCTTCTGACTTTACCATCCTAGAAGCCTGCAGCTGGGCCTGAAACTAAACATGACTTCTTCGGAGAAGCATATGTAGAGTATAACAAATTAATGCTAACACATTCATTCAATTTCCATCTATTGACACATCATTTTTCACTTTGACATTTTTTATCCCCAAAGGGGCTGTTTCATCAGACATGGAAGAAGAGCACCAACAAAGGAGGGTGCCTTTATGATGCTTTTTGGTCGACTCCAATAGCTCTGCCAAGACCAGAGACCACAAGGCGTCTTTGCACAGACGAGTTCAGAGACAACGTGGTTGGTTCCCAGCATGCAGAGCATCTGGTCCGGAAGGGTGGCAGGGCAGATCTTCACAGTAGGTGAGGAGACCTCTGCTGCAAAACCACCAAGTGACAGAGCCCTCAAGGAAATCATTTGTGCTTACCAAGATTAGAAGAAAACTTCAAAGGAATTTCAATTTCCTTACTATGGGCTTAAAGACATCCAAAGAGGGAAAAGCAGACTTGGAAAGAAGAATAACAAAGCTGCTTAGAATTCATGGAGGTTTTGCGCAGGTAAAAATCTCTAGGGGCTCTTTCCATCACCTTATCAGCCGTGGTTATTAATGCCTCAACCAGAAATTATCTCCATCAGGAGATTGTGCGTTCCTTTCCCTAGGTTTTGCAGAGGAATAAATTAGTTCACAGAGAAGATGAGTGGGTTTGCCTCAGGCCCTACAGTGAGTCATTGCCAACTGAAGAATTACACCTCTGAGCTCACACCTTCAGGATCAATCTGCTCAGATCCACCAGACAATGGCTTCAAAAGCTTTTATGGCAATTAGAGTAGGAACTCTGTCTCCTGTTAGGACACACCTACCCAAGTCTCCTTTTGGACCCTGGCATGGTTGCTGCCAGGGAGCAAAGAGCAAAAGACATAATTCACTGAAAGTACTTGGAGTTCTTCTATCTCCAGGCAGACTTTGTAATGGCAGAATCCATACCTTATAAGGAGAAAAGTCTCGCGATGCAAATTTTCTCCCTGGCATGGCTTGGGAGGAGGAAAAGTTTGGGTGTGGGGGAGCAGAGAACCAGGAATCGAATCAGTTTGTTCTTCAACTTGCAACCGACACTGAGTGCAACTAATATTACCCCATTGCACTGTTCCTAACCTGATAGCCCACAGTTCTTGAATGAATGTCTTTTTCTTTCTTGCAAATGTGTACCATATATTAAGGAGGACTTAAGGAGCTCTGGATTTCCCACTCCACTTGCTGCTCTCTGCCAAGTGGAGTGGCAACAACATTCACAGCAGTCCCTCTGCGATCCAGACAGTCAGGTTTCGTGGTGGAAGCCAGCGATGGCCACAAAGAGTGCTGCAAATCTAGCACTAGACAAGGGAGCACAAGATAAGGGAGGGCACTGTGCTAACGATGGTTCTACAAGCACTGGTTATTCTTTCTTGGGCCAGCAGTGGGGACAAAGCAGGGAAGAGCCCTGTTCCAGAAATGCATAATCTAATAAAGTAAATTAGTCACTGATGTTCTTCTCCAGGAAAGACAGTTGTGATTTACCACACCCTTTGCTTTAGCTTATCAGTAGCACTTTTTAATCAGATGGCAAATTTTTCGTGGGTCTACTTGGCCCAGCAAAGGCTGTGCTACCCAAGTTTTAGAGAGCAGTTTTGTGGCTCCTGTACATTCTTCCCCAGCCCTGAATGAAAACAGGCAGAGAGCCAGCCACTTATTTTCCTGAGAGATAGCTTGAAGCTGGACTTAGCTTCAGGGATCAGGTCCTTATCCTGTTTTATTTTATTCTTAGTGCTGAGGATTGAACCCATAGCCTCCTGTGGGCAAAAACTTTACCTCTGTCCTTGTCCTGATCTTAGGAAGGGGTCCTAACCTGTCTGAAGACTGGGTGGGCTTTCTATAGCAATGAGAATTTGCCCCTCGGTCTATCCAGTTGTACTCCCATTTCTGATAATGTTTAATGTCAATTCACCCCTGCATCTGGGTTTCAGAGAGGGAGGTGAACTCCGCGTTATACCCCAACGAAAGTTATTTTCTACTTTCTACAAGAAGATTTAACTTCTCATCTTCACTGCAATGATAATTTTCTGAGTCCCCTAAAAGCAACTCATCCCTGTGACCGTTTATTGCAAGTGCCTCGAGTCTTGCTTCTGGAAATTAGAAGCAGAGTAACCTGGTTTCCAATTGAATATCCAAGGGTTTTTGTTTGTTTTTTTTAAAGTACTTACGTAAGCTGAGACAGGAAGGCTTGCCTTGATACTCCCTGGGAAGGACCTCGGGGGAGAAATGCATGACTCATGTCAGGATGCACCCCAGGACTGCGCGGCTCTTTGAGCTTTCTGCACTCAATGGATGCCTTTCTGCTCTTAGGCCTCCGAATCACCCAGCCAGGCCGCCACAATAATAGCCAGGCAAAACTTTATCAAAGGGAGAGAGGGAGAGAGAAAGTCCTGTCAGATGCTGCTGCCAGCACTTCGCCAGCCAGGTGAGCTTTGTTCTACTGCCATTCTGTCAAGCTTAACAAGCAGATAGTAAGAAAAGTTTATAGAGAATCCAGATGAAAAGTTGTCAGTAGAGACAAGAGCTGTCAGTGGGCACTGCGAATCACAGCTGGGTGTAGACTCCGCCGCAACTGGCTGAGAGCGAAAGGGTTTGATATGGGATCAGCTGCTTCCAGCCCCTGCTAGAAGCAAGGTTTAATCATCTGGCACCCGAGAGTCTGGGGCTCCACCTGGAGGGAGACAGCCCCTGGGAGTATGCTGGGCGTGAGCCTCATCATTAGATTAGAAACAAATGATGTTATTTGCGACATAGGTTCTTTGACTGGTCTCGACCTGGTGTGACATTTCCTACCCAGAACGCACACAAGGAGAGCAACAAGGGAAACGAGATGTCAGGAAGAGCCTGGAAGGAGATTAGGGATTTGACGTAAGGGCCTGGGGGGTGGTGCTTGAGAAAAGAGGGAAACTGGGGAATCCAAAAGGCTAATGATTCAGTCTCCCATCCACCGGGTGAGCTGAAGGAGACCTTTTATCAGTTTGCAGGAAAAATATTTTTTTTCCTGAGTCCTCATTCCTTTCATCTGAATGCCTTTTGAGGTGTGTCTGAGTCCAGATGCCTGTGAAGGGCTGTGTGTCATCAAAGCACCCAAGGGGAAGTTTCAAGGCCCTGAGATGATGCAGTCATTCCCTAGGCCTGCTCATTTGCGCCATCCTCCTGCTGAGTCCTATTTCTGCAGGTCACAGTCGATTTGAAAATCATCACTATATTGGTTCTTTAAAACAAAAACAAAGTTTGGCGTTTAAAAATAACAACCCCGGAGATGGAGGGAGGAGAAGGGTGAGGAGAAGAAGGGAGCATAAAAAGAATAAAGTCGTGCTACGTGGATGCACCGACTCCCTACGATGAATGTGATCATTAGGGACTGCAAGCATGCACAAATAAAAATTGTAATTAAAAAAGCACCCTCATCTTCTAAGTGCATAAATCTCTTCTGTTTCAGCTGTGCATCTTTCAAATGAAGGCAGTTAATGCATAAAAGATAGCGGTATAAACTGCAGCCAATTTTACACAAAATCATTTAAATCTCCTTGTACATATCTGCTAGCAACAGTGCTTACATGGAGTAAATTCCTTCTGACTTGAATCACAAAGATATTTTTATTCATAAAGATGAAATTCACATGAATAAAAGTAACCATTTTAAAGTAAACAGTCCAGTGGTGTTTAGTTCTTTCAGTGTGTTATAAAATGTCTCCCGCTCTCTAGTCCAAAATGTGCTTAATCATCCAAAAAGAGAAGAACACTTCCCACTAAGTAGTTAGATGATGACCCTTCCTGTTCTGCCCATCAGCCCCTGTGCACAGTTGCATCTTAGAACTATATTCACACAGGCTTTGTTGTGGTTGAGTAAGGGCCATGCCCATTAGACCCTCACCAGCCCAGTCATGTTGGGTTAGGGGTTTTCTTAAGGTCTAACCACAATTAAGATCTTGAGTCTAGACACAAATACTCTCAAAGACAAGTTCCCTACCACTTTAGAATTGTATTACATTGATCAAAGCTACCGCAGCCATGAGCCAAGATTTCTACAGTCTTTCCAGACGATTGTCGTTTGCCTGTGTGTATAGTTGGTGGGGTTTTCTTTAAAGCCAAATGATAAAGCTCAAGTTCATTTCACGGAGATTTCTTTGAGATCTCCGCTTTGCAGGTGAGCAATGCAGGTGCCTTCTCAGAGTTAAATGCTGTGCTGGCTGACAGATTTATATCTGTGGACAGATTGGAAATCACAAACTCTGTGTCTCCAGCCCGCCCCCCCTGCACCTCCAGGACATTACACACATGCACACCGACTTCCATTAGAATCCCTCTATTTTTAGTTACACATAACTTTGAAAGACGTTTCCCTTGGAAAGTTTGAAGGTTTTCAGCAGTTATTTTTGAGATTCCTAAGAAGGAAAACCTAGCTTTTTCCACCTCAGAAATGCCAGCTTTTTTTTTCTTTTTTACGTCTGACTGCAACAGCCAGATTGTAACATGCCCTTATTCCTTCTCATGTGACTCTTCCTCATTCAAGGCAAGGAGTTTTACTGAATCCAAAAGAAAAGTAACTCACTTAAAAATACTTTTCTCCATTGTACAGTAAGAAAAAAATTGTCTAATAAGGTTCGTTTACACTGTTACCTGAGGCTGTTAGAGGCTTATGCAAAGTGCATTGCATAATTCCTCCAGGCTGTTAGTAGGTGTATTTTCTCCCAGAACTGGAAAGGAGTGAATTTTCAAAGAGATCAGGATGCCAAAAGAAAAAAAAGCAACTATAAAAATGTTCATTCTGAGGGAAGGGGGAGGGAATGTTTGTACTGATTCAAGGGAGAGTTTTTCTCTGCCCCTTGTATTTGGATTTCTATTTTAAAACTGGATTTTTTTTAGCACCACTTCTGCAAGCATCGTAAGTAAATGGCACCAATAAAATTCAGTGTCCACTGAGATGTCTCAGGTGTGTGAACTCAGATTGCTTGGTCCTGAGTTGTCTCCTTCCATATTACTCTTCAAAAGGAAAGTCAAGGAATAATCTCTGTGATGAAGAGAAGGTCCCTGATACTATGGCCAAATAAGGTTCATTCATTTGATAATTTTTAAATATTTATTCCCTCTTTCGATTCTTAAAAAAAAATGCTTACTGTTGAAGTTAGACCTAGCCTATTCCAAAGGAGAAAACATCATCATGCCATAGTTGGTCACAAAAAGAGATTATTCTTTCAGTTTAATGATTGATCAATTGAAGACCCAGCCAAATTTTGGAACTGTACACTGGTTATTTCACTCGGTATATTTGAAGCTCATTATTACGGGTCCCACACATATACACATGCACAGTGGAGCATAGCCATGCCTGTACGCTCACACATGTGTCTTAGTAAGCACAGTGAAATTATAAGGCAAAAAAAGGAAAGTGACACTAATCCACCTGTTCGCCCACTATTTCCTTCTGGGTAGACCTGTAATAATTTGTTATACCAAAGAAAATATTCTTGTTAGTACTGGGGCAATGAGAAAGAAGACAAGAATGGAAATCACAGAAGCCTATTGAACATTAAGCATTAATTCAAGAATTAACCCAAATGTCTTCAAATTATATAGTTTACTAACTGTAACACCTACATCAACTCCTGTGGTTCTCCTATATCCCAGGGAGGTCACAGTGAGTACTTTTATTCTTAGTCTCTCTGGAGGAAAGACTTCAGTGACCCCTTCATCCTACTTCACAGAGCTGTGACTTGGCCCAAACTACATTAAATGTCAACATCTGTGTTTTTTTACCTACATGCTCACCCCTCACATTAAAACTTTTCGTGTCAGTGTTTCCACTCACTCCATAAACATTTAGTAGAGTAGACAAGAGCCTTCTCGTTGTGAAGGGAATGTGATTCTGTGGAAGGGCAAGTGAGATATGGTCCTTCCGCTTAAGGATAAGAGGTCAGGAGCACAAAAATCCAGAGAAAAACATGATCATGATCGTTATGGCAGAGGGGGACAAAAGGCAGTAGAGGCTCACTGAAGGGAAAGGTGACAGCTGGTAGGAGAACATCATGGAGGAAACTGAATTTTAGCTCGGTCTGCAGGTCAAGGCAAGATTATAGGAGAAAAATGCAATTGAAAAAACAGTAGGAAAGATTCAAGCAAAGTCTAAATAAATGCAGGATGCATATCATCTGGTGAAAACATCCCTGCTTTGGGTGTCTTCCTCACAAGCTGATCTCTGGCTTCTTTTTCTAAAAATGTCTTATTCTTAAGCAAGGTTATATTATCTCTAAATCAACCTTCAGAAAGATCTATGCCCTTACAAATGTGTGTTTATCACAGAAGTAACTGTTCACAACGATTAGAGCATTGGGGTTTCCTTGGCCTTTCTAAGAAGTGTGTACGTGTCTGTGTATGTATATGCGTGTGTGTGTGTGTGCAGTAGGAAATCCAGGATCATTCATGTTGTTAACTGATAATAAACACATAAAATGTGCCAACTACATACAGAGATTTGGCAGAAAAAAATTTATGTTTTCTTTATCTGAGACAGAAAAAGGACAATATTGCTTATATGTTCTTTCAACAGTTTTGGCAGTGAGTGGCCCACCTTAAAGAGTCCATTTGACTAGATGGTGTTAACTGTGTAACTATGGAACTATGAAGTCCTGTGCAGGCTGCTAACCACCCCAGGGAGACTCCTGCTTTCAGGTTCCTGGGGTGTGGGGAGAACAAACCTCGGAGACTCACTTGAAATATTTTGGATCCTTGACTTGGAAATGGGACTGGAAAGGAAAAAGGAAGGTAGATGCTCAACACGTGGTGGTCAGCATCAGTAGTAAAGAAGACGGAGCTGCACCCAGACCCAAGAGAATATCTCCAAGTCTTCCGCACAGGAGAAGAAGCAGAACCAAAGCACAGCAGATGCACATTTAGTTCCCTTGACTCTCATTCATTTAGTTCCTCTTCCTTTCACTCTTTCTGTACTTCCTCCTTCTTTCCTTTTTCAGGTATGGTCTTCATTCACAAAGAAAGATGTGGAATATTTCATTTCCATGCAAATTTTTGACTCCAAATCAGACACAATGGCTGGTTTTCAATGTAAGGAGTTTTCTGGAAACTTCATGTCTTTCTCTTTCACCTCACAAAGAGCAAACTTCTCAGCACAACATGGTCATTTAGGATGCAGCTTGATATCATTGAAATAAGGGAAATTATGTCCAGTTAACCTGAGATTCAACGTCTCATGCCTTGACAGTGAGCCAAGGACCCAGTGCTTATAGCAGTCAATGGGCTGGTCTTCCAATGGACGCTGGAAGCTGACTCAAAAGCTACAAAACACAAATCACAATCTAACCAGCCTGGCTGTGACTCTGCATTCACACCCACTGTGAGGTAGCCCATGGAAACCCACATGGGTGGAACCCTGGGAGAGGAAGAACAGGAGACTCATTCAGCAAGACGGCAGCCCATGTCTATGACCCCAATGCTCCATCGCCCATGTTGGGGGCAGGGGACGGCAGTCCCAGCGTGGTGACTATTGACATACTAGAGAGTCTCTGAGCCAACATGAAACCCGGCTAGAAATAGCTAACATTATTATTTGATAAACAGTATTTCCAAATGCTATAATTGGAAAAGAGTGAGCTATTTTAGGTTCCATTTGGATGTGTACCCCAATTATGGTCATCATATTTAATATGATGGTAAAGGGTGGAGGGGCATCTAAATCTTTGAAAAGATTTTTTTTTAAATAGGAAACGTATGATTTTCCTGACTCATCTCTATTTTTAAGTTCCAAAGTACACATTACACAGTTGCTGCAAAGATGAATCACTGTGGACATTTTATTTTCAATGAAATTTCACCTACCTAAAGACAAGGATCAGTCCATCAGGATAGATTAGGTGGCCATAAACAAGATAAATCACCAAATACTTAACATAATATAGATAAGGAAAATTAGTCTACTCAAAAAAAAAAAAGAAAAGTAAGAAACAGAAGGAGGAACAATGTTAACTTTATTTCAGTCTAGTCACGAGTGAGTATATTGAGAATCTATAACAACTCAGAATGGTTTTGTTCCCAGCGAGAACTAGGTTCCAGTTCTGTCCCTGAGACCTAGTAGTTGTGCAGCCATGGACTAATTATATCTTTTCATTAAGCTGTACTTTCCCTGCCTATGAAATGGGGCCGGTTGTATTGCGTAAAGTTTTTGTGAGGCCTGTGGAGACCACATTGGAATATAAACTGAATGAACAAAAAGGAAACTTTTCCATTGCTAATCCCTAGGAACTTCATACCAGTCCTGTCCTCCAGTAATAGCAACATTTATTACTAACACTCAGCAGCTGTTTATACATACACATCCTGTTCTACATGTTTTACACACTTCACCCCATGTATTCCTCACAGCCCCAGGGAATGAGTGAGGAAATCGAGGGAATGAGTGAGGAAATCGAGGCAATGAGAGGTTAAGTCCATCACCCAAAGTTATAGGAAGCAAGAGAGTCAGTGTTTAAACACTGAGTCTCAAGTACCAGAGAGTAGCAGGCATTCAATAAATATTTATGGAACACATTGTGAAGTACTTACAAGTATTCAACGAGAAGACTGGAACTCAGCAAGTATTGGTTGACTCTCTTTTCTCTTTGCTTTCGCATTTTAAAGAACAGCTTTAAGGGGTTGGAAATTTAGCTCAGTGGTTCCGCTGCCTACCTCAAAAGTGCAAGGGCCTGAGTTTGATCCCCAGTACAGGAAGGAAAGAAAGAAAGAAAGAAAGAAAGAAAGAAAGAAAGAAAGAAAGAAAGAAAGAAAGAGTAGGCATATGACAAGGCATAGTTTCTGCCTCAAGGGATATGCCATCTTATTGGGAGATGTGAATAATTATGATGACTAGAGAGTTATATGGAAATATATTTAAAACTAAGCACTCCACGTAGGCCACTCATCTCAGCCTGATATGTAGCTCTAGTAGAATGTCATTGACTGGGCAATTCATCATGTTCAGACATTTACTTGGTTCCTTGTTGAACACAGTGCCAGCATGTAGCAAGGACCTTCGACCTTTATGCTGCATTGTCCATGGTGGAAGGCAGAAGGATTAGAGAGGATAAGAGGTAGAGCGAGAAGGGTTGAACTCACTTTTATAAAACCCACTCCCTCAATAAAAACATCAATCCACTCCCAGAGCCCTCACAGCCTAAACACCTCCCATTAGGCTCTGCCTCCTAGCACTGTTGCTGGGAATTAAGTTTCAAATGCTTTTGAGGGATAGATTTAAACCACAGCACCAGTGATCCCAGTGAGGGCCACTCTGATCCCCCAGGACCTTTGGCAAAGTCTAATTGTTGATTTTCACCACAGGGAGAAGGTGTGCTACAAACATCAGTGGGCAGAGATCAGAGAGCCGAGGGGTGATCAGCATAGTTGCTCCAAGCTGGCCTAGGTTGTGAGGGCTATATTGTTTCTAAGGTGAGAGAAGTGGCTGGGAACTAGAAAGCCCAGAGTTGATTTTGCTGATGAGGTTAGTGTGTGTTTGTTTGCTTCTTTGTTTCTTTGTTTGCAGGTCATAGAATTTAAGTACTAGATTTGGAATGGGATGCAGAGGGAGGAAGCAAAGCCTCCATCAGAATTCATCTGTGTTTCGATGCACCAGCAAGTATCTACACATGATACATAATCGCGCCCATAAAAACCAGGATCAGAGGACTAATGCTAGCATTAACCAGAGAGGTTTGGCCTGTGTTCTCACTCAGCAAAACAATGATGAAGACTAGAAATTATTAGCCTTACAAGCAATGGTTGACACTTCTTTAAGCCCAATTAATAAGAACATATTTCTTTTTACTCCTGAGATTGAGAAAAGGCTTAACTGGGAACATTGTAAATACTCAGACATGTCTCTTCTCCACCCAAAACCATAAATCACTTAGTAAGGGCTCTGGCTGAACCCTGAAGTGAGATTTAGACATCCCAGGTCTTGTGTAATGAACAGGTAAGGCCGATCACACCACCCTCCCTTCCCAGAAACCCGTGTGTTTGTGTGTGTGTCTGAGGATCCTTTGCAAAGAGATTTGTCCCAAAGGAGCCAGACATAGCCAGCTTGACACAGAAACAAAACATTAGTCACTGAAGGGCGATGGTGAGTGAAAACAGGCACAATACTTTGCCACCAAATCCAGCCAAAGTCCCATGCCATCCTCACAACAATTCTCAGAAGGAAACTCCAAACAGTGGGAACACAGGCTCAATGGATAGGTGTCTGGACTCATATTCCAGCTCCTCTGCTCATTTGCTGCATAACCTTGGAGAAATCACATGACTTTTCTGAGCCTTTACTTGTGAAATTTATTTAATAACTCATAATGGTATCAGGCAAGTTGTCCTGAGGATTTCATATATTAATTGAGGACTAATTTATGGTACTTGATACATGATAAGTAGCCAGCAAACCTCAGCTAGTTACTGTTGTTTAGAAAAAAAAAAAGTAAAATAGGGTTTAAATTATCTGATGTAGTAAAAAATTTCCATAAACCATGTTAGTCTAGGCTGTGCTATTTGGGCTTTCAGAGGGTAACACAAAAGACAGTAAGTTCAAGTTTATTCTATTCTGTGCTCTTTTCTCTCTGGTGTATTTGGTACCAAGGATAGAACTCTGGTCCTTGTGCTTGGGAGGCAGGAGATAGAACCATTGAGCTAAACCCCTGTCCCCTCTGTGATGTATTTGGGGAGTCTCAGTATCCTCAGAGCCTTCTAGGGGAGCTGGTGTACAGCAACGGGGGAGGAATTCTAGTAGCTCTTGCAGGTGACTTTCTGGGAGCTAAAACTTCTTCATCCCTGAAGGATCACAAGAAGAAATGCTATCAATATGAGCTCTTCATATTCAAACTCACACTAAGATTACAAATGTGATGCATAGCACTGTCTTTTTTTCAAATACTATCCAGCAGACACAAAATGACTTGTCCAAAATAACACTAGAATAAGTGATAGAATGCAGATGCACCTCCCCTGATTGTCTTGAAAGTCTATGCTCTTTCTATTGTTCCATTCCATCGAGTTGACCAAGACTAGGCTTTAAGAAATGTCTAGTTTCTCTCATATCAATAGCCTTCATTTACGAGAATAAGGGCTAATTATCACTGCACTCCTTAGCACTAAGTTGAGACCAGATACAAAGTAATCAAAGGTACTGAGCAGGATACTTCGGTTATATGTGACAGGAGCTCAGCTCAAACTATCTCAAGCAAAGGAAGGTACAAGGTCAAGCAAAGATTTGCACGCATGAAAAATCCCAGACACTGACTTTCTTCCGCAGACCCAGCTACGTTCAGCGGCTTCTGCAATCATGCATGCCCCATCCCCGGCCTTGGTGCTGGCATTTTCCCATTCAGCTATTTCACAACAAGGGGTGCAAACATCACCACCCACACCAGGCTTCCAGATGGCTAGCCTAGGACCTCTGAGTAGGGAAAGTGTGCTCCTCACAGTGGCTCCCAGGAAAGTCCTGAGACCCAGTCTACACTGGGTCACACATCCGTCCCTGAACACTTAACGGTTAGGAGAAGGTGGCCCAAGCCGCATGCTTTCTTCAGTGGTGGGGGTAGGAACCATGAAGAATGGGACAAGCAGATGAAAATTGTTCTCTACATGTGCGATGCTACCAGAAGAAGCATGATGATTAATCAGTCTGCTGCCGTTTATTCCAACGGAAAATACCAAGCAGAACACGGTTTATGCCGAGATATTCTGGGAAGGAGGAGGAATACAAATCCTTTGTTCTTCATAATTTGCTACCATGTTGCTAAATTAGTCATTACTGATGAGTAGGCCCCTTACTTAATAATAGTTTATTAATTCGTTAATAGTCAACTCAGCTATCAAGTCCTCCAAAGATCCTCTGACACCAATGCCCTTGCATACAGCACCCTCCTTTACTCACCGCTTAAGGCATTCTCCTCCTGTGCGAAACACCCCAGAATAACTGTGCTCTCTCATTTGCAGCATTGTAATACAAAGGACTCTCTATTTATCTGTTCCTTGAGGGAGGGGCCATGGATTTTATGACACAGCTCCAGTGCCTGCTATAATTTCAATACAGTGTAATTTTTGTGACATTGAAAAATTTAATTTTATTGGTACAGTTTATGTATACAATATAATATACGTTTCATCACTGGAATTTTGTACCTTTACATAATCGATTTTGGTTCTTATTTTTTCCCCATTCCCCCTGCCCTCCCTTCAACCCCTCCTCCTTATTTACAAAGATTTTTGTTTCCATTTTGTTCATTTACTCATATTGATTCCCTTCCATACATTGTAATTTAAAAAAACAAATAAAATTAAAAGAACATAAATAAAAGGTACAATCCACTGCACTACAGCTTTAGTTTTTCTCAGTTCATTTGGTGCATAATCTTTTACAGCATAAATAAATGATAAATGTAACTTTTGCAACATGTTTTTTCCCAAGTTGTCTCAGTGTTTACTCAACATAGCTTGTTCCTAGTAGCACTAAATGACACACTCTTATCAGAAAACTTCTGAAGTATTTCATTTAGTTTTTCAAGTAAAGGCATTCAAAAGCTTTGCTTTTCTCTTTATTATAGCCCCGGTACAATACGCTGTGATTTGCTGCTGTCTTTTTTCTTTTCTTTTCTTTCTTTTTCAATACCAGGGATCGAACTCAGGACCTTACACTTTCGAGGCAGGTACAGCACCAACTGAGCTAAATCCCCAGCCCTGCTGTTGTTTCTTGCTTGTCTGTCACATAATCTTAACCATATGCACAGTCACGAGAGCAAGTACATTCTAGGTAGTGAAAAGATCATGAACTTTAGACTTATGCAAGACTTCATTTGATCCTTGGGTTCTTCTCATTCATTTGTCCATTCCACAAATGTTTAGTAGGCCCCAGAGTTGGACTGTGTAAGACCCTCGGACAGGCAGGGAAGAAATGGGGACACCAGTTTGAAGAGGAAACGTCTCAAGGGGAGATATGGTCACTCACATGGTTAGGGGAGACAGAGCTGTCTGTACTCTAGCTCCTGAGGCAGACTACGAAGACCGAGAACATAGTCTCCATCCCCACTCCCTGTGGAGAGCCTGCCTGAGCCTGGCATCGGAGCAGAGCAAACGAGCTCAAAGAAGCAGAAGGAGCATCCATTCTGATGAAGTCACCCGACTTCCTGAGCCCAGTGACCCCAGATCGGACACCCTCCACGGTTTTCAACCCTATGAGATTTTTTTTTAATCTCTCCCCACTCCAGACTGCTTTGCTTTGATGCATGTGGGTTAGTTGCAACGATGTTTGTCCTTGTATATAAAAGAAAGTCGAACGGCACAGACGGTGTAGATCCTTTTCTTTTCTCACAGAACATCCTGAGTACAGTGAGGTTTATATGCCATGAACTCTGTGGTCTCTTCCCATTCTGAAATCTTGTGATTTTGGTTCTTATTCTGATGAAAAGTGGACGGTTTTGGGATTTCACACTTTCTGAGACAAAGCATTGGGCCCATTAGAAAGAACGTCACATTCCGATTTATCTCCCTTCCCTCTTGCCAACACCTTCATTCAAGGAAACTGAAAACCCTGCTGGCCATCCACAAATGTTAGGTAAGGGATGTGGAAAGATTTGCTATTGACACTCAGCTGAGTTACTGCCCTCTTGTTTGAGTCTCTTTTAATACTTTGAGATATGTCATGGGTTTGTCTAAAATATTCCTGCCTGTTATTTGTGCTTTGGGGTGTTTATAAGCAATAAATATCTTTAAATATGAAAAAATAGCTAGTGTGTGAACAAGAACTACAGAGACAGATGGGTCTACAACAAATACATTTGGCCTGTTGCAACACATAATTTCATCTTGAAGAAACTGCTATGTAAGTCATATGATGCACTCAGCTGCAAAGCCGTCCAGATAACATGGAAGGAACTGGCAGTGATGGATGGTGGAACGCGACTGCTCACTTACTTAACATATGACATTTACACTCACAGACTTATCTTCCATTTGAGGAGAGTAATGACAGTTCTATCACCATGTTTATCACTGACTTGTCCCAGTTTTCTTCCCCGCGCCGGTCTACTCCCTCGCTGCTAGGTGTACAAGATTTTATCGTCCTATATGCAAAGTGAGCTTGTCATGCTCCGTAGCTGTACTGGAAAAGGAAAGCAAGTAAAATAACTTGTTCTCTGGATGCTATCCGAGTGTTGACGCTGTGCACAATAAATCTACTGCTGAGGTTTTCTTTGAGTGGATATGATTTAGGATGGGACAGGAAACTTAGAAATACCTGGGAACGGATGAAAGCCCGAACACCCTTGTGAGTCTCACAGTAAATCGCGCAGTATCTGTGCATCTTGCTATTAATTACATCACAGAGAAAAACAAATTACTCAATAATATTCTTTTCCGCAAAACGTAAAGTTAGTACATTTCACCATGCATTCCCAGAAGAGGACCATGATTTGGCCTAGGAAAACTGATAGCTTGTGAAGTTTGGCTTTGGTTAGAACAGTATTTTGGGGTCCACGTAAAGATGAGGTGAATTATATCTGGCCAGAAACTACAGCGTTTAAAGTGCATGCAATTAGTAAAACAGAAGGCTCGATATCCCATATCAGTTTCATACACACTTGGAACCCATCTCTGAGGAGAGAATTAACTCCTTACAGGAGTTACCAGACAGGAGATTAGGGGCAGGGCTCATAAAAAAATATTGATCTCTGAAAACAACCAAAGAGTATGTATTGACTAGCTATGTGCTCGATGATTAGGTACATTCAAAAAGAAATTTTCTAGGGAAAAAGGCACAGGAGTACACGGGAATGAAGTCCTTATGAATGAGAAGATAGATTTAAAATTTAAACAAATCTCTGCTTTACACGTGGGGGAATTATTAGTAGACCTCTTTTTCAGCTACTGAGGACAAAGAGATGTTTTTTATAAAAGAAATCATTAGCCAAGAACATTGGTTAGAGTTTTTCTAAGACATGAAAATGAGTTAGACATTGTCCTGGGAACCCACTTATAGAGAAAGTGACATGCATTCATCTTAGGACAAGCTGAGCTGATAGTGCTAGGTGCTGTTACATGCCCAGAGAAGACATGGCAACTCTCAGGATAGTAGTGAATGGTAGTCTCAGGTTGCTGGCTTCATCCAATGCAGAAAGCATCCAGTCCACCGGGTAGTGGGACAAAGGCTTTGGTCTATGGTTCCCAGTGCTTCCCAACATGTGGCATGGGAACCCACATCAGCATCCCCTGGGAATTAGTTACAGAGGCAAATTCCAGTCCAGTCACAAAATACCCGAGTCTCTAGTATTGGGTCCAAAGAACGTGTGCTGCAACGTGTCCTTCAAGCAACACTGATAAATGGATTAGCTTGCAAGTTGCTGCTCAAGGTCATTCTTCAGGGAGATGAGCTCTTTGGAGCATGTGATGTGTGTGAACATCTTAGGCAGATAATTAGATAACTTTCAAAGAGTCAGGGGATGAATTAGTGATAAGCACAATATGAAAGATACTAAGAAAAAGATAAGAAAAGGGTATTATTAAACCCAAGAAAAACAAAATGTTCCACCAAGAAGGCTACGTAACCATGTTTTACTGTGTGATTCAAAACTGACTCACATACTTAGCCAGAGTCATGTAAATGCTAATATTGATCTAGCCAAAATTAAGACGCAGCTATGCTGGGAGATAGGGCTAGTGACAGGAAGGGGGCTTGTGTGGGGAGAGTTGGGTGGGTTGGAAGAGGACAGGGAATCTCCAAGGTCCACCTTAAAAAAGCAGCAGACAACAAGAGAAACTGAAAAATCAATTAGAGGAAATACATACCGATAATATTTAGAGCTTTGGAAGTTAATGCTAGAAGAATGAGCCAAAGGAGTGGAAAATGAACAGCTTCTAGCAAAGGCATAGGGAAAGTTGATGGTTTTTCCACTATAAATCTTGCAGAAGATATTGATATTTTAATACTTTGTGTGACTTTAATGTGGATAAAACATAAAATCTAAGTTTAAAAAAAAGGAAACAATTCCCTCTGCTCTTTGAAGATACATTCTTGACTGATAATCATTTTCTCTTCTTGACTTCCAGAGTCCTTGTGCTCTAATCCAGAGTTTGGTAAATTACCCAGCTCCCTGTTTTCACAAACAAAATCCTCAGGGTACTGTTGTATTCATGTGTTTACACGAGGCCCAAAGTGCTCTGAAACAACAGAACAGAGTGGTTGTTGTGATGGAGATCACATAGTGTGTAAAGACTAAAATATTTATTTTTCCATTAGGTTTATTGGTACATTTAAAGTAAACCATACAGTTGCATTTATCATTGGGATCTTGTACCTATACATGATGTGCCTTGGTTCCTATTTTCCCCACCTGCCCTCCCTTAAAAGCCTTCACCCTTCCCTATTTACGAAGACTTTGTTTTCATTTTTCCCTTTTTTCACATTTTTTCTTTTCTCTTATTTCCTTTCCCCTCCCCTTCCCACTTCCCCTTTAGCCATTTTCTTCCTATTTCTCTCTGTCAATTATACCATTTGAACCTTATTTGCACTTTTAGTTTTTCATACCAGAGAAACTATCTGATATTTACCAAGTGTGTCCTATTTATCTCACTTAAGAGTATGGCCTTAATGTGCATGCATTTAGCTATAAATGTCTCTAGTTTCTCATTCTTTATGGCTGAGCAGTATTCCATGTTATAGAAAAACCACATCTTCTGTATCCAGTCACCAGTTGATGGGCATTTGGGTTGTTTCCAAGTTTAGCTATTACAAACCGTGCCACTATAAACAAGGGTAAGCATATATCACTGTGGTATGATCTTTTAATTCTTTTGGAAAGATACCCAGCACAGGGATAGTTGGGTCAAATGGGACCTCTAATCCTAGTTCTTTGAGGTATCTCCATATTGATTTCCACAGTGGTTGCACCATTCTGCACTCCTGCAAACAATGGAGAAGGGTTCCTTTCTCCCCACACCTCTATCAGCATTTGTTATTGGTTGATTTCTTGATAGCAGCCATTCTTTCTGGGGTGAAGTGGACTCTCAGTATTGTTTCCATCTGCATCTCTCAAACTCTAATCCTAGTTCTTTGAGGTATCTCCATATTGATTTCCACAGTGGTTGCACCATTCTGCACTCCTGCAAACAATGGAGAAGGGTTCCTTTCTCCCCACACCTCTATCAGCATTTGTTATTGGTTGATTTCTTGATAGCAGCCATTCTTTCTGGGGTGAAGTGGACTCTCAGTATTGTTTCCATCTGCATCTCTCAAATAATCCATGATGTTGAATATTTATCATATATTTACTTTCTGCTTTTACTTCTTTGAGAAATACCTGTTCATTTCAGATGCCCATTTTTAATTGGGTCTTTGTATGGGGGGGGTTGTTTTTTTGAGTTCTTTATATATTATAGATAGTAGTCCTTTATCTGAGGAGCATCTGGTAAATTTTTTTCCCACATTGTAGGTTGTCTCTTAGCTCTGTTTGTTGTTTCTTTTGCACTGCATGAACTTTTTTGGGGGGTGGGGGGTTGAGACAGGGTCTCACTTTGTAGTTGAGATCTGGAACTCATTATGTAGCCTAGGCTGGTCTCAAACTCACAGTGATCTTCTTGCCTCAGCCTCCCAAGTGCTGGGATTATAGGCATGCACCATCATGCCCAGTTTATACAATTTTTAATACAATGAGGTCCCAGTTGTTGATTCTTTGTGGAAGTTCTTGTGCTATTGAGAATTTGTTCTTAAAATCTTTTCCTATGCCAATGTCTTTAAGAGCTCTACCTAACTTATTTTCCAGTAAATTTAGTGTTTCTGTTTTGATATTTAGGTCTGTAATCCATTTGGATTTTAGTTTAGTGCATGGTGAAAGGGATCTAGTTTTAGTCTTTGGCAAGTTGAAAGCCAGTTTTTCCAACACCATTTATTAAGGAGGCTATCTTTCCTCCAGTGAGGATAGTTGGCTCCTTTGTCAAAGATGAGGTAGCTGAGTATGTCTGCTGTTCTTTCTACATCTTCTTATCTATTCCATTGATCCTTGGGTTTGTTTCTTTGCCAGTACCATGTTGTTTTTATCACAGTGGCTTTGTAGTATAGTTTCAGGATGGGAATTGTGATATCCACTGCCATGTCTCTGTTGCCTAGAATGGCTTTTGCTATTCTAAGTCTCTTCTGGTTCCAAAGGAATTTTTGTATTGTTTTCTCAAGTTCTGTGAAAAATACTGTTGGGATTTCAATTAGGATTGCATTGAATCTATACAAAAGTTTTGGAAGTATGGCCATTTTCACTATGTTGATTCTTCTTACCCAGGAGCAAAGATGTCTTTCCATTTTCTTATATCCCCTTCTATCTCTTTTTTCAGAGTGCTGTAGTTTTCAGTGTAGAGGTCTTTTGTCACCTTCATTAGATTGATTCCTAGATATTTCATTTTGGGGGAATGTTTTGTAAAAGGAATTGTTTCCCTAATTTCTCTCTCAGTGAGTCTGTTATTTGTGTACAAGAAGGCTCTTGATTTTTGATTGTTGATATTGTATCCCGCTACTCTACTGAATCTGTCAATGAAGTCTAGCAGTCTTTTGGCAGAGTTTTTTGGGTCTTCAATGTAGAGTATCATATCATCAGCAAATAGTGACACCTTAACTTATTTCTTTCCTATCTATTTCTTTTATTTCATTCTCTTTTCTAATTGCTGTGGCTAATGTTTCTAGAACTATATTGAACAGAAGTGGTGATAGTGGACATCCTTGTCTTGTTCCTGATTTTAGTGTGAAGGTTTTTAGCTTTTGACCACTTAGAATGATATTGGCTGTTGGTTTTTCATAGATAGCCTTTATCAGGTTGAGATAAAGACCATCTATTCCAATTTTCTGTAGGGTTCTTATCATGAATGGGTGTTGAATTTTGTTGAATGCTTTTTCTGCATCTATTGAGATGGCCATATGGTTTTTGTTCTTGACTCTGTTAATATAGTATATTACATTTATTGATTTACTTATGTTGTACCATTCTTGCATCCCTGGGATAAATCTGACTTGGTCAGAGTGTATAATCTTCGTGATGATCTTCTGTATTTTGTTTGCCAGTATCTTATTGAGGATTTTAGCACCTATGTTCATTAGGGAGATTGGCCTGTAGTTCTCTTTTTTGGTTGGGTCTTTCCCTAGTTTTGGAATCAAAGTAATACTTGTTTCTGGAAGTGATTTGTAAGTAATGCTTCCCTTTAAATTTCACTGAAGAGTTTAAAGAATAATGGTGATAGTTCTTCTCTAAATGTCTCATAGAATTCAGCAGTGAATCCATCAGGACTTGGGTTTTTCTTTGTTGGTAATGTTTTAATTACATCTTAAATTTCACTGAATGTAATTGAGTGTTTAGACTTTTTATATCTTTTTTGTTTAACTTTGGAAGTTCATATGTATAGAGGAATCTGTCCATTTCTTCTGTATTTTCCATTGTATTAGAGTACAGGTTCTCAAAGTAGGTATTAATGACCCTCTGGATTTCAAGTGGATCTGTTGCAACTTTACCTTTTTCATTCCTAATTGCATAAATTTGAGCTTTTTCTTTTATTTTTTGGATAAGGTTGGCTAAGGGTTCATATTTTATTTATTCTTAGAAAAACCAAATTGATTTTTGTATCATTCTCTTAGTCTCCACTGCAATAATTTCTGCTCTGATCTTTATAATTTCCTCCCTAGTAAGAGCTTTTGGTTTGTCTTGCTCCTCTTTTTTCTAGGAGCTTGAGGTTAAGCATTAGGTTCTTTATTTGAGCTCACGCTGTTTTCCTAGTGTGGGCATTCACTGCTGTGAATTTCCTTCACAGAACTACTTTCATTGTGTTGCATAGATTCCTGTATGTTGTATTGGCATTATCATTAATTTATAAAAACTGATTTCTTCTTTGGTTTCCTCTGTGACCTACTGATTGTTCAGGAGAGTATTATTCAATTTCCATGTGTTTGTGAGGTTCTTGCAGTTTCTTATGCCATTGCTCTCCAGTTTAATTTGCATTTACTTAAATATGTTCTATGAGCTAGTATGTGATCCATTTGGAGAATGACCCATGTGTAGCTGAAAAGAAGGTACATTCTGATTTGTGGGGTAGAACTCGCTGTAGACATCAACTAAGTCCATTTGTTCTAAGACGGTTCAGTTCTGTTATTTTGTTGTTGATTTCTAAAATATTTATTATCTGACCATCTACAAAAAACTGCTGACTCCTTAAGTCTAACTGCTTTGCACCCAAAACAATACTTCTCATTTTGTTCTACTGGACTTCACTTAAAATCTCTTAATCACCTGTACAACCATCCCCCTGTGCCTGGATCACAAGAAGCACTAAAATTTCTCAGTTGATGATAATAAAAATGAGGGCAAAATGACCATGTAAATTCCATGTATTCAAAGAAACGGTAGTGACTGACATTTATTTAGAGTACTAAACTGTGCCCTGAGCTGTACTTTAGTTGAAGTTTTCTTAATAAGGAAAACACGACTGTCTGGTAGAAGTCACACGTGAAGGCATCAGTGATACCCACTTATCACTGGTACAGCTCGGTTTCCCGCTCAGTGACTCAGAAGCAGAGGGCCCATGCAGATGCTCCTGGTATTCTTCTGGGCACCTATGCTGGCTGTTTCATGACTAATCCCTAAAAATAACTGAGTAATAATGCATTGTCAGTGTGAAGTTTGCATCACACCCTAAAATGTATTTTGAAAACATGGATTATAATCTTTCTTTAACCAAATGAGTTTTCCAAAAGCAAAAGCCTAGAAAAAAATTGACATTATTGTTTTGGTTGGAGAGTTCCTTATGACTGATCTAGTGTTGTGTAAAGCAATGCTGTTTTTCTTTAAAGTGAACAGAATTAGTGAAAAGAATGTAATTATGGCTTAGAAGGAGGCATAGAATGCAACTGTTCCCCTCATCCATCCCCAGATGTTCATGGGCGTGTACTCAAATATCTTGCAGAATGAAAAGTCTTCTATCTACCTAGGGGGTCAACTGTCCCTTGCTTTCACTCATGCCTTGGTTTAGACTTTGAACAGTACTTCCAAAAATGTTCAGGCATCATTTTGGACTCTCTGATAAAGGTAATATGCTTACATAAGAGTGAAGTCAGAGTCATTATACATTAATAAATCTGATTTTAATTTCTTGTGTTTTGATTTTTTTTTTTTTTTTTAGACTGGGGATTGAACGTGGGCCCTTGTGCTTGTGAGGCAGGTGGCAGAACCACTTAACCAAATCCCCAGCCCCTGATTTTAATTTCTTAAAAGCTCATAAATCTAATCCATTGTCAATGTTTCAGTATTTGGAAGCAATGTTACCTTCCTGCATCTTTTCATCTTTGTCCAGCATTGGCAGTACCAGGCGTCCACTGCTCACATGATGTGGTTTTGTCTTTTCCCCCTTCGTTCCAGTTTGATTATAGCCTTGCCAACACAGGGTCATCAAAAATATTGTTCTGTATGTGGTCTGACCAGTTGAAAGTAAAGTCTGATTCCTCTCTTCCTTTACTCAACATATTTATTAAGATAAACCTGTAGACATCCATGTTTTGAATAAAACATATGGTATTTGCTCTTACTGAACTAATCATTAAATCTAAGGTCTTTAAATGTTATTCAAGTGGACTGCTTCTAAACCACACTCCTCTTTTCTTGTACTTGTCAAGTAAGTTTTAGGGACCCAGTCACACTTTATTTGTATGTATTAACTTTCCCTTGTTATATTGACTCCCCTCAATTGTTTAAAATGAGTGAAATTCTGGCTTCAGAGATGAAAGATGCTCTCCCATTTGGTGGTACCGATTTATAATTTAACAAAGAATTGTAAATCAAGATATCAATTGTCATGGTTGATATAACTGCATTAGTAGCACATGGAAGGGACACACACCTTTGTCTTATTGTTGGAAATCAATAAGGAAGGAGATAAAAAAGCAAGATTAGAAAGGCTTCTCAGAAGACGTTGTGTTTGATGTGTTTCTTTGGGGTGCGGAGAAATTAACCAGGCTAAACACAGACCAAGGGCATTGGAAGCCAAGCTGTCTAGTACGTTAGCCACTAGCCACAAACAACTCTCAGTCCTCGCGACTCGTCCTGTCAAAACTGCAGTTTGCTCTCAGTTAAATAAAATATGTGCTGTATTTTGAAGAGTTAGCAAGAAAAGAATGCAAAATATCTCATTAATAATTTTTTATATTGGTTACATGTTGAAATCATATTTGGGGTATATTTAGATCAAATAAAATACATTGTTAAAATTAATTCCATTGTTTATTTTGTACTTTCTAAAGCATGACAACTAGTATAATTTCAAATTTTAAATGAGGTGACCAGTGTCATCTTCTCAAGACACTTCTGCCGGTGCTAGCGAGCCACGCAAGGATGAAACTTCTAACACGGGAGTGAGATCAAACGTCTCCTCCCTCATAGAGCAGGTGTCAGGTATTTTGTCCGAGTGATAAAAACAGGAACTAAAACAAATCAATGTGAGGCCCTATAGACCTGGGCTTTCATTCTAAGTGAAATCAGATGCAATGAAAAGGTTTTGAGGTCAGGAGAGACCCAAGCTGGATTCTTTTCACCACACAGCTCTGGTTTGATAATAAAGAACAACTGTAAAAGCTGGGAAACAGCAAAGAAGCTACTGCAAATATCCAAGGGAAAAATGATGATGGCTCAGACTAAAATTTCCAAGTAGTGTTGAAAGCTGTGACGTTTGGGATGATTCTTGGGAGGAGGGGCTGAGGTCACAGATGGGATCTAAGTTGGGAGAGGAGGAATAGAGTATAAGGTACATCTAGGACAACTAGATGAGCAAAAGTGACATTTGCAGAATCGAAGACGACTACAAGAGCAGGAAGTGGGAATTAGTACGTCTTAAAATACTTAAACCTTTCACTATAATTGTTTAAAAGTTTGGAGTAAATTCCAGTGGATAAGCAGCCTGTGATGAACATAAAAAGTGACTGAAGTGTGCATTATTCTGCGTTCACTATTGTCTTGCATTTTGTAAGGATACAAAAACACATTATGTATCAGTTTATAAATAGTGGACTGTACCCCCCAAACCATTCAGAGGATCGCAGAAAAGTGCTGCAGCATTAATCTTGTTATCTTGTTTTTTCATATCTCAGTGCTTCTAAGGATGGTCTTGGGATTTTGTATTACTGTCATTAAAAAGATAGGCAATTTGTTTTCTTCGATCAGACTGCACTTTTCCCATATTCAGTGCACTCTGCAACAGTGGTAACCAGAATAAAAGTTACAAAATAGAAGTTGCAGATATGGAAAGATCTAACAAAATTCAGCTAGTTGAGTATTTTGATTAAAGAGTTGAATTCTTGATTTCCAGGGACTTCCTGCCAGAGATCACTTAAAACTTTCTCCTAACGTTTCCGCATTTGGTCAGAATTGCTGGCTGAGCTTTCTGCAGAGGAAGAAGAAGACCAATCAGTCCTCGCTTGCTTCTCCCTGAACTGATGTCTTAATGACTACATTTGTATAACTTTATTGTTTTCCCAAACAGAGAGGAGTTGGCTGCATTTCTGGTTTCATTTGATGCTTTCATTAAAAGAAAATTCAGTCTGAAACAAAGAGTCAGAGAAAGTCAATCTAATCTGAGTAGACTGATAGAATTTCATCTCTAACAGTTCTGGAAAATAGATTTAAAACATACCAGAATTTTTACATAGCTTATATGTATTCCAACGAGAAAGAAAGCTCAAATCTAGACTTTCATTTATATGTATAATCCACTTGAGACAGGAGGAAAAATGTCAAGAAGTCATATAATACATGCCACATTTAGTAGTAGAAATAAAAATATTAGTAATGCTTTGATAGGAAAGGTAGTAAGAGTTGATTTGTGTCTCATATAGATGTAAAAAGGATATCGAGGGAAACAGAAGCAAAGAAAATAAAAATCTGTTGATGCAAAGGAAAAACAAGCTTATACAATATCCAGATACATAGGAAAGATAAAAGCATAGACCCAGAAGAAAAGCAGCTGTTTTAATTTCTTGTTTTGTTTTATTTTTGTTGTTTTTTTGAGACAGGGTCTCACTGTGTAGTTGAAACTGACCTGGAACTCACTATGGAGCCCAGGCTGGTCTCTAACTCACAGTGATCTTCCGGCCTCAGCCTCCCCAGTGCTGGGATTACAGGCGTGCTCCACCACACCCAGCCACTGTTTTAATTTCTTGCTAATCAAGTAAAAAGGATTTTTCCTGAGTAGGAAATTATTTCAAGGAAAAAAATCCTTGATTGAAATTGAATAAGAACAAAGATAGTTTGTATATTTAAAAGCAAACAGAAATGAAGACAGATTAATCTAAACAATAAAGCAGGAGGGCCGGGGATTTAGCTCAGTGGTTCAGTGGCCTGCCTTGCAAGCGCAAGGACCTGAGTTCAATCCCCGGTACACCCCACACACACACACAAAAAAGCAGGCTATGGCATACACAAGCACTTCAACCAGTACTACATGTGCTCAAGGAAAGACTCAAAACTTGTCACTAAACCTTTCCTGAGTTTCAGCTCTCTCAGTATGAACTATTAATAGGCAATGACTGAGATAAATTTAAATCAAAATAGTCTTTAAATGTGCATGCTCAGTTTGTGTCCACTTCTTGTTGGGATTTGCATAAGAAACTAATATGCTCAGAATAGATTATCAGAAATGTGTTTTAGCAGAGTTATTTCAATCCTTTTAAAACTCTATCGAAAGACTGAGAGCCTCAGCCAATTCTGATCACATGTCTAGCTACTTCATAGAGAATGCACTGTTTAGCTCAGATTGGCAGGTGGCTTTTCCACAGCCAGGGTGTGTGAGGGTGAGAGATAGGGTTTGTGGTGGTTTCTGGATGATTCAAGAGCATGTGTGCCTCATTCCCAGTTCACAGCAGGGTTCGTGCTCCTATGAGAATCTACAGCTGATCTGCCAGGGGGTAGAGCTCAGGTGGTGAAGGCAGGCATGGGAAGCTATAAATACAGATGACTCTTGGGTGGATCCCCTTCCTCTCACCTCCGGCTGTGCCGCCCAGATCCTGACAGACCACAGACCTGTACCAGTCCATGGTCAGGGGGATGAGGACAACATCTCTAAGGACACTTAAATATTATTCCACAATTTTGAAAAAAGTACACACCAGGCAAAAATCAAATAGCTGAAGATGATGATAAGTTACCTCCCTGCCTTCCCATATGTGATACCCTGGGCCTTTATAAGCATTATGTTTCATTATTTAGGTGAGCTTTTTAAGTGTCTAGTGTTCATCCTTTATTATGAATCCAATGTTCCATTGGTACCATTATCTACACATTTGAATGCCAAAAAAAGAAAGAAAGAAAGAAAGAAAAACACCTTAGCACCAATTTGATTCTTCATAAGACTTCTTTCTTATCAATTCATTGCTAATGATGCTTACTGAATATTTTGGATTTAACGTCCATGTGAAATGAACCAAATGAAGAACTTAAATATAGCTGTTCCTGGGTCAAATAATCTACAAATGGAGAAAAGACCTATGTAGAAATGCACTTGAGAAGCCAAGAAAACCTTCACTTTTTGGTAACTGCACTTTTCATTTTGGGGGTGTACAAATACAGGGAAGTGCTGATCACTGAATTATGTTTTTTGTTTTTTGGTTTTTGTTTTTGTTTTTGTTTTTTTTGGTACCGGGGATCGAACTCAGGTCCTTGCACTTGCGAGGCAGGCCACCGACTGAATTATGTTTAAAGAAACTGCAGTAGCTCCCTAAAACCCACCAGAAGTAGAGAGCACTAAGTATTCAGTGCACCCTGTCCAACCACGTCCGATACTATCATTCAAAAAATCAACACTTCAGTTGCTAAGATGGCAAGAAGGAGTTGTCTGTTGTACCTTTTCCACCTAAGTGGTCATGAACTGAGTGTAATATACAGAAACACAGAGAAGGAGTAATCCCTATCTAGAACAGCACTCATTTCCCAGACCGTACTTAGAGACTGAACACTATAGTACACAATTAGCACACACGCACAAATCGAACTCACCTTCAAGAGGAAATTTCCTTTCGCTGGGAAATGGCACTAGGACAGCACACACTTGCTGTCCTCCGTCACGAAGCCCAGCATTGGCTGCTCTTCTTTGGAAAGCTGAGTGCACAGCCTTTTTGCTTGTCCTGCTGATTTGCAGTTTGATAGTCAACGCGACCTCAAGCTAAGCATAAACTAAATGTTATTCTAACAGAGGCTGTGCCAACGTGTATGGAACGAAGCAGAGCCAAATATTTCCACATAAAAGAAGAAAAGCAAACACTAAAACAAGACACATTTCCGAGGTTTGGAGGATCGTTTCTTTGGGAAATACATCATACAAATGGCACACCTTCCAAGGACACTGCGGACATTTGTCACAGGTGGTTTTACAGTCTTCCGTCTACTCTTCCTAGTGGCATTTACAAACAAAGCTCCCAGGAAGAAAGCACAGCCGTGCAGCAGAGCTACGATATGAAACACCCATATGTCATTTCTTCTTCTTCACTACTTAGAAGGATATTTTCTGGCTGGTTGATTTAAAGAAATGCTTTCTCTGAGTAAATCTTCTCTGCCTATTAAATCCGTGACACTTTGCATGTGAGAAAATATCAGCTGAGTATTCCTATTCTCTCTGCTCAATGCAGCCATGAAAGCAAAGAAAACTAGAAGAACAAGTTAAATCCGTGACACTTTGCATGTGAGAAAATATCAGCTGAGTATTCCTATTCTCTCTGCTCAGTGCAGCCATGAAAGCAAAGAAAACAAGAAGAACAAGAAGGAAAAGGTAAAGAAAGAAAATGTAGCAAAAGGTGCTGGCAATAACACTCAAAATATCATGAGGAACTGGTAACTGATGACTAGTGTAATGATTAATAGCTTGAAATAAATACTGGGTAGTTATAATGTTGTAACAAACCACTAGAGTTTATTGCCAATAATTCTGTGAAACTACTAAGTTTGAAGAACCTGTAGCTGAAATAACCACGTTCTTAAGCACCCTCCAGCAGTGGCATTTACTTACACGCATATGTATATGTATATATATATATAATATATATATAATATAT
>NW_022900917.1:8614408-8643211 GCF_012274545.1 Fukomys damarensis | reverse complement strand
CAAGAACATCTGAAAAGACTTATCGCAGAGTAATGTGATCTTGCAAACTTTGTGTTTTCATTATTATTATCTCTTCATCTTTTCACTCCCCCTTGGGAACAAACACTGGCAGGTCAGAGATTCAGAGGAGCTCAGTACAGCACCAGGAAAGATAGCACTTATCAAAGAGCTTGTGGTTGAACCAGACCTTAGAAGGAGAAGGTATTAAGGACTAATAATCTGTTAAGCCCCTCTGTCAGCTCTGGGGGTGGAAGGAAGAAAAACGCTCTGCAGTGGAGTGCCCTTAATAGGATACACTGGAAGCTGGACTTGAATCTGGTAGGCCGTTGGGATGAAAAACACCCTTTGCAGCTATGTATACAGTGGAGAGCCCAGGGTGACCTAATCAGAAGGCAAACAGGCAGGGCCTCACCACAGTGTGCAATTCACGCTGTCTGAATATTTAAGATAGATCCATACCGAAGTTGGTCCTTTTTTCTACAGATTCTGAGGACGTTAGAAGATACCCTGAAAAGTACACAAGTAATGTCTACTTGTTAGTCAAGCTTGAATACTAATGCTTACCCTTCTTGCCTGGCAGGCTTCTCTACCTTCTCTGTGCCCAGAGCTTGTACAAGGTGCCCGCGGGGAGGCTTCACCCCACCCCTTGATGTTATGCAGCATTTTGGGAGTCTCAGCCACATCTGCACCAACCTTGATTCTGAAAGTGGCATGGTTTCTATCTAGAATGTTCCCCCCAAAGCCTCATGTGCTCAGGGGTGGGGCTGAGGGCCAGTGACTGGGTCGTGGGGTGCTACACTCACCAGTGCGCTGACCCACAGGCAGACCCATAGCTGGACGTGCTCCTGGGAACATGACTCTGGTTAGAACAGGTGGGTCATGGGTGTGTGGCCTGAAAGGCTGTGTCTCCTTCCTGGCCACTCTGATGTGAGCAGCTTTCCTGGGTCAGACCCGTTTTCCTCCTCAGAGCCAGCCAACTGCAGACTCCGCTGTGAGCCACGACAAACAGCTCCTCTTTCAAGCTGTGGGTGTCGGGTTATTTTGTCCCAGTGACAAGAAAAGTGACTAAGACGGAGAAGCTTTTTCATCTCCATCCGCCCACCTTTTTTCCTTACAACTATGAGTTGAACAAATTGAATGTGTCACACAGCTAGTACGGAACAAAGATGGGGATTTGTCCCTAGGTCCAAATTCCATGCAGTTTCCTCAATGGCTCACCAGCTCTCACCATTTCCCTCCAGAAGGTCACATTAGTGTCCTCACCTCGCTGCCGAGGGCCAGCTGTCATCAGTTATCTGGTGTCACCATGTGCTGCTAGGGTGCCTGTTTAAAGTAGCGTCGTTTGTGTGCTGTAGTTCCATTCATTTATGAAAACGGGGTTTCTGCCGAAGTCATTGCTCTTATACCCTAGAGTCCCTCGCACATATTTTCTCCATCTGTTTGATCTCCATTTTTACCTGCTAAGGACTACAGTGGTCATGAGAATAGTGACAGTCCTTCTTACCGCACTGCCACACACCCTGCTCAATGTTGTAAAGACACTGTCTCGTGTACTCTTCACAACTGCCTTATAAACTGTATGTGTGTAAGCATGTATTATAATTATTTCACAGAGGAGGAAAGAGAAGTACCCACAGGCCAATAATAAAGTGATAGAGCACGCATTTGAATTTAGGTCCACCTGACTCACAATTCCGGACTTGTTGCTGCTGTGCTATACTGCCTTCATCTTCCACCTCCTCCTGGGGGCTGAAAACTGACCTCTCTCTTCTAGGAGTGACTAAGGACCACCCATTTTTGTTTCATTTACTTTCTGACATTTGGGGTCACCTACTAAGATTTAGGTCTGGTGGCCCAGTGACTACCAGGATTCTAGCCCACTGACATCCCACTCCCGGTGCAGTATGCTCTGTGCAGCAGACTAAAGCCTCCTCCAGGACCTGCAGGGGAGACTGAGGCTCTGTCCCACAAGACACGGAGACCCAGATCTCTTCTACTCCATGCAGTGCTGCCAGGCTATACCCGGACCATTCCTCATCTAGAGGACTCCTCCTTCCCCAAACCCCCCATTCCGACGTCCAAGAATCAGGTAAGGAATGAACGTAGCGAGTTGGCTTTGTGTGTCTCAGAGTAAGAGAGGTGCGCCTTGCTTACCTTTCTGAGCTCAGCCGCTCCTTCACTTCCATGGGGACAGAGCCTCCTGGAGTAGACCGTAGACTCTCTCAGGACCCAAACAGAGACCTTCCCATTCAAGGACACCTTCAGGCTTCCAGCTCAGAGCTGGTGTCCAACAAATGCCTGGAGATGAAGTGTGGAAAGGAAAAAGAGAGACAGAAGAGGGGCAAAGCCAGCAGGCACAGGTCTCCTGGAGACGGACTAGCAGAGTCTCCTTCAGGAAGCCAGGTAAGTTATCATGTGACTTCTAATGCCTGGAATAAGCAAACTTAAAATAATAAGGTAGCAAGAGACAGAGGCATAAGAAATCGGGAGAGGGCTGGGGACTTAGCTCAGTGGTTCCGCTGCCTGCCTTGAAAGCACAAGTTCAATCCCGGGTACCAAAACAAAAACAAACAAAAGAAGAAATTGGGAGGGAATGAGATGTTGTTTCTCTCAGATCAGAAAGGACTGTTACAAATCTGTCTTTATAACCCTGCAGAGCCCCTGGCCGTGACCTAAGGCCTCTTCCTCACCTGCCCTCACCAGTGGAAGTACCTGAGCTCTAGTCCGCTTGCTGTTGCACATACCTTTCCCATTTCTCTTTTAAGTTCTTTGCAGTTCCCATCTAAATTAGTCCTGCAAGCTGCTTTCCTTATGTAGAGAATACAATTGCCAAAAAGACGGGTACAACTCAAAGCTCTGTCAGTCGAATCCTAGGTTGATTTACGCCATCATTTTAGGTTTTCTCATTTTCAGATCGGAGTCTCTTTGGCAGGCATCATTTCTCTTCGTTTAAGTTTCTCTGCTCTAGAGCTTCCAGGTTTCATAATTAACGGTTTATGAGCCATTTTTGAGCACTAGAAGAACTCACTGTTTCAAACCAATTAAAAGGCTGCAAATGGAAAAGGCACCATCCTCCTCATCCTGAATCTCGTGGGCAGGACAGAGTGGGGAGTAACTAGGGAAAACTGGGAGATTCTAGGGCCAGAGCACTGTGCCAGTCACTGAGAAGCGTGAATTCTGATGAACCAAGAATTACAGGAGTCCTCGGGCACTTAAGATACGAAGGCACCTCTGTCTGTCACGAGATTCTGATTTAGTGGGCCTGGTTTTATCTGCTGTGACAGAACATTTCCAGGAGACTCTGATTGTAGTCAGAGGATTATGCTCTGCATTTTCGATATCCAGTATGTAGAGCTCAGGGTTCTAGCACAGTGCTGAAAAAGCTTTACTATACCAAAAAATCCCCCTCCAACACTCCCACCTGTGTACTTGCTCTGAGTTTGAAGACCTAAGAACTGCTATTTCCAACAAGTGCCACACACCATAGTTTTAGATTTGGGCTGATAAAGAACAATGCTTTTCAAAGTGACAACAGAATTGCCTAGGGAGTTAAAGGAAAAAATGCCTAATTCTTGGACATCAACACGAAGCAGTTCTGATCTAAATGGACTGCAAACTAAGCATCAGGATTTTAAAATATTTTCTCAAGTTACTTTAATGGGAAGCACATGATTGTCTCTCACATGGCAAGTATGTTTTCATGCCAGGCAGGTTACTTGATGGAACAAGAAAGTTAATTTCATTTGCCTAACACAATAAAGAGCGTTGTTCATTTGATTTGGTTGGGTTTTCGCTTACATGGATGTCTCTGTTGGGATGGCTGTGCTTGAAGCTTTCCTCCCGGAAGCAATTTGTGAGACCCAGACATCTTTCATCTGTGTCTCTGCCACCGTGGGCACAGGGCCATTCAATGCCACCTGGGTGACACCCAGCAGAGAGGAAGGATGAGAAAGGAAGCTCCAATTCTTAACAACCCCAGTCATCCCAAGAAGCCCAGGAGTGACGTGATGAATCTACACGTGGACCGAGTTGGGAAGATGAGGTCGTAGGTGGATATCAGTGAGCATTAATATTCATCTCTCTGCCTGGAATTAGACACATGCTGAACAATGGGAAGGGGAAGCAAAGACTAGGTGGTAGGATGCTGACTTTAGGGTTATTTTTCATAGCGATATAGGCAATATATTCTGACCGATAGAGGCAGGACTGAGTAAATCTCATATCATCTTTGTTTCTAGAATCGAGTCTATCATCCCTATCTCTGCTCAACCCCAAATACTCCAATTCAACAATGAGTGTAGGCAAAGTTGGTTTATACAGAAACACTCGGTGCGATAGGACATTGTGGCTGACATAGGACTCTGTTCAATCTACTTCTCCCTTTGAATACATGACTAGAAAGTACTGAGCTAGAGCCCTGACTTTGACATCAGCAAAACAGAAATACAGCAATCGTTTTCATCTTTCAAGGTCATTCTGAGAGTTAAAGGAAATACTCTAATAACATGCTATCTTATTCATCAGGCTTTTGGTACATGTACACTATTATATTTTTAGACTATACCTTTACATATTGTTGTATTACTGTTGAGGAGCTCTTATTTTTTAAAAAAAAACTTTCCTCCAATAGGATTTCAAGTCCTTGGGAGCACAGACCATAGCTCAGTATTTCCACACGGTGCAGAGCACTGGGTAGATGCTGGGCACAGAAAAAATAACTCATAAGCAGCTGTTAAAATGGGTTCACTGAGGGTGAGTCTGGGAGCCTGGGGCTGGCCGCTGCCTCAAAAGATCCCTGTGAGAATTACTGCTTTTAACACCAGCATTCCTAAAAAGCAAACAGTAAAACAAATCCCAAGAAAGTACAAATATAAGAAAGAGAATTATTGCAAAATGCAAAATGGGAGTAGTTTACATCTCATAGAAAGGCTCACCCTTCATCATCTTCAAAACAACCTGGGGTTCAGACCTCTACTACTTTAACATTTTCTTTAACATGGAAAAATTACTCACAAAAAAAAAAGAACCCTCAGTTGCAGATTTGATCACCCAGCAGCCCATTTGTAAAGGAAAATTCCACATTCTACAAAGAGAAGTGACTTCACCAGTTTCACATATTTCAAAGTGAGAGGATCCAGATTCAAATCCAGCTGCCAACCTCCAAGCCAATATATACCTTAGGGTGGGGAAGAGAGAAAGGGTCTAGTCACCAAAGCAAATAGCAACCTGCACAAATGAGCAGGATAAAACTGGCACGCCTGCCTGAAAGATCAATTCTTCAGGCATTGAGTGTATATTAAAAAACACAAATGTACCCTGATGTGGAATGTCCATTTTCCGTACTGCAGAATTACAAGGAAACTCAGAATGTGTGGTATACTGCTTCAGACCCTGCCCTGAGGGCCCCAGGGCCATTCATGTTTGCTTCTGGGGAAACATGGAAGACACACTGTCCCTCTCTGCGTGGTAAAGGGCCATTATAAATGCCAAGTACCTAAGCCCATTACAGGAAATCTGTCTGCAAAACTCTGTTCAGATGCAATAATGACTTAGGCAGGTCAGACTTCCCAGAAACGAAGAAAAGTGCTGAAAATAAATAGAAGACAATAAATCTCCTAATGGTGCAAAGGGGAAAAATAAAGCAAATTATGTTTTATCTGGCAAAAAAAATATCGTGGCCACTTTTTTTTCTGTAGGCTTCATTTTTCCTTTCTGAATCACTTAACTCAAAATTGAAGAAAAATTTAGATTGTGATTTACAACAGGCTGCCCCAGTTGAGCTTTATCCGGATGGTAACTAGACACTTGCAAAAATCAGCAGGTCAGTGGGCATTCCAGAAATGTGTTTATGCAACTGCACCAATGGAGGCAATGCGAGTTACTGATAGTGCAAAGACACTTGAGCTGCTCCCTCTCTGTAAGGCCCCAGGGGAATGATCCACAGAAGGAGAAGCAGTAGAGTGCAAATATGTTTCATCTACTTTGCATCTAATTTTATCTAAATCCAACATCCAGTGTAGAACTCTAGTGAAGCTGGCTCAAAGTTGATGGGTGTCTCAAAAAGCCGCTGAAGATCTGTGCCAACCTCTGAGCTCAAATCCAAATCTTGCAATCCGACCATGCTTGAGCTGGCTGGATAACACTGATGACAGAAAGAGAACCAAGGCACACAGGATGTTAAGCACAACGAATGAAAATAAAGAGTAAAGGGCTTCACGTGTCTTTTGATATCTTAGAGTGGTCCTACGACCTCTTATAAGTGAATCTGTCTATGCCCTGAATTTGGATGAATTCAATTCCCAGTTCTTCCTCCTAGGTGGGAGGTGGGATAAAAGAATAAAGGGGAAAGCTCATGAAGGAAAGAACGTGCAGCACGAATTTGGACCCTAAAGAGAGAGGTGGGAGAGATGAGGGTGATGGCAACACTTGGCAATGCGATGGCTTTCTGTCCCCATTCTTACTCTGGCCTCTATTCTGATTTTTCAGCTCAGCCAGAGGGAAAACAGGGTAAGAAACTAAAGAATGGTGTTGAAACAAATGATATCCCAAGAGCTTCTCAGACTAATCTTAATACATAAAAAATGGCAAGCATTATTAGCATCCTCACTTGGCAGACAAGAAAACTGAGTCTGAGTTTGAGGAACCTGACCAATGTCTTTCATCTGGTAAGCATCAAGGTCAGGAACTCAAAAACAGAACTTCTGGCTTTTAATTTTGTGCTTTTTCCACTGGAACTCATTGCCAGTTTGGAGTTATGACAGCTCTATTAACCAGTCCTTAAGAAAAAAATATTTTAACAAAGCTGACTCAACGGTAGGGAACTGAGAGGAATCCAGCAGTTGAGGAAAGGAAGCTGCAGGAGTCACAGGGCTGAGCAGGGTTTGGGGAGAAAGATGCCACCTCAGGCGCCACAGCTGCACTCGGGGAGTCCAGGCAGGCACCCCACACTTGGCGTCAATTTGGGGTGGGGATATGAGGAAGACCCACCCTCTGAGCAGCTGAAGGCCAGGGCTGTGCTGTGGAAGCTAACAGAGGAGCTCCGTAGGTCAGAGGGCAGGCTGTGCCTGTGCCCTTAGGCTGTTTGTCTCAGCTGATGCAATTCCTGAGTACAGTGCTTAAAGACATTAATTAATAAATAAAGACATGAATTAATAAAGACTAAAGACATTAATGTATTAAATTGCGCCTCACTTCAAATATTGTGTACATTGCACCTTTGGCTCGCACTTCCAGGAACTAAAACAGGGGGAATGAGGTGGATTCAAAAATATACCCAGAGTATATTAAAAATACACACACACACACACACACACACACACACACACACACACATCTCCAGAGTAAATACAGAGCAACTAATTTGAAGGATGATGATTTAGAGCATGAGATGGAAATTTCTTTCTGGAAAGGGCCAGATAGTAAATATTTCCCATTTCGTAGGTCCAGTGGTTTTCCTTGTGAATACTCAAATCTCCATTAGCACCAGAAAGGCAGCTATAGATGATTTGTAGATGAGTGGGTGTGGCTGTGTTTCAATAAAACTTTATTTACAAAAATGGTAGGATAGTTTAACTTAAGAGCCCTAGTTTAAAAAGAGAAAGGCTTATGTATTCTTCACCTGTATGCCTGAATCCAGTTGCACCAAAGGAAAGGGAAGATAATATACCATTAACTATTTGCTATCAATTTAGGACACTAAAATGTTACTTATCACCATCATTAGAAATGCATTTTGATCCTTATTAATAAATTATTATTGAAGATATTGCTTTTCATTATTCTTTATGAAGAGGCCATTTAGGACTTTCCTGACACTGGTATTAGAACACAATTTTTCCCACCATAAAACTTAAACGTTTGCTTCTATCAATGGAATCAAATATTTATCTCACACACCTCTTCATCACTGCAATTGTTTTAATGTGGTTTTGTGATTAATCTTAATAATTTAATAATTTCATGACTTCTATGATTGTACTTTTCTCCTCTGTACTTTTATACCCTCTGTTCCTCTGTCGGACTCTCTCACACATGTATTTCTTTTGCACTGGTCTTTATTTTTTAAATCCATTTTGAGTTTTTATTAAAAAAAAGAATACATTCCAAATAAACACACATGATACCACAAAAAATTTCCTAAAGCAAGAAAAGAGATCAAGTCAAATTTTAAAAAGTAGATTCAATTTCTTCCTCCTGTGACAAGCTGAGCCCTTGAGAAGGACCAAGGAGAGATGAGATCATTTTGAAGAGGAACAAGGTGAGGACACTTCCCTGTCAGATGCTGAAATTTCAAGTAATGAAAAAGCATAGTGTTGGCTCTGAAATAGACAAACCATCAACAGAAGGGACAAAGAGAGCTAGAAACAAAAGCATACTTGGTGTCTTAGTCACACACTCATTGTTGGGACACAATAACTGACACCACAACTTAAATGAGGAGAGGATAACTTTGGCTCATGTTTTTAGTCCACTGTAGGCCGGCTCCAAGGCAGAAATGGCCTGGTGGAAGGGTCTGGTGGAAGGAATCTACTCACAGCATGGTGGACAGGAAGCAAGTTGGAAGTGAGGGAGAGAGCTGTACCCTTCTGGGTTACTCCTCCAGGGGCTGCTTGAAAACCAGGTGTGGAAAAATGGACATTTGTTTAAGTATATAAATGCATATCTTTATGGCATCAGGGCAAGGGAAAATTCCTTAAAATATTATAATACCACAAATCATAAAGGTAAATATTGATAACACCTCTGTTAACATTTAAAACTTCCAACCAAAACTATGATAAACCTCAGGAGGCTGAGGTAAGAGGATCACCATGAGCTCAAGGCTAACCTAAGTTACATAGTGAGACCCTGTCACACATACACAAGTAAAACATAAACAAGCAGACCCATAGCCCCAGCTACTCTGAAACCTAGGCAAGACGATTATTAGGAAAGATGACCACAAGTTCGAGGTCAGCCTGGGCAACTGAATGAGATCCTGTCTCAAAATAAATTGTTAAGAAGGGATTAAGGATCTAGCTCAATGGTAGCACTATTGACTAGTATGCTTGAGATCCACATTTAATCTTGAGTATCACAAAAACAAACAGACACACAAATAAACACAACAACAGCAACCCTAAACACTCAGGAGGACAGTTATTTCTGGAAGGGAAATAAGGGAGTAAAGCAAAGGAATTCATGAGTTGTGTAGAGGTCTAGTTGTAAGTACACTATTTTTATTTCTTAAAAAAGTGTAAAGACAATAAATGATAACATCATTTAAAAATGAGTAAGGGATACATAAGAATTTGTTGCAAGTTTGTACCTTCTGATTTTGAATTATTTTTTCAAATGTCTCAAAGATTATAATGGCTCAGAAAGAAAATAAACGAACAAAAACCCGGCACAGGCAAATGTTTTCTTAGCTGCTCTCAGTATCTCTTCATATGGATCCCATGCACCTTAAATGTCAGCAGAGGTCCCTGAATCCCCTGCAACCTGCAAAACATATCTCAAACCCCACTCCCATCTCTCATAGAAATCCCCGATAAAAGGATATATCCATGTGTGCATACTTGGATCATTTTTTAATTTCCTTCTCTTTTTGATCCCTTATGGAAAAATCTGCACTAAAATAGATTTAGGCAAATAGCTAAGACCTGAATTAGGTATGCATCTGTGTTTGCTCATTTATTGAGGAAATTTAAAATGGAAAGCCAAGGGCCTGAAGACAGCGGATACAGAGAAAAGAGGCAAAGGCCAAAATCGGTAGAATAATTGAAATCCATATACGGACTGGCACCCAGCTCACAGGCACAACCTGAGTCTATTGTTTCCTTCTCCCAGTGCTCTTGCTAGCTGTGGAGGAAAAGACCTTCACAAGTTGCCAGGGAAGGTCCCCTTCATGAAAGGGGTGTCTTCCCATAAGCTCTATTCAAGCTCCAGTCCAAAGCTCCACCCACACAGGAAGAATTTACAATGTACCTTAGGTCGAATCAGCTGAATGGAAGTATCAATACAGTAAAATTCACCAGTTTTATCTGTAAAACAATAATTTGATGACTTCTGACTGATGCATATGGTAGAGTGACCACCATGATAAAAATACAGAGCTTTCTGTTGAGACTAGAATTCTCTCATGTCCTTTGTGTCAGTTTTCCTCCAGTCTCTGGCTCTTGGCAACTACTAATATTTTTTGTTACTAGACATTTGCTTTTCAAGAAGCTCCTATAAATAAATATATGAGGCATATACTCTTTTCTTCTTTCAATTTGCATAATGCTTTTATATTATTCTGCATATCAGTATTTTATTCTCTTTTATTTCTGAGGAGTATTCTATTATGCAGCTAGAAAACAACAAAAAATTAGTACCTTACTCTTAAATGTGAATGAGTCACCTAACACCTAAGAAAAATCTTTCAATTTGAAAAAGGAGAGGTCCATGGTGAATGAAAGAGGAAGAAAAATTACACACATCAGCTCAAGAGGTAGGAAAAAAAAATCAGACAAATATGAAGATTCCTTTGTCTTTCTAATTCAAGAAGACAATGCTATAAGAAAGGAACAATTAGAAAGAAACCCCTCTTAGGATTTAAAATACACTTTTAAAAGTATATATACACAAAAGGCAAAATCTTGGATAAAGTGAAAGATTTTTAATAAATAAAAAATTAAGGAAAACTAGGGGGAAATATTTAAAAGTTTAATAAAGGAAGACTAATATTCAATTAATATGAATTCCAAGCCAGACATGGTGCTGCACACCTGTAATCCCAGTACTCTATGAGGCAGTGGCAAGAGGGTAAGAAGATTGGGCAAGTTAGCGATATAATGAGACACTGTCTCAAAATAAAAATGTATAAAGGGTTAGGGATGCAGCTCAAAGGAAAAACCCTGAATTCCAACCCCATTAATTAAAAAAAAATCAGAAGGAAAAAGCATAGGAAAATTACAAATGAATAGCACACAAAATGTGTTGAAAAGACCCACAGAGTGGCCAAGTCAGTGAGGAAGACACCTACACTGATACCCATCCCTGCAAAATTTCAGAGCACCGGGGCTAAAGAGAGTACCTGAGAAGCACCCAGAAGCAAAGCATTTTAGATTTAATACAAAAGGTCAAGAATAAATATGACATCAGACTTCTCCACGGCCATGCAGTCTTCAAACTTCAGTGGGAAAAGGCAGTGAGTAACCAAGCATCCTGAAGAGCTAACTGGAGCCTGGAACAAAGATATGCAAGCAAGCAGCAAAGTAGCCCAGCAGGTGCTCTTTCCTAGTAATCCCATTTGAAAAAAAAAGAAGTGCTCCAGCAAAGGAATAAAAGAAAACAGGGAGAATGAATTATTTTCAGAAAAGAAACCAAATAATCCATCCAGGAAATTCAAAATCAAATTTTTAGGATGAAGCCATAAAATCAGTGTCTCAACTGGGAAAAGGAGCGAGGGCTCTAGAAGCAGATTCTAGGAAAAAGGGGAGTATGGTAGAACAGTTAAAATGACGACTTTCTGAAAATAATTAAAATTTTGCAGCTAGCAAGTAAGAAAAAAATGGGCTCAATTAGAAACACACACACACACAGGCACAACTCTTTGTAAAAAAAAAAAAAAAAAAAATAGGAAATCCTGGTATATTGCTGGGCTTATTACCTTACTGGTCAGAAGGATAAAGTCGCTCACTAACTTGACACCTGTAGTCTGTCACAAAGAAATCAATAAACAATATGCAAAGTAGATAAATCAAGATGGCATCAGGCAGGACAAGGACACCAGTGAGGAGGAATGGGTAGGAGGAGAGAGCGAGCTATGCCTTTGCAAAGTACAAATGCAATATGGGAAGGACTGGGCCAGCAACCTCAGCATTTTACCATATGCCCCTGAGTACTGCTTGATTTTTAAATATAAATATAATACGCTCATAGAAACTCAACAATTAAAAATATTCAGAATGTCCTTTTCATCTCAAAGTTATACAAGGAGTCAAGGGAGGAGAGAGTGTGTTGCTTGCAAAACATTACCAAATATATTTTAATGTTTAATAATGTTTGCCATAATGGTAAATATGGATCAAGTGCTTTTATTTGCTAGGCTTTATTCTAAGTGTTCTCTGGAGTACAAATAAAAGGGATCTGGTCTTCTTTTCATATTCCTACTCTCATCCAGCCTTCACCATTTTATATTTAAACTATAAAAAGCTCTTATTAGTCGCTGGGTGCACAAACTCTGCCTTTTCCGATCTATTTTTACAAAGAGCTACCGGATTAACTTTCCTAAACATGACTGATTTTATAACACCTGTGATCGCAGACCAACCCTGGCTCCACTTAAGTAAGGAAAAATTCTCCTTAGCATGCAATGCAGGCTCCCGCCGGGCCTCCCTTCCAGCTCCCTTTCCCTGAGGAGAACTCAAAGGTTTCCTCTGATCAGTCCTTTTGTGAACAAGGGGACTGGTCACCTTTCCCTAACAGGCTTTGTGCTTTGCCTTCTCTCTGTTACACCTTGTACCTAAGACACTTCTTCAGCCCCTACACTCTCTCATCTAACTCCTACCCCAGGCACCAGGGTGCAGGTAAGGGGCCAGAAGCCGTGTGTATATTGTCACCCTAACCCAAGAAGACAGATGCCATTTGTCCTCTGCGCCCTTCGGTGTGCTGACGGCATCACAGGCCTCCCTGGAACGTCCTTTCCTGCTCCTTCCCTACCCAAATTCTTTGTCTCCAACAGCAGCTGCCTCTGTCCACGGCCCCACGTGGCCTCTCCTTGGGGTTCCAGTTATCTCCGGGTTCCCTATTTCCCCCTCGTTCTTTCAGTTCTAGGGCACCCACGGTGGTGATAGTCTTTTGCTCTGATCCTCCTCTACCCCTATCCTCATCGCTCTGAGCAGACTCATAATTAAATTTAGGAACATGTGAAATAAAGGCAACAATCAAAATGCCACTGAGAAGGAAAGAGCGAGATGGACCATCTGGAGTGAATTCTGCAGCCCACCAGGACTCTGGCCCATGTGACACTCATCTGTCTCCTTGCTTTCTCTCAAATCGTACATCTGCTTTGCCCACAGTCTGTGGATTTTCTGGGTCAAGAGACGGTATCTGATTCATCTTTGTTACCTGGATTCCTAGCATGTAATTGATATGCAATAGCCGATCAGAAAGTGAATTAACCCTAATGTGCCTGTTCAGTGCACTCCACCAAGTTCTGGTCATTAGCGAAGAATTTCACACACACTTTCTACCCTTAGTCATCATTCCGATAAGGATTACTGAGAGGACAGAATCCTGAAAATAGTGCATAAAGGGGAACGCAGAAGGTTCTGAAGAAGACAGCCCTGGATCCAAAGATGTGTGAACCCAGAAGCATTGCAAGAGTGGCATCGCGTCTTGAACTAGTTTTCAAAGGAATCAGACTTGGCCAAACCCAAAGAGAATTTTGCCAAGCACTTTTCCCCTTAATTTTTAAACCCATGTGTATTTTAAGGAAAATTCAATCCATATGTTTCTGATTCATTTACACTTAACTCATCAAAATGTTGTTTTGTAAAGAGTTATTTGATGTCGCAGTCCTTTGAGCTTTTGTGAAGAAATGCTGTTCCCCCTTAGAAATAGAAACCCTCTTTGGGAAAGTCTCTCTCTCTCTCTCTCTCTCTCTCTCTCTCTCTCTCTCTCTCTCACACACACACACACACCCCTAAAACGTTTACATTCTCTCTCTCTCTCTCACACACACACACACACACACACACCCCTAAAAGTTTTAAAGTCATTTCAAACCTCAAGACCAAGAGTCTTGGTCTATCTTCTGTAGCTTCCATCTTGGTAGAAATCTCGGGGCTTTCTTTTATCAGAAAGATACACAGTTGTACAAGGACAGAGCTCTAACCAGCAAAGAGTCGAAGATCTGGGTAATTAAAGGATGCAACATGGGAGAAATAGCATGCAAAGTCTGGTGGAGAGATGAGCGGAAGCTATAAATCAAACAGCAGAAACAGAAACAATAAATGGGTCAGCTTTCTGTGTATAGAAGTTCAAAGATGAGAAGGGGAAAGAGGAAAATATGTGCACATATATGTCACAGCGCACATGTATGACAGTTCTCAGAATCCTATTTCAGAAAACGAAATGCCTCTGCCATTCAGGAAGCAATTACAAGAACATGGTACTAATTATTTAGCTGTGCCTGTTTACTTGAGCAGTGATGGTTATTGCTGCAACACGGCCGGCCAGCCTGCTTTAGTTCCACAGCCAAAATCAGTGCTACTGCTGCTTACTGCAATAAGCCCTTCGTTGTACTTTTCTCATCTCCATTGCTGCACTTAGACATATGCAGTGGTCAGAAACGCAGTCCCACAAAGTGTCCCAGAAGTGCCCGTTCGTGAGTACAGATGACCAGAACAGAGACAGTTAGTGTCTCCTAGCAATCCACGACGCTGCTGCCTACAGAGCTGAGGCAGATCAGAATCGTAAGTTCGTTTTTTAGTAAAATGGCCAAGCTGAGACGCCATAAAAAACAACAAAGCTCAGGAAAACCTGATTCACTCTGCGAGGAAAGAGGGTGGTTCCAACTGAGTGTACAGGCGAATGAGAGCCACTGCCGTCTTCTGAGAAATGCCAGAGAGAAGCTGGGGCTCAGTTTCTGGGTTAATGTTCTCACAGCGAAGTAGATTTGATGAGGGTGAATGTGAGGCTCTCTGAAAATCTAAATCACTTCTGTTTCCAGGTGGAAGTGAAGGTAGACACAGGTAAAGAATTTGTTTTGTTTGTTTGTTTGTTTCCTTTAATGGGCTTAGAAATTATTAAGGGAAAAAAAAGATGGAAACAGAAACCCAAAAGGGAATACGTGCCCAATAGAATAACTTCAACTAGGAAGAATAAAGCGAGAACAACCCGTGCTGGCAACAACACGCCGAGGAAAGCATGAAACGGCTTTAGCAGCTACCCTGGGACCCAAGGAAGAAGAACCTCTTACGATGAGGCAAAAATCAGCTGCAGAACACAATTATTCCACCCTATTATCTGCCCTCTCAAACAAAATGGCACGGTTGGTTGGTTTTTGTTCTCCGTCTAGACCAGGAGCTCCTTCCAATGGCGTATCCGTTGTTCCCACCTTTGGATCCAGAATAACTAGCTCACAACTGGCATCTAAGTCACACTTAGTAAATACCTGTGGAATAACAAGTTGAGAATTCTAATCAAGAGAGCGCTGCCACTTAATGTCTCATCTCTGCCCCTCTGTGCTCTAATGAGGAACCTTCACCCAGCAATGTGAAGGCCATTGCACCTGACAAAGCCCGCATGGACAGCTCACACCCAGCACTCTTGGGGGACACTGGTCATCAGCCTCCTCTAGTCTGCTGTACCTCCCTTCCTGCCAGCCCCATCTCACAGGTGGACACTGTTAGTGTCTCCCTGGCCCTGTCTGCCCCCAGTGTCCCTCTGTCACCACCACCATGCTACCTCCTGAACCCAGGACCTTTGTACTGAGCTACATTCCCACCTGTTTTTTTTTTTTTTTTCCTAAACTAGTTCTTGCTATATTGTTAAGTCCCCCAGGCTAGAATTAAATTTGCGACCCTCCCAACTCAGCCTCCCAGAATGCTGGGATTACAATCTTGTGTCACCACGTCAAGCTTCCCTAAAATTGTTGCTGTTTCCCAGCTTGGGTTTTATGCCAGTCTAGAACTGAAACACACAGTTCATCAGCCCCAGTGGGATAGTCCTTGTGATTGTCTGCCCCTCCCTAATGTCACTTCTTGTTAAGAATGTCTTAATTTCTGCTTCTTGTTTATTACAGGCATGGTGGCTGCAGCGGTCTAAGGGCTGCAAGCTCCACTGCCTGGCAACAGCTCACAGGGACCTCAGCCTCCTGCCACCGAAATCATAGCCAGCACCATTAGGGAAAGAAATGGGCAGACTGCAAGGAGCTCAGGCCAGGCTGACTCGCTTCTTTTCCTTTTCTGATTAGTGATATCAGGAGGCTCACGCGATGTATCTGGATTTAAACAAGGCATTATCTGAAAATCAGTACATACCTTACAGAAGGGATGTGCAGCCCTGGATTGGAGGTGAACGCCATGGAGAATCTGATGGAAACCAGCAGCCTTGCTCACCCAGTTTCAGAGGAAGCCTGAATATCAAGGACCTTGCGCCAGTGGCTAACTTACCTAAATGCTGTCCTTACTTCGGTGATGAAAATAAAGCCTGTGAACATGTATGGCATCTAAATTGCATTCAAATACTAAGTCCTATGATTCGAATAACATGCTAACAAGAACAAGCATTGTCGGGTTCCAACCTAAGCACTTTATCCACTTTGCTGTACTCAATTTTCATAATTTATCAATTTGGCATGACTACAGCCTCACATGAGAGAACAAGACAGATGAGGAAACTGATGCTAGGAAACACTTAGCCCTGTACCGGCTGCCCATCTGTGGGAAAGCGGGCACCGGTCTGAACCTGTGTCAGGACAGGCAAGGTGGTGACTCCCAACACGGGGACGCTGTCCGCCATCACTACATGTGAGTCACGAATCAGAGGGGGCTCTGCTTTCCTGATCACTCCGGGTCCCAAATGAAAGAGCAGCCCCCGCTGATGTTGTCAATCACCTTACAGGAGAGAAAGTGGAGCTCTGAGGACAACGAAGAAGCATTTAAAGTGCTCTGGCCGGAAATAAGACTCCTCCTTCCTGCTTAGGTCTCATTGGACGGAAAGAATCACGTGGGCAAACAGGGACGAGGAACTGCAGTCTTGCCATAAGGCCAAGATATGGAAGATACTTAGCAAGCACTAAATTGCCTACTGCACTCCCAGACCCCGTGCTTTCAGCAACAAACTCGATATACCTTCACCCTTAGAAACGAAATGTTACTTAGCTGTGTTTTTCCATGACCGTGATATAATCACAGCACAGGGAAACATTGATGCCAAATGTCATTCCTTCTAGTCTGGCTTTGTGAACCTCCCAAGCTTTATATTATGACGTATTCAGAGTGTCGCAGTTGCTCTAAATTCCAGATAACCTGCTCACAATCTCTCGTAAGAGCAATATTTCATAATATGAGGTCCAAATGAGGAAGCAGTTTTAGATGTAAGCAAATATGGGCCCTGATGCCTTCCGATTGTTACTCTTATTTTCTTTAAAAAAATGAAAAGGACTCTTTAACGAGCATAACATCTGCTGTCCCACCACAGCCCATTAAAATAATGCTGTATTCCTCTTTTATCTCTAAAATTATCTTATCCCAGCAATGTAAAGTTATAGAAATAAATTCCTTTTGATTTTTATGTCTGTGAACGGGACTTCATAGTTTGCAAACGACTGGTGCTTTCCCATCTACCATCCTGTTTGATCAGTTTTTCATAAGGATGTTATTTTTATTATAGTTTTTTCAGGTAAAGTGCTGGAAGACCAGGATGGTTAGAAAAAGAAAGAAAGAAAACAAAAGCCTAGCCCTGAGGTCATGCAGCTGAAGAAAAGTGTTGGGCAGGGGTTCATGCCCTCCCTTCCGATTCCAGTCTCCACTGCTTCCGGTGGCACCTCCCAAACCTCTGTGACAATTATCTTTTACTGCTGCTAAAGTGGGTCACAGCCCATCCACTCTTTTAAGCAAGATTATCTGAGACAAAAGGTCTCTTATCCCAAAATGACTGATCTCTGAGGTTCCCACAGCAAAATGGCCCCAGTCTCCGGCAGAAAAGTATGTGTCCTCTTGCATAACAGCAAAACTAAGATCCCCAAGAACGTCCTCATGCAGGAAAGTTCTCCTTAGCATGCAGTAAATAAACAAATGGGCTCCAGAACAGGAAAATTTTAGAGATGGGCAACTAAGATTTAGTGGCACTTGCTAGGAACCCAGTACTTTATGTTGTCATGTTAATGATGCTTGGTTCACTCTGAGAAAGGTCCTGAGCTAAACATTTTACATGCATTTCTACATTTTTACATTTTGTCCTCACCACAACCCCTTGGTGTGGCCATGGCCACGATTCCTTTTGCACCCAAGGAAACCAAGCATGAGAGACTGTTTGCCAGCACCAGGCACAGCTGACAAGTGGCTGAGCGAGGTCTGAACACCGACCATCCACCCTGAAACTGCCTCGCTGTGGCTTGGTGACCATGGCCAGCCCGCTGTGCAGCACTCATCCATCTCACTTTCCAGGGCTGGGAACACAGAGAACACGGAGAGGCGCAGTAACTCTTTCACAGCTGCACAGCCAGCAGATGACAGTGAAAATGAACTTGGATTCACTCCAAATCAAAGGACACCTACAGAAGGCACTGGAGAAACAGGGTCTGTGTCCAAAGAGCTCTGTCCCTTTCAGTTTAGGGGCCACTGAGCAAAGAGAACATCCCAGAGCTCCAGCAGCAGGGGATGGCATGACTGTATCTAGCCTGGATTCTGACTCTGGTTCTTTGGTTCCTGTGCCCGGATGGTGGGTCATGTGGGATTTCTTCCAGGTTCTTGATGTTCTCAACAAAGAGCTGGACAAGACACAGAGAAAGAACAAAAAGTATACATTTATTGACAGTGCAAGGAGATTCGCTCTACAGCATCCAGTACATGGGCTGTGGAGAGGCAGACAGAGGGTAAAGGAAAGGAGGCTTGGGGTTCAGCATTGTTGGTTGGCTTCCCCTCCCCAGGTTAGGCCCTGAGCAGCTGTCTATCAATCTCTCTCTTGGTGCACACCAGACTTGAACTGTCCTATCCAAAGGCTCGCTTGAATTCCCCCACCAGATGTAAAAAAAAAAAGGGTGGAAAAGACCACTTTATGATTGGTTCCCTGTACAGTGCTCAGAAGCTTTCAGGTCATTTTGGGTCCTGGACTCATGTCCTCTGAGATTTTCTGACCTCCAACACATTCCACAAAGCTGGTTGCCAGCCTCAATCTCTCATCTCATTCTGACCCATTCATGCTGCCCATCTTTGGGGTGTAGAAAAGAGGGGCTGCAGGGGTGAGGCACCTTCCATCGGAGACGGGGGCTCCAGCCACCCTGCCACACTTCCCTGCCCCAGGACACTCATGCCATGGCGTTCCTGACCCTGTAGACAGTGGTCAGCCCATATCCCCAGGATCAAACGTGTCCCCCTCCAGGAATGTCCTCCTGCCGTTGTCCACTATTTGCAGTTTTTGTTTCAAAACCGACAAAAGAACTAAAGCTGGTCAGTCCTGAGTTTGGCACATTTATAGTAACCATAATAACGGAAGAACTGCTGGACGGGGTGTTGAAACATTTTTCCTGATTTGAAAATAATATCTGCTGTGTATATTGCTGCCCAAATGAATCTTCTTGGGTGGGAGCATAATCTGGGAGAGGACACTTTTACAGTGACGGGTGGCTGCAGAAACCCAGGAAGGCAAAGCCAGGCTCTCACCAGGCCATGCCATGGAAGTGGAGCTCTTCCTCAGGCCCACGCGGCTGGGAAAATGGACGGAGTACAAACAACTCTGCTGTGGAATTTGTGTCCCTGAGGTAAGAACAAGAGTAGAGAGCAAGGTTTAGTTAGGGAAAGTTAAAAATTCATAGCCCACGATAGGAAGGATGGAGAGATGCTGCTAAGATAAGGTCATATGGTCTCCCAAGTTGTGGTTAAAAAGATGTGGGGAGGGGAGAGAGGGAGAGGGAGCAAGAGGGACACAGAGAGAGAGGGAGGGAGGGAGAAAGAAGGAAGGGGAGGACGGAGGGAAGGAAAAAAGAGGAAAGGGGAGGGGAGGGGAGGAAGCGAAAAGAAAGAAGAAAATAACCCGGTTCAGTGGCACAGGAGTCTGAGGTAGGAAAATGGCAAGTTCAAAGCCAGCCTGGAAAACTTAGCCAGCCCCTGTAATAGACTCACACACACAACACACAGTAAATCTATGAAAATCAAAAGCGAAAGGACTGGGGGTACAACTCAGCTGTAGAACGTGCATGAGACCCTCGGTTCAATCTCCAACCTGAAAACTTAGCAATACTATTACTAATAATGACAATGACAGCCAATGACTTCTCACCCCACCTCCCGCAATCGGGCCCTGCCGTGAACAGCAGCGCCACAGCAGCCCCTGACCGCCCTGCGGCTCCCTCCCGCATCCCACGGACCTTCCTTCAGGGATTTGCAGGGCGAGGGGAGGGGGCCGTGATGCTGGGCCCCTCTCCCATCCCAATCCCCCGACTCCTCCAGAGCCACAACCAGAAATGAGAGGAATGAAGCTGGAGGCTCAAATCCTGCGTGAGCAAAGCCAGAGAAGTTTCTCTGCTGTAATACTCTAATGGTCATTACAGTGCTCACCGAGATGCCAGGTACACAGGATTCCCCCACATGATGTGAGAGCAAAGCTCTTTTCCCACCCACACTCATGCAGCCGCTCAGCAATCAGTGGTCAAGCTCCCATTAGGAATTCTCAGTGCTGCCTGGCACCAGTGACCACCCCACCAAAATAAGGGAAGTGTGAGTCTTCTGGAGACCATGGTGGAGTGAAAATGATGGATGAAAAACAAACAAACAAACAAATAAGAATGGAAAACAACCATTATAAAGGAAAATAAAGCAGGGTAGTTTTTTTGGTACTGGGGATTGAACTCAGGACCTTGTGCTTGCCAGGCAGGTACAGCACCACTGAGCTAATTCGCCAGAATGTGATAAAATCAAGAACGGAATAGAAAACATTAGAGTATACCACCCATACTAAATGTAGGTACTGTTTTAGAATTTACCCGTATACATCAAGCAGAGTCCAGTATAAGTATATTGTTTATTGGAGGTGACAGGAAAATGAATTTGAAAAGCCCTGAGCTAAGAAAATAAAGAGTGGCACATGGTTCTGAATCTAGGTGCAGTGGCTGAGAAAGGCAAAAGGAAATGCTATTTGAGGAATAAATGCAGAAGGAGAAGGCCCTACACTGAGCCAACAGCTCATTCAAAGGGCCTGTGGTGAAAGCTGTTGGCAAGTGTGAGAGTGAGAAGGAGGGGAGAGTTGATAGTGCAGGCGAAAGAGCCAGAGAAGCCAGAGCATTGGGTCTTAGGAACACAGGAAGAGCTTTAGGGTTCAGAACTGGATGGTGACAGTTGCACTGAACCTACAGATGGAACCACTCAGGCCCATTAGAGATGACCACCAAAAGGCAAGAGAAAAGCCTGCAAGACCAAGTCTTAGAGGTGGCAGCGGTCCCATCCCGTACACCATGAGTGCTCCCTGATTGTAATTCGCCAGTCTTTTGCACACTTGGACTTCTGCAGACAGGAGGGGCTGAGTAGTAAGAGGGGGCACAGGACAAGTTGAAGGCCGCAGAGTGGCTGTGCCAGGCAAGAGTAAAGCTCTTCCCGCTGGCAGTGGGCAGCGCCTGAGCTGGGAAGTCCTGAGGCCCAGCCAGGCCACGAACTCATGGACCCCACACTGCACCGCCACCCACACAGCTCCGGGCTGGATCACACTTGTGCGGAGTGTTTCTTCCTCCAATCTCATTCCCTCCATGCAAAGGAGTTGTGGGGAGTAAAGGCACGAGAAGAGTAATGCTGGCTGCAGGACGGAGCAAGAATGGCCCCGACCTCGTCCTCAGCACCCAGGCGGGATCATCCCAGACAGAGCAGAGCCGAGGACGGAAGATCCAGCAGAAACCTACGGACAACCAAAAGAGGAGAGAAGTCGCTGAGGTGGACCAGACCCTTGGCTTTTAAACAGGACAGTTTCCTGCACAGGTGACTTCCAGAGACTTTTGTTTTTCCTCCTACATGCAAAAGTACAGCAGCAGTCTTGGCCAAGTGTGGAAAGCTACAGTTAGAATCTCTTCACAACTGACTGCTTCTTTCCAGAAACAACAGAGAACAAGAAATGGAGGTAGAGACAGCGAAGGACACGAAGTTAACCCATAAAAACAAACCAAAAAAAAACCTAACCAGACAAAAATGCATCATCTGTTTGCCATTTGTTTTCTCCAAAACTGAAGTTCACTGCAGCTCAATGTTGCATTTGCATCTGCAAAAAAGAAGTGAATGCTCCCAGAGTTCATGTTCCTGTTTTACATGTACACTGTGCACAGGCAAGGTGACTCTTTCCCAACTCAAGGATGTCTGGCCCCTTCTAAGGGTTGGGTCTGGGAGAAACTGGTACTTCTGGGGCCCTGGGAAGCCCTGCCAATAGGAACTGTGGGAAAGGAAGGCTTCTCGGGCATGCAGGTAACACCGTAGGGCAGGTGACACCGCCAAGCTGGCACTGGCTCTGTGAAAGTTTCCCCTCTTTCAAGCCCATCTAAACTGCTTCAGGACAGAAATCCCCTCAGGACAAAACAGTACCGGAGAGAGAGAAGTGACTGCTCACGGTATGGGTTAAACGTGCCTCAGGAGAGGGAGGAGAAATGTTGGGACTAAGAGGAAGAACTTGACTCCGTGGGGGCAGGGAGCGCTCACGAGGCTGCAGTGCTGAGCCGCCACAGCTGCTTCGCATGGGTTTTCTTGAGCCCCCGGACTACGCATACTGGCACGGACCACCCTGGGACTCTGCTACCAACCCTGTGTGAAGCTGCCTACCCCAAGCAGCTGAGCAAAGGTCCTGGGGCTTAAACCACAGCCCTGAGGTGGAGAAGTAGCAGGAGGAGCTCCTGAGGTAGGAGGGGTTAAGGGCGGGAAAGGACGACTAAGTTGATTTCCACAGATTGCTCTCACTCTGTGTCTCGCGATAGGTAGAGACTCAGGGGCTTAGACAAAATGGTGAAGAGTCACGTCTTTGGGCTCTCAAAAGATTGTCTGGCAACCCTAAAGAGTTTGGCTCTGGACACAGTGCCAGACTCTGTGGCTTCCTGCTGAGTAACTGCGAGTCCGACATCTAACTTTTCACTTTCTCCCCTGAATAATGAGGATCATGATGGAGCTCTCCGTAAGTGAGGATTACTAAGACGGTATGAGGGAAGAACTCAGTGTAGCACTCGGCACCACTAAATTCTCCAGAAGTACTTGCTGTTGTTCTCAAGCTGTCCCTTAGCTCATTGTTAAAACACAGGTTGACAAGGACTTGAAGGAAAAAAAAAAATCTATGTGGCAGAAGTGACAGAGAATGCTGTTTGCTGAGGTGAGGAGACTATGATTTGGGGACAGGGAAATTCTGCAGGTGTTCTTCCCAATCTCCATACACAGCTGAGGACAAAGAAGAACCAGCAATACTGTGCATCTGTTTGGGCAAGGAGTTTGGCAGCAGAGAGGAGATAAAATATATTTGTTCCTTGGTATACACAAGAAATGTATTCTAGGATCCCTGCAAAAACGATGCATGCTGACGTCCTTCTGTAAAAGGGCACATGGCCACTGTACATCCTCTTGTATGCGTTAAATCGGTTCTAGATTAATTGTAAAACAAGACAAAAAACATACAGTTTTATTTTACTGTTAGGGCACACAATGGCAAGGAAAAAAACCTGTATGTTCAGTAAAAATACTGAGGCTGGCTAAATACATGATGGCAGACTGCACAGGTAGGGCTTGACTCCCCCCCAAAAAAAAAATCACAAAAATAAAACACAAATGAGTGGGAGTATAAAATATATAGCCAATCTCTAGCTGGAAAACAACTAAAAATATATTTTGGCCAATTAAGCCTTAAAGTTTAATGCAGCAGCCTTTATTGACCCACTTACTTATCTTTGAAGTCAGTCCTTTTAACTCAGTACATTCCATTGTCTTGTATCTGGTTTTAGATTAGACAGGAAAAACATTACCTCTCTTTAACTGCCTGGTAGAAATGAGTATTTCCTTCCCCTTGAGAAGTAATATTTTGGATGCATTTTGTGTTGACTTGGGATAGAAGAGTCACTTTCTTTCTTATAAAATGAGCACAGGAGTCTGTAGCATTAGGAAAATGAATTTTGGGAGACCACATGCTTTGTGACCATGGCTGAAAACCAGACTTAACAAAGGCTTGTTCTCCAGGAGGTGCATGTGTGACCTTTTGCGATGTGTTGTGGCGTTGCTGGCCTGGCCCTGTCCTCACCTGTGGCCTGAGTGTCCTCTCCAACTCCAGCCTAGGCCTTTGCTGTTACTTTCATTGGGTGTGTGGCTTGTTGCCATGGTGCCAAAGTGTCCCTGTAGGGAATCCACCAAGGTCGAGGACTGAGGGACTAACCACATCGTTCCATGCCTCACCCCAAAACTGAGACCTAACAAAACATAAAACGTCACGACGAAATCGGAGAAGTAAGACAATGTCCCGAGGCTTTCAGTGTTAAATTTCACATTACCCAAAATTTTCAGTACCATGAGGAAATCTCTGAAATCATTCCAAGCTGAGCCCACTTAAGCCTTCTCTTCCCGCTTACTAGATTTGAAAAATTTAGTGTGATGAGGAAAGGAACAGGATCGAAGATGCATGCTAAATCAGTCCTTTTTGCCATTTCCCTACTTCCAAAAAAGTTTACGGGGGAAGAATTATGTGATGTGTTTTAAAGACTGTAGTGGCTATAACCTTAATGCTGTTCTTCCATTGTTACACATGGAAGGGGTTTTTTAGTGATAATTAAGAAAAGTTAAGACCATTAAATTTTATTTTTCTAAGAATTATTTCTGTAATTTGGAATAAAAGCATAAATATGGCTGGACCAGTTATCAAAAATATACCCTAGCTGGGATGGGGATTTAGCTCAATGGTTCTGCCACCTGCCTCTCAAGCTCAAGGTCCCAAGTTCAATCCCTGGAATCCCCTCAAAAGATACACCCTAATTATTATTTAAATAACGTATCCATTCTTAGATTGCAAGCATTGAGTTCTAAGAGCTTTGAGTAATGAATTCAATGATTTCAGTTTACTTGTATAAAAATAAACATGGAAGAGTGAGGGTTCTGTATTTTAAAACATAGACATATTCATTTTCAGTGTCTTGTAGAGGAGACCACATTGACAGACAGAGAATTTTGGAAGTTTACTGTAATGGATACATTTTATGTTTTAATGAGCATGATTAATAATATGTGACTGACTAGTGACCATCAAAATATGAACCTCTTTAAGAAAAGAGCAACTTATCAATGCAAAGGGAGTTGTTCTCCCAAACTAACAGCTCAGAAACAGATACGCTCATCATTCTTGAATTCAGATTTTATGAAGCACTCTCTCCTATATTATCTTACTTACATGACTCTGTACAGTTTTTCATCTTTATTTTTAAAGATGAAGAAAGTGAAACTTCAAGCTAGCAGGTTTCTTATGGTTTCATAGTCATTTCAGAGTGCTGTCTAAGACACACCTACACCCTAAAGTCAGGTGACTCCTCCCATGCCAAAGGAATTCTTTATCAGTTGCACTGATTCTGTTTATGCTGAAAATGTTAGTAGAATTTTGCCTGTGGAGTCACCTGCGCAGCATGTTAATGGTAGGAGAAAACCAATTCTGCTACTTTAGCACTGTAGTTTCATTTTTACCCACTTCAAAGAAATCCAAATGGACAGCCACATCATGAGATCACTGCCCCGAATCGAAGCCACTTCCACTTTATGAAGATTCATCATCCTTGAAGATGTTCAAATAAAAATAACTTAGTCTTAGCGAAAACGTAAACACACACTTGAAATTCCAAAAGGGTTTTAATCAGTATCTGAACAGCTGAAATAAATATGTGGCCTCCTATGATGGTTACTTTTGAATTGCTTGAAACCCATTTGTCTCTAAATCGAGAACAAATAACCTCCTGTAATATCGCCTACAATTTTTGATTTTTGGTGTCATGCCTGACACACTCAGGCAGGACTGGGTATTGTTGGGACAAATTCTACAGTGGTGTCATTATCTTGTCCCAACGACCGTAAGGACTGGAGATTTATTAGGGAGATTTCAGCTAGGTTCAATTGTTGAAGACTTTTCTTCTTAACAGTACTCAAAGTATTTTAAAATAGACCTTTAAAAAAAGTAAAAGAAATTAAGGACTACAATCAAATAATAGAACTGAAGGACTAATTTAAGTATATATAAGAAATTACAACAAATAAGCAGCTTTAACTGCAATATAGTGGTCTTAGTACTATTTCACTAATTGATCATACACAGATTAGTTTCCTTTGAATCTTGCTCTATTTCGTTATCTTAGATCCATTTTGGTTGAAGACCAAAATATTAAATCAGAGAATTTGGAGTCTTCTTGTCTGTAGTTACTTTAAAGCTGAGTTGGTACTATAAGCGGATTCACCTCCCGAATTTCTACAGTTCTAGCTGTACTTTATGATTAGCAAAGCAAAAGGAGAAGACCAAACAGTGATGAACACTTTCTGCCCATCCTTCTCTGTGTTTGGCAAACAGATTATTTCCAGTGTATACGAGAACCAAGTAGGGACCGTGTTTAAAATGCCATTTTCTACTCAAACAACCTCCAAAACCCCAGTGCAGTGGCTTAGAATTAGATATACCCACCTCCTAGCCCAAGTACACTTTGCAGTAATGCAGGTATAAACCTCTTCTATGTATGGTGGGTTACACTGCTTTTGTCAAGAAGATAATTTCCTAGGTGAGCATAACTCAAATGTTCATTCCCAACAATGCCACAGCTAACTGCCGCATCCCAATCGACAATGCGTGAGATTTTACTCAACTTCATTCCCTTTCCCTTTGAACAAAAATATTTAAGAATAGTCTCTTTCTGGTCGCTGATAGATGTTCTATTCATTAAATACCTCTATCTGAGAAGCAACTCATGTTTTTTGTCTCTAGAGACATCTGTCATTGTCTCCTCTTTGCCACGATGACGGTAGAGATCAATAATTATTGTAAGTCTAGAGACATGCAGTGCTTCTGGTCTCTTTTATGGTTTGATAAAAGCATGTAGATAAGTACTGGTGGACTATGGAAATGTTAAGAAAACAGAATTTTAACCACAGGAAAGTTACTAAGGAGGGCTTTGTAGGTTTTAGGAAAGATGCCCCTCACATACTTTATCATTCCTGACTTGCAAAGTGGAGATAATTGGACCAACTGGTTACTTGGAACCTTAAGTCTGAAAAATCATTTACCTGGTGCTATGGGCAGTCGACTGAGAATCTCTTTGGACTTGCTTCTCTCTTTCCTGGTTATTACTGAGGTTAATGAAAACCCACAGCTTCCTCTACCCTCAAATGTATTGTTATGGCTGCCTGAGAAAGTGATAAGTGCACTGTTTTCTTCAATCTGCCAGCCTGCCAGTGATTGCCAAAACCAAGATGTTGAAGATAAAGAAGGAAGGAATTCTAGCTACTTGCAGGCCTTTTCTTCTTGTGCAAGCCTCAAATAAAGAATGTGTACAGTGTCAAAGTCAAGAATGTGCTATGTCCTTATAGAAGGTCAGCCGCTTGTTCTGACAAGTCGCCTTTTCGGTGCTGCTCTCTCTGCCCCACACTCTAGAGAACATCTCCAGAATCTAGGCTGTCACTAAGAGGAAGCCCTCTCATGATAAGAATGCTATCTTGGTGGTCTTTTCGGAGCTGCATCTTGCCTGTCGTCCTCTGATTGATATCTGAAGGATTCAGATGAAGGAGAATAAACTCTACACCATGCCAGATAAGCCTTATTCTTTTGATCACCATAATTAAAAATCTAGACTGTGGCATCATATTCCTGTCATCTTCATTAATGCCTATGTCACTTTCACTATGCAAGGAGAGCAGTGGTCCCCTGGACATTTTTTGTTCTTATGTGGACCCTCTCATTGGATCATTCGAGGACTGATCAACAACAGAAAAACATAAAGGTTTTGCTGATTTTTATATAGGCACGGAACTCTTTCACAAGACAACGAGGGCCCAAGAAATAGTTTTCAGAGAAAGCACAATAAATTTGTAAAGGAATGACAGAACAAGTGAATATCTGGGTGAGGTAGTAAATTCTAGGTATGTTTATAAGACCTGTATGGGGGGAGATCTAAATGCTAGAGGACGATAAGGGTTATTTCCCAGAGTTTGTTGGTACAGATTTATTCACTGAAGCCCCAGTCACCACTTCCTCAGATGGAGGCCATTTGCTTACCTTGGCACATGAAGGACATCGCTTTCAAAAGAATCTGTATGGCTTTTGGTATGTAGGAAAAAGCAGGCTAAATAGCCCCTTCTGAAGTTACATTTCCTCAAGCGCTTTCTAATTTGAAATGATCAGTATACCAATCTGGCATATTCTGAGATGCTGCATCATATTTAATTTCTTCAGTTATTTACAGCATCAGGCAATGACCTAAAGAGGATTTCCTCAGTAGGATTCCTTAGGTTCAACCCCAGGTGACATGGCAAGAGGGAAAATCTCAGCAGATTCTCTGTACTTTCTGTTCAATGTCTCTGCAAACTTAAAACTTCTCTAAAACAATAAAGGCTATTGACTTTTTACAAGTATATTACTGAATTGATGTGTTATTTATGAATATGCTAAACTGCACCCTGAAATTTTATCTGAGTGACTTTATTTCGTCTTAGGGAGACATGCTGCTCTTGAACTAAAATTTTCCAGGGACATTACATTGAAAGCCTGTAGCCATTTTAATAAAGTAGGTTTTCATTAATAAGTGCTACAGAAATGGATGAATGGGGGGAAAAGAGGGAAACAATTCTGGTATTTTATTTGCAGGCACATGGGAAGATGTAAAATGAGACACTTAAGCTTCTAAATTGAGAAGTCTGTCCGCAAACAGAGGCCAGACACATGCTTATAGTCCGCTAAGACTTTCAGAAATTCCGACAAGAAGCCAATGAGTGGTGATCTGGAAAAGTTTTGTATATCAAGGTACAACATGATAAGTATTCATAGCAAGGGCTGAGTGTGGTGATGCATGCCTATAACCCTAGCACCCAGGAGGCTGAGGCAGGAGGATCACCATGAGTTCAAGGCCAGCCCCTGAAGTACATGGTGAGACCC
>NW_022900917.1:8579264-8614157 GCF_012274545.1 Fukomys damarensis | reverse complement strand
ATATATATATGCTACATGGCAAAAATATTTGTACTCTAAGGTATTTGTTGAAGCAAAATAAATGACAGAGTTTTCATATCATATATCTGCCATGCCAATAGTACACACTAACTATTTGAGACGTAGTTCCCAAACTTTGCTGCACATTTAGAATCAGCTGAGGAGTTTTAAAGAAATTATGATGCCCAGGTCATACCCAATATCATTTTATTCAGAATACATGGATTGGACACCAGCCTCGACAAAGATGACCAGGAGATTCCAGTGGACAGCAGAGATTTAACACAGCTGTCCAACAAAAACAAGTAAATTGAGCGTGCCTGCTTCTTTCAAGGAGCCGAAAGCCTCAGCAAGGTCTTCTTTAGGGACTCGAGCAAACAGAAAGTAGAGTGTGGCCCATCTAACTAAACACACAGTCCATTTCAAAGTGGATTCCACACAGCATCCTTTCTCTGAGCCCAGCTCTCTGCTTCCAGGGAGCTCTGGAAAATGCATTTGCAGAATGCAGTCATCCTGAGAGGCTTCGTTCCAAAAAGAAGCAGACAAACTGGAAAGGGCTCAAAGAAGAGGGGCTAAGTGATTGCAGGCCTGCAGGGTGGACTTAGGGGAAAGATGAAAAGAACTGAATGTGGAAGGCTGTGTGAGAGAAATGAGCAGGGGGAGGGATAACAGCCCCTTAACACCTGAAGGGTGTGGACCTGGAGGAAAGCAATGAATGACCCTGGGTAACTAACACACAGGGTGTTAAAGAGGAGTGATGGGATGCTAAGAGGGAGAGAATGAAGGCAGGTCCTGGGACCCTTGCTGGCCAAGACAGTTAATGAGCTTTTAGCTGGCTTCCAAAGGGAGCTGCACTACCTGAGTCCCCCTTAAACAAGTTTGGACAAAACTTAGGAAATAGGTCATTAAGGGCTTTTGATTCTACAGGAAGTGGATGGTAGGAGGGAGGGGCAATTACAGGGAAGAGAGTAACAGGGAAGACGGGGACTCGTGATGAAGCTCACTCTTTAAACGTGACTGCAGATGAAGTCAACTCACTAGCTCCTGACAATATATTTTTTAGACATTTAGAAATACGGTTTGAGTGTATTTCGTGGATGTTCTCTATGCTATTTTGTCGACTTCTTCATTTATCTTGTTTTAACACAAATGCAGTCATTGCAGGCATGACAGGGATCAGGAAAGAACTTCCTACTATAGTTTTACAAAATTCCTTCTGGCTACAGTTTTATAAAATTCCTGAGCGGGGAATTGTTGCCTTTTCACTCTGGTGCCTCCAATCTCGACAGAATTGGGAAGGATAACAATAATAACTAAGATTTTTGGAGCATTTTCTATACACCAGACCAGGTGTTACAGTAATTCCTATCCATTATGTAATCTAAACTGGTGGTCCCTGGAACCTAGGAAGAGGCACTAATATCCTTCCCTTTCCTAGGGAGCAGACAGTCCTTAGGTGACATCTCCACCATCACAGGGCTCAGAGTGGCACACAGGGACAGACACACCCAGCCCCCTGTACGCCTCTAGACCTCACCCCTTTACTCCTCCTTCTGTGGGCTCCACAAAACTAGAAACCAAATAAAAACTGCCTTATTACAAATCACTCTCACCGACTGTGTCTATAATATCTATCTCACTTGTAGTTCTTGTGAGGAGTAAATCATTTTTAAACCACATAATAATATCTACTTTACAGAGTTATTATAAGATAATTTTAAAGAGACATGTAGCATAACCTAACATGTAGTAAGCTCAGAAGATATGATTCTCTAAAAGAAATAAAATACTTTAAAACCCAAACCCCACAAGTCAGTCATTTCAACACTAATTTCTATTTGTAATTTGGATGAGAGGTATTCAACCGGCACATGAAAGCAACAATAGTAGGCAACGAGTGATAATAACAAAAAAGCAGGACATGATGGCCGTTCTGGAGCATGATGCGGAGCAGATATACCATAAACAGCAAACCAACAAAGAGTAAATAAGCAAACATCAGTGTAAGAAGTACAGGAGAAAAATATTGATATTACGATGGGTGAGAGGGGTTGCGGTTAAAGAGGATGCTCAGAGAAGTTCTCTATGAAGAATAAAAACTGGTAAGCAGACACCCACAGGATAAAAGGGAGACTCACACAAAACCCAAGAGAAAACCTTCACCCAGGGTCAGCAGTAACTGACCAATTCTTTAGATAAGAAAGGGTCCAGAATGTTCTACAAACACATGGGTCTGTGTCACACGAATGAGTCAGGGGTAGCAGTTCTGACAGCGGTGCTGTCATGCAGGATTTCCAGCCCTTGGTGGGGAGGTGAGTTTGACCCCTAACAATCCTAAAGACAGAAATAAGGGTGTGGCACGTTCTGCTTGACATTACTAAAAGTTCACCCCAGGAGGTGATGCAATAATAAATGATATTCCATGAGAGAGGACAGCAACAGTGGGGAGTTTAGAGGGCCCAGAGCCAGCTAATTCCTAGACGTGCCAAAGGGCTCCCTTCAGCACAGCTTTGAAATGTGAACCAGCCAATCTGGGGTCCACCCTACCAATTCCTCCTTTCTCAGGATCTCAAGATCTAGTCCACATGTCCTAGTTGTCCCAGCATCAGACGGCAGACAGAGAGAGACCACTCAGACAGCCGGGGTCCATCCAAGTCAACCACATGATTCAGTCCAGAACCTGCTGTTTGTTAGGACCCAGCCTTGCTCGTTTTTTGCATGAAAATCACAGCAGCTACCCTGACCTGGCTTTCTCCCAGCCTGGGTTTTCTCCCGACCCTGGCTTTCCTCTGGCCCTTCCGCCTCCTGGTGCATCCTGGGCTTCTCCAGAGGTCCTGGGTGGCTTGCCATGCCCTCCCTCCTGGAGATCTGTGAATGACAGAGGGCCTTCGGAGACCCTTCATCTTTTAATCTGTTGATAAGAATAATCAGAACACCCCTGGTATCCTTTAACTGGTTATCTGCCTAACAGTGCTGTTTAAAGCTTTAAAATGACAATGATTGCCCAAAAGGAAAGCCCAGGAAGCCTTGTGGGAACCCAAGGAATTAATATCCATGTTCAGGATTCCAGACTGCCTGGCCAAGAATTATTGTCAAGCTTTCTCAGCACCCCACAAATCTTGCCCTGTAAGCCTCTACTAACTCCTCCGAAGTATCTGGTTGACCCAGTTTCAAGCCCACAAGCGTGGTGGAGTTAACTTCCCCAGATCCAGGAAGAAGGTTACAGGCACACACAGCACACTGCCAGGAGGCAGCAATACATGGGGACAGGAGCGACCCGCACATAGGCTCGACTCCTGCAGGGACAGTCCCCAGAGTCCTGAGTCCCCAGAGCACGTCTCAGAGCTGTTCTGTTCCAGGGCAGATTTCACTCAGGTGTGGGGTGAAATGAGGAAAAATGAAAATAGTGAGTGTATCGCCTGTCCTTGTAGGTATTATCACCTTCCTCCCTTTTTTTGATATTTACCTGCCCTTGCCTGTTAAGAAATAGGAGCAAGAGTAGAGAAGGCTTGTTCCTTCTTCAAAAACAAAACTTGGCCAAAATAAATAATCCTAGAGAGACTCACCAGGTTTTTTTATTCACTTGTTTTTTATGGACTACGAATTTAAGAATTTGGAAACCACTAATCTCAAAGAGTTTCAATACCCAGATGTTTGAAAGAAAAACCCCTTATCAATAACCGTGCCGATGTCCGATCTCTAATTCAGCTGGATGGCTGGAGTCCCCGGAGCCTGCTTCCTCAGATGTTGAGAAGTAAGGGCACAGGTTCAACGGTGACTCATGAATCAGGCGTCCAGGTGGGGCCAGACCTAATCATTTAAAAGCAGCCACTCCAGGGGTGTCAGTGCAGTCAGTCGGAAGCCAAATCAGGTACTGATGAGGTTCTTCTTTACTCATTCATTTGCTTAAACAAACAAAAGCGAAAGACTTCATCCAAAGCCACACTCGCTGCTGCTGCTGCTGCTGCTGCTGCTGCTGCTGCTGCTGCTGCTGCTGCTGCTGCTGCTGCTGCTGCTGCTGCTGCTGCTGCTGCTGCTGCTGCTGCTGCTGCTGCTGCTGCTGCTGCTGCTGCTGCTGCTGCTGCTGCTGCTGCTGCTGCTGCTGCTGCTGCTGCTGCTGCTGCTGCTGCTGCTGCTGCTGCTGCTGCTGCTGCTGCTGCTGCTGCTGCTGCTGCTGCTGCTGCTGCTGCTGCTGCTGCTGCTGCTGCTGCTGCTGCTGCTGCTGCTGCTGCTGCTGCTGCTGCTGCTGCTGCTGCTGCTGCTGCTGCTGCTGCTGCTGCTGCTGCTGCTGCTGCTGCTGCTGCTGCTGCTGCTGCTTCAAACAGCTCCTGGAAGGGGCAGGGATCGGAGATCGGATGAATGAATTTGCTCAGCATTTGTTTGGTTTTTGCTAATTCCGGGACTAATCACAGCAGCACATTTTGGTGCCTGTTCTTTGATAACTAGGTCAGACTCTAAATGTTTGGATATTATAATTAAAAAGGAGGAGTTGGTCCTGAGGAGGTTGCCAGGAGGGGTGGAGGGAGACAGAGTCAAAAGCACAATATGTGATTGATTATAATCAATAATCAGGCCACCCCTTCCATTTCCGGTGGGGTTAAAATTACAATATCAACACAGCGCAAGGCATCCTATGAGATGAAAAGCAATGAAAAAGACAGTGGTCACTCTTTTCTATAAAGGAACTGAGGCAAGGCTTGAGAAACTGGCTCTAGTGTCCCCAGTGACACTGCACATTCACCTGCAGTGGTCACACTTGGACCGAAACGCTCACAGTAAGAGGGAAGCTGTGTTCTGAGAGCCAGACCTCAGGCCTCCATATCTCTTCATGGGCCAAAATAGAAGACTTCAGGCAACACACTGGAGGGTTTGTACGTTTTGTGCTAAAAGAAGAAAAATTATACCTTTTTTTTTTGTCCTTGTTTGGAGTTTTATCAAACAGCAACTTAGACCACAGGGAGGAAAGCCACATAATTTATTTATATAAATATAAGCTCACTTGTCAGGGTATACAGAGGTGTTTATGCAGACTACTGTGGGAGGGGGCAATTTTTAGAGAGGGTCATAGGATGAAAAGCATAATAATGTCACTAGGAAATCAGAACAGGAATTATTCTTTTCGGATACAAAAAATAATGGTTATAATACAAAAACTATACTGAATCAATGTACGGAAAAAGAAATAGTTTATACTAAATGGCCCCTGAGCCCAAGAGAGGTATTCGTAATCCACTCCTTAGTAGAATTTGCTTGCCTACAATAAGATTTTTTTAAACTATTTTATTTTAAGTGCTATTTTTAAAACTTGATTTGTTTGATTTTATTCAGTCCAAAATTTTATAGGGAAGAGAACTCAAAAATTGAGATTTCATTAAAATTAAAAAAAAAAAAAACTCAATCCTGAGGGACCCCTTCTCCTGTCCTGGGTTACCTCTCTTTTCTTTTGGTCCCCTTCTTGTGGTCATGAGCGACTCCTACATAGTTTCAGATCCCACATTGGAGACATCGGAAAGAAGCAAGGCAAGTTTGGCTTGCAGTCCTTCCCAGAGAGAAGACTGGGTTTCGGTGCAGGATGTGGGTCTGCTGAAAAGAGTAGGGGCCCTGCCCTGGTGTGTCAGGACACACTTGTTTGAGAGCAGAAGAAGAAGGAGTCTCTGAAGGCCAGAATTTACATTACACTGAAGTCTGTATTGAGCTCTGTCCTAATTTAGAAGCTCCTCAAGCAGAAGCCCAGCTGATGAAAGAACAAACAAGAGGAACTGCTATCTCTCCTGGCAATGCATGGGCACTGGGAGCCGCAGGATTTACGGTGGCCAATTAAGGGTGTGGTGCCTGTGAAAACGAGTGGAGCCTTGCTGTGGTGACAGGATGGGACACTGCAGAAACGTCCCATCTTCAGAGCTCTTGTTTTTTTCTCTCCCAGCAAAAAACAGCTTGTGATCCATTCAACTATGTGCCCAGACATCTAAAAGTCTCAACTCTGTCTTCTCAGAGCTAAAAATAGAAAGGAAAAAGAGAGAGAGCTAAAGGCTTGTGAGGTGATCAAGCAAGAACTGGGATAACACTTAGAAAATAAAAACATTCATAAGACTGTAATTCCCAAAGAGACACATGTGATGATTGTCACTTAGATGATCAAAATAAGGTTTTACCTAAGTAGTTGAGGAATCCGAAAGGAGGACTGTCAGATGTTGGAATGAGTTTTTAAGAACACATCAGTCAGAGAGGCCTTGTTGTGTAAAAATCTTTCAAAATTAGTAGTTCCTCCCCTTAAATCTACCTTTAAAATGTAAGCATGCAAGCTAGGCCATCTGACAGCTGACCTGGAGCAGCACTCTGCTCCGGCATTCTTGGCAATGCAGGACCGTCTTCTCCCACTACTCTTGAAAGAGGTCCCAGCAGGCCCCCTCCTGTAGCAGAGAGGTTCTGTCCCATACATGAGTTCCCCCAAGGGGTCCCGTTACCCAGAGGGCTCCTCTGTTTGCTGCTAGCACTGAACTCTGGCTAGCTGACAAGTTACAGGAGGCAACTGGAAACGTGCAGCAGAAGGGGCTATCTCCAGCAGAGAGGGAATTAACAGAGGTCATTTCCTCAATTTTAAAAGACCGCCCACACTTAAAGAGTACAGCTTGCATTGTCTTAAGAGCAGCAGCACTCCCAAGACTGCAGTGATAAGGGGAATAAATCAGATGCATAACCTTGGCTGTCCCATAGTGTCTCTTATATGAGACATCCAAAGTATGAATGGACTTAAGGGCAAAATAAAAGATAAATAGTAGGCAGGAGGGAGATAGATCTTTCTCAAAGGAGAAGCTCAAGAGACAGAGGGAGAAGAGGGGAAGGAGATTTTTTTAAAAACGGAATTCAGGGCTGGGGATTTGGCTCAATGGTTCCTCCTCCTGCCTCGCAAGTGCAAGGACCCGAGTATACGAACCCCAGTACCCCCCCACCAAAAAAAAGGAATTCAAATGGGTTACGTCCATGGGCCAACTCTGCACAGGGAATGTAAACATTAGGGGCTGAACATATACTCTAATAAGGAATAAAACCCAAAAGATGAATAAAACCCAAAAGAGGAGCACTGAACGATAAGTCAGACACCATATGAAGCCAGCACCCCGTAGACCTGATCCACAGCACCCTCCGGAAACTGAAGCTTCACGTGGACAACTGAGCAAGGCTTCTGAGCCCCAACATCCAAATTCAAATCCCAACCAGGCCTTCCGATTTGGGCAGCTTTAGAGGAGTCACTGTACTTCTCAGTTTTAACTGATACACCCATGGAAATCATCTCAAGTACTGCAGTAGAATATAAGTGTGCATTCTACCTGCAAATTTCAACATAGAAATGTCTACTTTTCTCCATCGGCACAGCCAGCCTCAGGGGCAGATGCAGATTTTGTGATATCCGAGGCGTGTGGGGTACATTTACAGAAAGACAGGTTAGGCTATGAATACAAAATTAGGTTTCTAAAATAGAATAGCATGCATTAGGGCGAGAAGAGAAATCAGACACCTGCAAAAAATTTTAAGCCTTAAATTTACTATGACTCTTACAAAAGTCTAGGGGAAAAAAAGGCATACTATTTTTATTCATTGACATCTCTGATTTTTCTTGGTGCTTTGGCTGCATACTCTTCGATCACCTCCTCATATGATAATCTTCGTGAAATAGTTTTGGATAAAGACAGTAGATAATCCAGTCTTTCTTCTAGAAAGGTGAGGATATTCCTGGTAGATTACAAAGCTTATCTAAGATTTGTCACACATCATTGTAATATTCTGTAAGTGTGTGTGATTTTTGCCAACTTTGGAAAGACTCTTTTCTAGTCTCTTTTGTAGATAAGCTGAAAGCTTCAGGAGCAGTTCAAGTCTTTTCTTTTTTTTGCAATAACTACTCAAATATTCTTTAAATCTACAAACCTCATCAAATAATTCACTGCTAATGCTTTCCTTGAGAATAAGGTATTATGAGTTTCATGTTATTTTCATTTCATCAAACAGCAAAAACCTTAAATTTCTTCTCAGTATATTATGATTTGCTCTTCTTTCTTAATCAGATCATCAGACGATCAATGAGCTGTCAGTTTACTTCTACTTAGAATTTATCTCTTCCTCTTCATGAGTTAATGAAATCTGAAAATTTGAGGGTTACATGATACACTTCTGGATCTCTAAAGATTGTGCTGCTAATCATTATTGCTTTGTTTCACATCTTATTAGTTTTTCATCTGTATTTCCTCAATTCTCTCATAAATGTAGAGATTATCAAAGAAGTGGCCTTCATTTGTTTAACAGAGCTGTTTCAAAATACATTTTCAGTCTGTTTAGAAGGGCAGATGTCCCACTCCACATCCCAGTGACAGCCCTGGGGCCAGACCACAGTCTTACTAAACTGCTCCAGGGATTTCCACGGGATGAGTCAGAGCTAAGAAATAAGTCCAACCGTCTACAGCCTTCCAATTTGAAAGGCGCTGGCTAGGACTCCAAGGTCTTTCTCAATGGTCACATGTGATGCTCCAGGTTCCTGAGGGTGGTGTAGGGGCCTCAATCAGACTCAATCAGCTTGGTTCTTCTCCAAGAGGGCTATGGCAGATGGAAAGGCGAGTGGAAAGAGCCAACCCTCTAGACACATTAGTGGCTAAAATATCTTCTTTTTTTTTCAAAAATTGCAAAAAGAAATCCCCCTCAATACCTCACCAAGGCTCCTTCCCCCAGCCTGACATGGGACTGAGCGAGGCAAAGAAAACTGAGGCTGAATCTTCCTTAGCTTCAAGCTCAGTCCTCCCAGGCCACGAGCTCCTCTCAGCTGGGCGATTTCGCGAGCTTCCTGACTGTGCCGGGTGCCTCCACCTTCCCCTTTCTGCAATCCATTTCCCTGAGGCTCCCTGGGAGAATCTGAAATATGCAAATGGGATGAATATGATTCTCCTGCTTAGAGCTGCTCAGAAGCTTCCTACTGCACGAAAAACGAGTGGCCAGATCCTTGTCTGCAATCTAGATGTCTCCTAGCTCCCTGGCTCACCGTGTCTCCCTCCTCACCCCTCTACCTCCAACACGCTGCGCTTGCCCTGGCCTTGTTCCCACAGTTAAGTGCTGTACTACCCCAGTGAAAATTAAGCAAGTGTTTCATAAGCTGCAAGACGCCACAGCCCATTTCAACTATTACTTTTATCAGAGTCAGCAGGAAGATGCATGCGATAAATCAAATTGGCAGATCTTGATTCTTGCCAAAGCCATTCCTGTTCTCTCTTACAACCACAAACACTGTTCCGAATTTCCCCAAATGGAACTACTGAAAATCCAGGTCCAAGTCTTGCAGGGCTATAGCAAGTCACCATATGTGTGCATATGGTACCCGTGTACACATACAAAATGTATAAGCAAATGGCAAGGAAATTTAGCTCCAGTCGCTTGCCTACATTACAGATATTTTATCAAATTACAGCCCACATTTAGAAACCTAGCTAGTAATTAAAATACAACGTATGGCACAGTGTTGCTTAAATTCAATAACAATGAAAAGCTTTAAGATTTCACGCAACGACTTTGAACAATCAGAGAGTGTCAATATTTTTCAACATTTTCAAGCAGTAATGTGAACGCTCTCCCCAGTCCATGTATAAAATGACAGAAGGAAAAAGAACTGATTCAGGCCTATGTAATCAATAGGATGGCTTTATAAGGGTCTTGACCTTGCAGGTCTTGAGAGTGTTTGTTCCTTGGATGTATCTCCTGGACGCTGTGACGTGGGGCATTTTTCAGCCACATCAAAACCCAACTCAAAGACACGCAGGAAAATACAGAGACCAGATAAACACAGAGAATTGATTAAAAAAAAAAAAAAAAGAACAGGAAAAACTGCAGATGATCACCCAGGCAGGAGGGCATCACAACAGTTCTGTCCTCTGTCAAAAGACGAAGACTGTGAGAAGCCAGGACACCATCAACATGAAGCTCAAAGGTGTCTGTGACACCCCCACATAGCATGTCACACACACACAGGGCAGGTTGCTCATCTTCCACACATGGTCTCCACAGCGCAAAACCACCGCCTCGTCTGATGATTATCCCTCTAGGTGATTCACCATTTCACAGCTCTGGACTTTGGGTAAGTTCTGGTCTCTCTCTCTCTCTGTATTTCCTGGCTCATCTCATCTTTGTCTCCCATGACGTCCACAGCCTGGTCCAAATTTGGGTACTACCTGACTCCGACTTCTCCTAAACAAATTCTAAATGCAGGTAAAATTAGTTTTATTATGGTCTCCTTTATCAGCCATATTTTTTTTCTTCTTTTGATCACCTGAACACCTGCTGAAATCCCCTCCTGCTACATGTCTATCAATCCAAAGTCGGTTTATCTTCTAAGATGATCACTGTCACTTTCCTCCACCACCTGTACCGATCCTGCTCCATGTTGTTATTGCCCAGAAACACCCATGGCTTCCAGAGCAAGTTCCTTTCGGTTTGCTCCTTATTTCTGTGGGCTGTTACGTACACTTTTCCACATGATTAAGACTTTGTATTTCACTAGATTTTAAACTTAAGAGCACAGTTTTTCCCTGACACCCAGTCTTGACCTGAGCACAAGGGAGGTCATTAGAGAGACATGAATTTAGTTATACCCTTGGCAAAGTCACCCTCCACCCCTCTACTCTGTTTCCCAACTTGAGACACTGCCTTGTTCCATCGTCATCTCCAAGTCAGACCACAAGGGACCGAGTGACACCTGCATCCCTTGCTGACTTTTTCACCTTTTCTTTTCTGGCTCTCCATTTCCCAAGTACAAAAGGATGATCAGAAGAATGAATTGACACAAGCTTAGTATAGGACTGAAAAACTTGTGCTTAGCTTAGTACCTGGTACATTTTCAATACATACTATGCATGTCATCATATTTATGTTTCCTTTTCCAAACACATGTCATCCACATTTACAAGCGCTCCACTAATTAAATATCATTCTTAGGGTTATATTCATTGCTTCTACACCTCCAATCTCTTCTGGCATCGAGTTCTTTCCTCCTCAAAGGCATATTTTAGCCGTGGCAGTTTATAAAGTATGGGAAGAGATCCCTGTCCATGCTCAAGACCCTACCTATGGTCTGTGACAGCAAAATTATTTTCATGAGAATAATAAAAATGATTTGTCTTTTCTGCCCCCACAGTCAGTGGCTTCTTCCGGAAGCTACGTGGCATAGAATGCAAAACAGAAGAAATGACAAGGAGACATGAGAATCCAACTCTGCCATTCGGCCAGAAATCAAAGACATTTGCAAAACTGTGAAACAGTGCCTTTCTTCTCTGTATATTCTGATTTTGTTTCTAACTGACACACAATAACTGTACATATTTATGGATATTTATGATAGTTCGTGAAGTTCAGGTGTACATTGCACAACCATCAAATGTGGGTAATTACTGGATCATGACCTCAAACATGAATCATTTCTTTGCAGCAAGAACATCCAAAATCTTCTCTTCTGGTGAGACTGAAATACATAATAAATTATTGTTAACGATGTCCACCCCACTGCACCACAGAATGCCAGGACTTTCTCCTTCTCCCTTAGGCGGTTTTGTAGCGATCTCCTTCTCCACCACTGGTACCCACCCCTCTCTCTACTCTGAACTTCTGTTAATCAACTCCTGCAGCCTCCACGCATGAGTGAGAGCAGGGGTTCTGTCTGTCTGTGCCTGGTTTATTTCACCTCACATAATATCCTCTGGGTGAGTCCATGTTGCCGTGAATGACAGCACTCATCACTACATTTTCTAAATACTGTGATTTTCATGAGAATCCCTTCTATTTGTTACTACATAAATAGATTTATTGTAGTTCTTTCCAAATTAATTGATGAATATTATTTTTACTTTCCCAAATTTAATCCTCACATGGTAAGTACTCATAGATGGCATAAACATAAACAAAAGCTCTTGGGGCTCCTTCCATAATTTTCAAAAGCATAAAAGGTGCCAAAGACCAAAAAGTTTAGGAAGCACCATTTTAAAATTTCCTTAATGCTTTTATTGTGTCAATAGTAAACTTAGTTTTTTAACTTTTATTTTCACCAAAATATCTTTACTTTATTGAATGATAGTTTTGCTAAGTGCACCATGAAGTTCAAAGTTACTATTCCTGCTAACCCTTGAAGGTATCATCTACTTGTCTGCTGGTATCATTGCTGGTAGAAAAGGAAACTGCCACCACACTGTGCTCTGGTTTCATTATTTTTTCCTCTTTGGCTGCCTTTAAGGTCATATTTGTCTTTGTTGTTCTGTCATTTCCTAAAAATGTATCTAGGCACGAGTTTCTTCTTATTTATTCTGCTGAAGGTGCAGAATATTCACATCTGAAAACTCATGGCTTTTTATCAGTTCTGGAACACTCCCATCTATTGCTAGCAATTTTCAATTCTCTATGCTGGGAATGTTCCTTCTGGCCTTGGTACTAATATGGTATTTTGCAATCTTTGGGGTTTTATTTTATTATCTCAACAATATTGTTCATATCTATAATGTTTCCTTTTAAATTTTTATTTATTGTTTTCTAATACTATTTTTGAATGGTAAACTTTTAGCATCTTTGACATCCATCCTCTGTCTTGCTTTTTTCTTAATTATTAGTATATATTTGTAACACCTAACAATTACACTTATCTTAAGGAATCTGATTTATTTCACTTAGCTTGCTGGGGGTTTAGCTCAGTGGTTCCGCACCTGCCTCACAAGCACAAGGACCCAATTTGGATCCCTGGTACCAAAAAAAAAATAAATAAATAAATTATTTCACTTAGTTTTACAGACCCAAAATGTGTGCACTGAGCAAATGTATCCTTCTTTGTGGCTGAGTAGTACTCTAGTGTGTGTGTATACCACATTTTTTTAGCCATTCAACTGCTGATGGACATGTAGACCATTTCCATAATTTAGCAGTTAAGAATCATGCTACTGTGAACAAGAGTATGCCTGTATCAATATAATATGATGTCTTTAATTCATTCATACTCAGAAGAGTATGCTTTCAGTTTTTCCCATTTACTATGATATTACCAGTCGGTTTGCTTTTATCTATTTGAAGTAAAGTATTTCTGTACTTGCTTTTATCAGGAATTTTATTTTATTTTTTTAGCATGAATGGCCATTGGTCTTGTCAAAGCTTTTTTCTGCATTTATTGAGATGGTCATGTGATTTTTATCCTTGCATCTGTTTACAAGCTGGATTAAATTTATTGATTTAGGTACCTTGAAATAGCCTTACATCCATGGGATGAATCTGACTTGGTCAAGATGTATGATCTTTTTAAAGTTTTGCTGCACTCTGTTTGCCGCAAACATTTGTTTGTTGAGGGATTCCACACCTATGTTCATTAAGGAAACTGGCCTGTGGTTTTCTTTTCTTGCTGAGTCTTTGACTGATTTTGGTATCTTTTTGTGAACTTCAAGGAATGAGTTTGAAAGTGTTCCTTGCCTGTTAATTTCACAGAGGAGTTTAACAAATATTGATATTAGCTATTTTCTGATCTGGAATGACAATTTTTTAAATTTTTTTTTAGGACTTGAGAAACTTTGTCCCATCCTCTCCTGACCTTTAAGATTTGTGTTGGGAAAACTGTTGTTATTCCGACAGGCTTGCCTTCTTGCATTACTGGTGTTTTTCTCATATGGCTTTTGGTGTTCTCTCTTTCTGCCGAATTCCTGAGATTTTGACTATGAAGTGTTGTGGAGAGGTTTTTGTTGTTGTTGCTGTTCTTGTGGCTATTCAGGGCTCTAAATATCTCATTTAACAGATACTTATTTCATTCCCTAGATTTGCAAAATTTTTCTTCTATGTTTTCAGTTAATTTAATTTTTATAGCTATGGTGTCTTCTAACCTTTCCTCAACCCCATAATTATTAGGGTTTCCTTTTTAGTCATCCACTTTCACTATACCTTGCTATCTCAGGCTGTCACCAAGTACCTGATACACAATACCAACCTTGTCTTCAAGTTCTAAAAGTCTCTTCGCACATTGATGGCTCCTGTAGCCCATATTTGCAGTTGAGTTTTTCATATACAGGATTTCTTGATTCTTTTTCATAATCTCTAATTTCTTATAAAAGTCATCATTCATAGCTTACAGTGTCTTCTCTAATTCAATTTTGACTTTTTATGTCTTTTATTTTTTTGGCTTTTTGAGACAGGGTCTCATTATGTAGTTGAGACTGACCTGGAACTCACTATGTAGCCCAGACTGGTCTCAAACTCACAGCTCTATCCCCCTGCCTCAACCTCCTGAGTGCTGGGATTACAGGCGTGCACCACCACACCCAGCTTATTTTTCTCTTCTTGAAGCTCACTTAACATATTATCAATTGGATTCTTTATCAGTTTATTAATATCCTCTTTAAACTCACTGGACTTCTTGTCTCTTGATCAATGTCTTCAAATATTTTAACCATTTGGTTTTGGATTTTTTTGTCTGAAACTTCCTCTATTTCAGTATCCTTGAGATCAGCTTCTGGGAATCCAAGAGGCATCGTGCTGCCTCATGTCCTAGGATGGCTGTTGTTTTTCCATGAGTGTTGAAGATCGGTTTGGGCAGAACAACTGCTGCTCTCTGGAGGTTGCTTTAGTTAGTATTCACTGAGCGTGGCTGTGTCCTGTTTTCAGTAACTGTGCTCCTCTATTCCACCTGCTCAGTGTAACAGGGCCCATCCCTGTCATTTGTAGCAAGGAGAGACCTCCTGGCTCCATCAGCATGTACAGAATGTACCAGACATCAATATTACAATTTAAAACTTGTCTTAAGGATTTAGCTTTTTTCCCCATTAACCCAGGAGCACAGTTTAATACTATGGATGATGACAAGTAGGTGGGATATGGAGGATGAGGGGAGAAGAGTGGAAGACAAGGAAGACAGTAGTTCAAAAGAAGGGAAGAAAAAGAAGAGAAGAGATAACAGCAAACCAAATAAAGGAGGGAGGATATTGGTGATGCTACGTTCTGGTTGGAGTGAAGTGGGGAAAGCTATAAGAAGGTCGGAACCATTTGCTATGCCTATGGAGACACAAAAATAAAGTCCTCTCAGGCCTATGGGTACTTCAGTTTGAACTTGCCCAGTGAGCGCCTCCCCTTAGCTCAAAAGTGGAGAGACCTTGTCTTGCAGCAGCTGTGGGGCCTGAGATCCAGTCCTCTGGCTTGGACGAGCCATTTGGATGTTTTCACTGGTGTGTAAGCCCGTCCATTCAAGTGGTTTGTTCTCTCCCCTTCCAGGGACTGCAGGGTTTGGTTAGACCGCCGGCTCTTGTCCCCTTCCCTCTGCAGGCAGAGCTCTCCTAGGTTTCTGCTGTGCTCATGTCCTGGCTGGTGGTTTCTTCCTGTCTTATGATTGGACTCCTTCAGGTAAGGGAGGAGGGCACGGTGGAACTGGTCAGGTATCCAATCTTCTGCTGATCTCTGGAAGGGTTTTCTCCATCATTGTCCCTGCCTTTCTGCGATGATCCCTGCAGCCGCCACATCTGCTCCTTCTCTGCCTCTCCGGGTGGGTACACTGTGCCATGCCTCACCCCACCATTCCCCTCTGGTTTCCACAGAGTCAAACTCTGTCCATGCCTCTCAGGTCTCCATCCAGCCTGAGGTTCAGGGGCATTTAGGAATTGTTGGAGGAGGGCCCGTGCTTCCGCTTGGAATTCAGTAGCGTTTGGGAGCTCGCACAGGCAGAGTGTGGCGGTGTTGGGGGGCGCCCACCATGGCACTGCTCCAGTGTCTCCTCTGTACCCAGATGGCACCATTCACAGCATCTATGACCTGCGGTGCCACAGACTGTTGGGTTCCTCCTGCTGGGTCCCTAACCAGGCCCTTGCCTCCGATCCTTTCTTTTGCTAGGGTTCGCCAGGCCTAACTCAGTCACTGCCTTCTGCCCAACACTCTGGCCCACAACTTCCTCAGTGCCTTAACCTGAAGAGGTTCTCTGGGTCAATACCTCATTCACTGAGCTCTGCCTGGGTGGGAAGAGCATGAGGGTGGCTGGGAACTGAGCAGGGCTGCAAACCGGTGCTGAATGCGGGGACGGGGAGGCACAGCCAGCCCGAGGCATCAGCTTCTTCCCTCAGGGGTTCAGATCCTTTCCCATAAGGCTGTGCTCCCAGGCCTGGCCAGACTCTTCCTTTGAACACTCCTGACTCTGGAGTTCATCTGACGCGGATCTCCTTCAGCTTGTGTTCTTGTGTCCAGGAGTTTTGTTGTCCCCACTTCTGAGCACCTGTGGAGTGTCTTCCCTGCGTCCCCAGCCCACCACGATGTCTCTCTCCGCTCCTTTGCATCTTGAGTTAGGACATATAGAGCGGCTACACAGACTATTCCAAGCAACAGTCAATATATATATATATATATGTCTGAAAAACTCATGTATCTTGACGGTTAAATCTGCCGTCCATTAAAGATACCGCACCCTCGTGTGTTTGAGGATCTCTGACTACAGCACATCTCTTGATTTTCATAGTAGGAGACCTACACTACTTCATTTGGAATTAGGGAAATCATTTCCTCTTGCAGAGAGCCAGGGGATGACAGTGACTATCCATCCGTATGCCTGGAAAGGCATCATCAAAAATTACACCAAAGGCTTATAGAGCCATGTGTACCTTCAGTAAATCTCTGTTACAATGCAAATGACCATAATTGCATTGTCATGGCTACCCTGATGTCCTGAATCAATTCAGAATGGTTACCCATCACAGTTATTTTGACTTTGTGGAAGAGCCAGAAGTTGCACGGCACCAGATCTGGTAAAGAAAGTGGATGAAGACACACTGGAATGTTTTTTCAAGCCTGCCCTCCTGTTGGGTGGCACTTGGCCACAGCATTCATTGAATTTTTGATCACACCTCATAAAAACACTTTGGACCTGCTTCAGAAAGTTGCAAGAAAAATTAGATTTGAAGTGAGGGGCTGTATTTTGACAGGGATTAAGAACCACCCTGAGTCTTTTAGTGTAATGTTTTTTTTTTTTTTTAATTCGGATGCTCACCCTACTTTTTGATCATCCCTTGTAAGTCTAGGAGGAAGTCTGACTGTGAATGATGAAGTCATTTCCAAAATAGGATCAATGGAGAGATTAATAAGAGCAATATCCTGCAAGACTTTATAGAGCAGACTCTTCTGAGAACGCTCCAGGTTCATAAAAGTAAAAATAAAGATCATTTCTATCTGCATAGAAAGAAAAAAAAGACAAATTACTTTTGTTGATGCGCCAGTTCAAATCTTGTGACAGTGTCTGTCTCCAGTGTTATATTAGGAAGGAGTCTAAAAACGTCTTTGGGCCCAACAGAAACAAATTCCATAAAAACTGGGTAATATAATAATAGCAATTTCATTTGCCAGGCACTGTTCTAATTGCTCTGTGTGAATTAATTAATGAAATCCACAGAGCAATCTCATTTTACATCGATGTTGAAGAAATGAACACCAGTTAAGTAACTTGCTGGATGCTATGCCTTTCTTGTACTATCTGGTTCTCTCTCTTAGTCCAACGTCTGGACAGAAATAAAAGGCTCTTGGGATGCCTCATAGGCCAGGAAGGTTTCCACAGGTGGCTCCCGAGAGTGGCTGTCAAGTTGAGGCCAATCAGTGATGTTGCTCTCAGCACTTGGAGAATTTTCGCAATCCACACAGAATCATGGGTAGCTCTGGGTAGCTTTGAGTAGCTCTTCATGGGCAAATGTTTCAAGGAGACCTAGGACCTAAGGTTAAAATCACACCAGCTCCACATACAGAGCACTTCTGATATTTTGAGATTTTCACTCTATAAGGACACCTATCTCACCGGACTACATAGTCCCAATGCTTGAGTCTGAAGCACATTTATATTGGTAGCATCACCTGGCAATAGGCCTGGCAAATAATTAGTTCTCAACTATTGCACATAGAAGGGATAGATGGATGGATGGATGGATGGATGGATGGAAAATAGCTCCATAAATGTGGAAAATGAGAGCCTATTAAGTTTTGAGATTTTCACTCTATAAGGACACCTATCTCACCGGACTACATAGTCCCAATGCTTGAGTCTGAAGCACATTTATATTGGTAGCATCACCTGGCAATAGGCCTGGCAAATAATTAGTTCAAAACTATTGCACATAGAAGGGATAGATGGATGGATGGATGGATGGATGGATGGATGGAAAATAGCTCCATAAATGTGGAAAATGAGAGCTTCTATTAAGTTCTCCCAGAGAGCTATCAACTACTTTTTGTTATTTAAAAAAAAGGACAAAGAGGGCTGGGGACTTAGCTCAGTGGTTCTGCCACCTGCCCCACAAGCACAAGGTCCGGAGTTCAATTCTCAGTACCAAAAAAAAAAGGACAGGAAATTTTCACATATACACACAAGCATACATGCAGTTTGGCCAGTCCCATTCTGCAGAACTAATAAAACTCAACTCAACCCACAGGCTAAAAGAAAGAGGAAGCTGTAGGGACAAGATGAAATCTCAATACATTTTTCTCCATTTCAGAAGTATTTGTATTTTCAAATATAATCAATTCTATTTAATTTAGAGAAATTTAAAACAAGCATAGTTGTTGTCTAAAAAAATGTATAAATAGGTAGAAAAAATATCACTTTGTCTTAATTTTTTGAAGAATTTAGTGTCATTAAAGCACAATTTTTTTTTTTTTTTGATACTGGGGATCAAACTTAGGACATTGCACTTTCAAGGCAGTCCGCAGAACCACTGAACTAAATCTCCAGCCCACAAAAATAAAATTTTTAAGTGAAGAAATATAGACACATTCACCTCTGGGATATCAGGCCATGAGGAGTAGTAGCTTGTCTCTGATATTTTGTCTATGTCTCCAGGGGCCTCTGTGACTCATTTTCCACACTCAGTGTACCTCTGCGGGTCTCCATTAGGGTTATGCAGAAGATGTTTTCTATCTGCAGGATATGTAATTGTGTTTCCTCACTCCTGCCCATATTACTCATTCTTAGATGTCTTAGATAATAAGTTGGCAAGCATTTTGTTTTCCTCATTCTTATAGTGCTTTGCATTGTAGTTTGCTCTTCTTTAGCAAAAAAATTTCACAATTACAGGTCCTCAGAGGTGTGTTTGTTGCTATCCTGTGCGACTGGAGGATACACAAAAAAATTCAACTACCTAATCACAAGAAAATGAGTGACCTGCATAAAAATTGTCTGGAAACTAATAAAAACCTTAGCTTAAAAAAAGATATTCCTAAAAGTGCTACATAACTTTCCTACCTTGTAAAATAGATTCCAGTAAGCACAATTAAATCTTTGTTAGTAAGTTTAGGATGAAGCTGGCTTATTTTTTATTTCAGTATAGGACATTTATGACCAAATTCATTCATTCAAAAGTGTCTACTGATTATTACTATGCTTAAATGACAAATCTGGACTGTATTTCATACATGATGAAGAAAAGAACTCTTTCTTTTCTCAAGTGTCTCATAATCTGGCAGGAATAGAGCAAACTATCCCCATTTAACTCTAATAATGAATGCAACAGATCATATATAAAGAAAAACTTTTAAGGAGGTTCTATTTCACCATTTCACATTGACTCAAAGAATTAAAATATGCTAGCAGGTATAAAAGAAAATTAAGGTAGCCAAGACAAAGAAAAGAGCAGACAGCTAGAGCAAAAGTTTGAAGAAGTGATAAAAAGAAGCAAAGTCAAGGCAAGCAGACAGTAAAGAGGTATTGCAAATGGTGGCTAATATCATGGATTTGGAGCTGGACCAAGTTGATTTTGAATCCCTATTAACTTCATACAGACTCCAGTTTCCTGTTCTGAGCTTATTCAGCTATAGTTGTTATGAGAATGAAATGAGATTAAAAAATGTGAAACACAATTTTAAATCATAACGCCCAATAAGCAGTACCAGAAGCAGCTGGTTTTTTTATATCATTACACATGTTATTATTAGAAACAACCTATATTAGTGTTTCCAAGGATCCCGTGTCCCTCAGGGCGTCTTCCCTTCCACCCTGGTCTCCTTACCCCCACACCAACAGGCCCAGGTGGCGCACTGCCCATTCTGCCTGAACGCTGCTGACTTCCTACCTTCATAAGAAGACTCCTGACTCCTACATCCTCCAAACCCTACTTTCTAAGAAAGAGAGGAAATATTCAAAAAAAGGAAGACCCATGTGTGCTAAAATAAAAGCGGGCTTCCTGGGAGTCGATGTTCCTATTTGGGCAGTGCATTGAAGACGCTCTCTCCAAAGCATGCCTTCCACAAAGAATTTCAAACCCAGCCGAGGGCCTGAGGGAGAAATTTCTACACTCATTTTCAGATCCCTCTAACAAATAAGAAGAGTAGGTGGATTCCTCTCCAACAAGAAAGCCATCCCTGCAGACGGCACCACAGCTGAGATCCAGTTTTGCATTCCTTGCATTTCCAGGAGCGTGGGCGGAAGATTTTGTGGCACTGTCCCGTTTCCGCTCTGCATGTGTGGGGCACGCGTTGTGCAGCAGTATGAGACATCTATTTGAATAATAAGGTTAAGACTGTCTATAAGGCCATGGCTGACGGAACTGTAAATATTATTCAAAACACAGAACAGACGAAGCCATGAATGCTCACAAGACACAAGCAATATGAAGTCAAGAAATTTTTATAAGGGAGCTAAGAGGAGCCAAACTGGTTCTTCCAATCAGGGAAACTCCAAACCTCACTGTGCCTGAAGGCCTTGGAAGGCTCAGCTGCTGTGGACACAGCCTCCTACAGAACTGGTGGGTGTCTTTTCAGTAGCAACACTGCCAAACAACCTAGGATTTTCTAGGATCAGATAAAGGGAGTTACAAGCACCTATAAATAAGAACTTCTTACCATGGCTATGGGTCTTGCTTTAGAGGGTGGCACGGTGCACTGGTGTGTTCCTTAGCCTGAGTCATTCAAATCATTTAGCTTTGAGTACCTTGCCTGAGAAGGCTCCTACCCCACAATTTCTCCCGAGAAAGGCTGGGCAGCCGAGGAATGTGGCACATTAAAAACATGACGGGTGCAGCTGCCTGTCTCTAGGTGCTTTGATTAAAAAAAAAAAAAAAAAAAAAGTTCACGCTAAAGATAATACATTATAGGCAACACACGGGTGTGGTGTTTCAGTGATTCCTTGTTTAGCAATTATAAGCTGAAACTATTAGTACTTTGAAACAAGACAGTGAGCAGACAACCCTAAAATAAGACCGACTACACCCCTCTTTCTGGCCATCCTTTCTGAACTTGATTTATGGCAAAAATATCTTCAAACTTTCTTGGCATTGACATGTTGTAATCTCCACATGGAAACCCTAATCAAAACTAAATACTAAATCTGGTAACAAATTTTTTCGAAAAGAGTGATATCAAGGTAAAAGAAGTGAACTGTTAACACGAGTAAAATTAAATCTGTCCAAGAACCTTTATTTTAGAAAGGTTGGTTTTCAAATGTTCATTTTGTGTGTTGAAACAGATGGGCATTACAGGAATAATTCTTACAGTGTGTCACTCACAAATTCACTATTTATGAAGGATTTATGTTTCTAAAGCAGTAGTAAAATACCTTTATTCCTGTTTTTCCACATGTCCTTGAACATTTCAACCATTTTTGTAGTCTCAACTCTCAGCTGGAGGTGAATTATTTCTATAGTCACACTTCCTCCCTCTCTCGCTCCAGTTTAACAACTTTCCTGCCAACTGGTCCTTCCAGCTGTAGCACACCAGCCTGGAGCTCAGGCAAGCTCGAAAGATTCATCCCTTTATCCAGTACTTCAGCAGAACTTTGGGGGCTTGGAGTTCTTCCCAGTGAAATCACAATGTCTGGAGTCACCAAGATTGAAAATCACAAAGTCACCTTTGTCTTCCTTTCCCCTTTCTTTATGGCAGGAGTTCTCAACCTGACCTCTGCCTTATTGATATTTTGGGCTTGAAAATTCTTCTTCCTGGGAGAAGGACGTTGTTTTGCAGCCTCCTTATCTTCTCTACCTTCTGTTTGGCAGTAGTGATATTCACTCCCCAAGTTCTAATGACTAAAAATGTCTCTAGACATCAAGTTATGGGAGGAAGAATAAAATCACACTCCACCCCCAGAAAATTAGTTGTCCTCCAACCAACTGAATTAGACCTATTCTCCTTTTGTAGATTCCTTGTCTGAGCCTTTTCTGTTTCATTACTGTACAACCCTAAGCCACCATGAACAATCACAGTGTCTGCTGCCTTTTTGGAGCACATTTTTGAGATGGAGAGGACAGTGCTCTGAGCTATCAGATGCAACAACCAACCTCCAACATGGGGTAGTGGAAACATCATACAGAAATCTAAGAAGCATTTCTGGTGAGGCTGAAGCCCTGAATAGGTTAATTTTTTCTTTAAAGACTGGAGTTTCACTATTGATTTTATCTCTGAGATCTTAGAGTCCTAACTTCAATTTGGAATAGCGAAGATCAGATAAGTCATTACTGAACCGCTTAGACATTCCTGAAATGTGATGTTCTGAACGAGGGTATCAGGTTGTAGCAGAGAGAGCGCAGGGAAGAACATGACTTTTGGGTGGTTATGCAGACCTGGGGAGGATCTCATCTTGGATGGTGTGATGCAGAGGAATGTCTAACTCGGCAGGCTTGTTCCGAGGGCCACAGTGAGGAACTGTCATTTCCCTAGCCAACTTTTAACAGAATAAAGTTGGGAAAGCTCAAATTGTGAAATGTAAGGCACAGAGAGGTAGTTAATAAACATAAGCTAATAACAGAAATGCATCACAGGGATGCTGTTAGAATAGCTTTAAGACAAAACCAGGGGTGATACTGAAAAGATGCCAAGAAGAGCCACATTAAGACAGAAATGATAGTATTAGGGAGGTGTTCAGCATTTTCTACAAAAAAAATTAAACAACTTTGGTTGTGCGCATTCTTTCAATAGTGCATGGTTCTGTTTTAACCTGTGAACCCTCCCCTGCAAAGGAATATGCACACAAAACCATTTCTGTGTTGTGCCCTGACTCATGAGTACTTTCTAGACTTGGTAATAGTTACACAAATCTGTACAGGGTCCCCTCAACGCACGACTTCTGTTGAAGTTTTGGAGGAAATGAGTCATTTTAAGCAAAGACGGGGCTCTCATTACAGCACTGTATTGGACAAGAAGCTTCTAGCAACTTGGCTTGTACCATGCCATCATGGGTGGAGCAGAGGGAATTGAGACTGTACCTTGGCGAAGCTGCCTGAACTGCCTTGGTTGCTGCCCAGTTGTTTCTCAGATCTGTGGCAGGCGGAAGAGGTGGAGCCCAGCCTGCCAGACCAGTTGCAAAGTGCAGAACAGGCTCCATTCACAAGCGACCTGTGCCCAGCCTTGGCAGCACAAGGCTGACCTTTCCACACAGGTAAGTGCAGCAACAGCCACTTGGCCCCAGCCATCCATTCTGCTTGGTGCCAGGGACTTTGCAGTCTCTTGGGTGACAGCCACTTGGCAGCAGTTTTCAGGAGCTCACCGAGGGCCCTGTGTGTGTGTGTGTGTGTGTGTGTGTGTGTGTGTACATTCTCCATAGTTAACAGGCAATGCTTACAGAAGGAACAGTGAGCAAAGGTGTGGAAATATGCCACAGGAGCCTAGATGTGCTCTACCTTCAGTGGAGGTCCCTAAATACAGGGACAGGGGACAGGACTGCAGTACCAAGAACGCAAATGAAGGTAGAGAGTGGAATGCTGAATTACAAAATGAAACAAGGCGCTTGTGCCTTTGGGTGGAAAGTCATTTCATCTCTGCTGTCTCTGCTCCTTTCCAATTTAAACTTAGGACTCGCTGAAGAGGATCCAAAATAAAACTATTTTTATTATCATTTCCAGACATTCCATAGGCAGGGTCTTTGAGTAGCTATAATAAAATTCACCATATCAGTGGAGAAGCAAGGAGACTTTGTGGCATTTTAAAGTATTTTCAATTCAGTTGCATTCAGTTCTGCATGACACAGTGATAATTGCTTGATTTTATCACCAGTGGCACAGATAAGTGAATAACTCAGGGAAAATGTGTTCCTCTTCCAGCTGACCAAAGCTCCTCTTCAGGGCCGGGGATTTAGCTCAGTGGTTTTGCCACCTGCCTTGCAAGTTCCAGGGCCCAAGTTTGATCCCCAGTACCAAAAAAAAAAAAAAAGAGAGAGAGAGAGAGAAATAAATGTGTTCCTCTTCCAGCTGACCAAAGCTCCTCTTCAGGGCCGGGGATTTAGCTCAGTGGTTTTGCCACCTGCCTTGCAAGTTCCAGGGCCCAAGTTTGATCCCCAGTACCAAAAAAAAAAAAAAAGAGAGAGAGAGAGAGAAAGTCCACTTTGCAGTGATCTAAGAAAGAAATAGAAGTAAACATGAATAATAGTAAATTTTTAGACAAGGGATAATGCATACCCCTTGTTACAAAAGTTATACCTTCCTGGTGTACTTTCCAAGTGCACTACTATACTAAGTAATACATCCAAAATACTTGGCCGAAATGATTGTCTCTGCAGAAGTGAGCACCTCTGCTCTTTTTTATAGCCCAGAAATACATCTGCAATTGGTTTCAAGAAAAATAAATCAGGGTAACTGCCCTAGCCCATTCTCAGGGTGTCCCTTGCTCCAACCTGGACTGAGACAGGACTCAGCAGCAACCAGTGATGCTCTGAGTGCCATGGACGGTACACAGTAAGAAGTCATAAATGTTAGCTGCTGCCACCCAGCCAGAAGAAGCCACCAACTGGTACCTAAATCTGGTGTATATGATAGAGAAATAAGCAAAGGAACAGAGAAAACACCAATCATCTCTGTCAGTAATAAGAGGGACTAAACATGTAACAAAGTAACAATGGAGCCTAAATTTAAACAATAAACAAGGAATAAGAGAATGGTATACATAAATATATATATGAGTTTGACAGTGCAACAATATAACAAGATAAAAATATAATGCATCATATCAGCAGGGCTGCCACCCATAGGCAATGAGCGGAGGATTGAACTGGACATGATTCGGGTGATTAACTGACCCTGATCTCTGCATTTGACTTTTAAAATTTTCATCAGACTTCCACCACTTTGTGAGGCTGGTATGTTTCCTTTTCCTTTTCCTTTTCCTTGTCACTACAGTTTCCACCTTTAGCTGGTCACCAAGTTTCAGGTGTTTGAAGTGAACTTCAAGACCCCTTAGGTGTCTGCCTGAGTCTGCCTGGCTTCCCCCTGGAATGTGCTGAGACTTAGTATTTCCTCATCTGCAGCTTTGCCTTTCAGTTTTCACCTGCACCTCTTTTTACTTTCTCCTTCTTATCCCTCTGTAACTTCCTTCCTGTGGAGTGCAGGTTGAGGTTACTGTACACAATAGGATTTTAGGGGATAGGGGGAGCCAGGGATCAAACTCAGGACCTCAAGTTTGCCAGGCAGGCGCGGCGCCCCTGAGCTACATCCCCAGGCAGTAGGATTTATTTTTTAATTATAATTTTTCATTATAAAAACAACTACAAAAGATAAAAACAGACAATCATACTCTGAAACACAATTGTTTGTTTCTTTAGTTTCTTTTCTTTTGCATATTTTTATGTAGTTATAACTTTGCTTCAAATCTTTCTTAAATATAAATATAATAAATAGTATATAATAATGACTAAATATATATAATAGTGTATATAGTGTATAATTTTTCATTTAACATTGTGACATAAGCATTTTTAATGCCAATGGATTAATAAAACTATGATTTTTAAAGTTATGTAACTATGTGAATAATTACCTATTGTTGGACATTTAACTTGATTCTGATTATTACTAGTGTACATAAAAATGTGGCTATGTATATATTTGTTCATACAACTCTTCCCTTCTTATCTCAGACTATTTTCTTAAGGTAATATACTGACCATGAAATTTGTTGTTTGAAGACATATTTCCAAAAGGTCTTTCAAACTTATGCTACCATCATGTAAAGACAATGGTTTTGTTATAGACTCTGTAGCATAAAATGAATTAGCTCCTAATACTAGTTACATACATGAATGTTTTATTCCAAAACTATTTGACCTAAGCTTATCAATCTTTCAGTACATTTCTTTGCCTTACAGACTCAGCTGTGGAATGTGTATCCTAAACAAGTAATAATGCCAAAGAAAAGAGATGAGGTTGATTTAAAACACTGGAACTTTATTAAACACTTTTTACATCACAGATATGGATTTGCTTATCATCTTGCTGTAGAGCAAGGCTGTTTTTATTCTTATGTTCTTTTTTACCTGGCTATTATCAAGTGTAAAGCTCCATTAGATCACCACTTCACATTTAAATAACTGACTAATTAAAGCTTTATCAGTTAGAGATCACCAGTGTGGTATTTTTATTATGAAGACACCATAAGATCTAATACACTTAAGTTTTATTATATGAAGCACCTCAAAAGACTGGACAGATCATCTCTTAATTATTCTTCTGGCATTGAAAGGTGATTAAATCACATAAATATAATCTTCAAGTTCTGGCGATTCATTAACCCCTGCCATGGCCACTCACGAACTAGCGATGCAGTCAGAACTGGGGAGAATCACATGTCAATGACATTCGTGTAACTTCAGAACAGTTTCTGAAACAATATACAGAGATTCATTTCCTATCTATCCTCCCCTTGCAAAAGAGAACATGTGGCTTATGTTCAGAAGTTCCTTTGCAGGTGATTGGGGTGCTATGCAACTCTGCTGTGGGCGTTCACAAACCTGTTGACTCCTCTGGGATTATGGCACAAGTATTTTAGAAATGGAGATTTTTATTTGCCTCAAAATATCACTGGGTTTTTAAGAGTATGATGATACTGTTTACAGACTCCAGAGACTAACGGCTTGTCTGGAAAATAAAAAGTATGAATAACTGACCAAATTAGGACCCTCGGCCGGACTGTCTCAGCACCAGAGAAAGAGAACTCCACAAAATGACCCTCCCTACCCACGGTTTGTGCAAAGATCTAAAGAGCATTTTGCTTCAGCATTTCATAGGTATTTTTTCTTTTCATGGCTAACATTGTATTTCTTGCTGCTACTTCACATCCAACAGATTTAGTTGACCTTTTATTATTTTTACCAACTGCTCTATTGCAGCCAAATTTTGAACTTTGGCAAATAACACTATGAACTCCCACGGGTCATGTGACTGAGTCGGGGTCAAAGATAGTTTGCTAAAGAATATTTAGTTTCAGATCTGCCACGAAACCTTATCATAAATGGAGTACACATGATTCTATGGGACCATGGCCAGTAAGGTTCTGTGGAGTCAGGGCTCCTGCTATATTTCTTAATGATTCCTCAGAAGGATATTTTCAACCTTTTGTCTATTTTCTAGTCATATTCTCATGTTCCAAGGTGGGGAGTTTCTAAAGATGTGTGCAGATAAGAGATATGTTATCACAAAGCTGGAGTACATTGTTCACTCTCTACTAGTGGGATTTCCCTCAGAAGGTCACTGAATTCCAAAGGCCCAAGGGAGATAGCTAATCAATTAATTACTTTTTTCTAGGCATGCTCTCTATTTAAGTCATGTTAGAGAGATTTTTCCTATATGTCAGGAGAGTCTAGGAAACGATCAGTTAAAAAGACTGTGAGCTAGCATGCTGGAACCCTCTGTAACAACAGCACACTGGCAGGCTGAGGCAGGAGAATCACAAGTTCAATCCCAGCTTGGGCAACTGAGAAACTTGGCAAACCTTGTCTCAAAATTACAAAATAAAAAAGGGCAAGAGTGTAGTTGCAAGTTTCAATCCCCAGTATCATCTCTCCCTCCCAAAAAGAATATGACCCTTTTAGAAGTAACAAAATGGATTTATAAAGGCCACTTTGGGCATGTTGACACCTTCTAAAGTTGAATCTTTCTGGAAGACATTTCGAATGAATTCATTGCCATTGCCATTTTGAAACACTTACATAATTTCAGCATTTGAATGACAACTACAATTGTGTGAGATGCCCTGTAGGTTTCAGAAAGAAAGAAACATTTTTTTCAACTCATTAGCCTTGATTTATTTACACATGTAATAGTCTTCTATTTAGTCAATATGTTATTTAAAACACTCAGCCAAGCATTCCTCCATTTCTCACGAAACACAGTATTCAGGCTATTTTCTTTTCATCCCTTGGGTAGAAGAAGATTTCTTGACAATGCATAAAGCCTATTTAATAAATAGTTCATTTGAGTCTCTCCCTGTCTCTCCCTCATTTGTCTGGCATCTCCGTTCTGACTCTGTCACTGTCTCTGCCATTTTTCTTGGTTTTGTGTTTGTTCTCAAGTGATACGATGGATCTGAGACCAATCCATAGGAATATGAGGGTGAAACCAGAAGTAGTATTATTGGCTTTTATAGTTTCCTCCTCCAGGGAGGCCACCACCTGAGAATTCAAAGTTCTCCACACGGGAGGAGACACTACAGCAAGCTGCAGGCAGCAGCACTCCCAAAGTGCTAGGAAGACATTTGCCAAGGTCCACAGGTCCTCCAAAACAGAGGCTGAGCAAGACGCCAACTTGAACAAGAAGCCCACCTTCCGAACTCCAGTCTAAGTGTTGTTCAGAAAAAGAAGCAGGGCTGCTTCTTGAACCCAGCACTGCTTACAGCCCAATCTAAAAAACACACCATCTTGGGAAAAAAAATCTCACCCTTGAGGGAAGAAGCCAAATGCAGCAGCAGCAGCAGTTACATGGCTGTGATCAACGCCTGGCCTAGCAGCCCACTACCCATCCCAACCTCCCAGGGCGAGACAGAGCCTGGCAGGAGAGATACTTGCTGGAAAAGGCCACCTCACATCAAGCATCACCCAGACATCGACTGGGTTACGACAGGGTCACAGGGACAGCGAGGAACAAGGGCACAGACCTGATTAGGGGTCCAGGAACAGAAGCAGAGACATCCATAGCAAGGTGAGAGATTCAATGTCTGGGGCTGGTGTGATCACAAGCAGAGAGAAGATTCTCTGGCAGTGGCAGAGCAGGTGCTCTCCCACCGTCCCCAGACACTGCTGAGCTCCGGGCGCATGCAGCACCTAAGGCTCCTCCCATCTCCCAACACCTCTGAACTGGGCACCTGTGTGAGATCCCTCCCACTGCCACCAGAAGCTGCTGAGCTCTGAGCCCCTGTGGCCTTCCTCCCATGGTCCCCAAACTCTACTGAATCCTAAGCAGAAGGGCCCTCTTCTGCTGAGCCCCAAGTGCCACTGAATTCATGGGCTAGACAGAACACCAGAAGCATGAACAGAGCTTGCCTTGGGTGGAAAACCAGAAAAGAGCGATGTACTCACCCAGAATGATATAGAAAGAGCACACAGCCTCGGGGATTGCCATGGGGGAAGGAGACAGAGATTGTGGAAGGCCCCACAGAGAGTAAAGAAAGACCAGGGGCTTGAACAGTCCTACTGTGCCTTCCCCCTCGGATACAACTGAAGGGGTCCATCCATTCATAAGTCAGAGGCAAAAATCTCCTCCTAACCATAACCCTGAGAACACTGCTGCAACCTAGCAGACCTCTGCTTGCAGCGGGAGGGAGAAGCAGTCTGGATCCCACCATCCTCGCTCCCCAGTAGGCAGGAGACCAAGTCACTGGAGAGAAACCAGCTCGAGGACTGGCTGACGCACACAGCCTCTCAGTCACAGTCACAGAGCACAGAGCTCAACCTCCTTCCCACAAGTTCTGCAAGACAGGGTCTCATCATTTTTAGGCTAAGGAGGACACTGGCTGACTTGTGCCTACAGGATAAATAGGACTGAGTGGAATCTTCATTTTTGTATTTTGTGTGTGTGTTTGATTTTTTTTTAATCTCCTTTTATCTGATTTGCCTTTTGAAAGATCTGGGGCTTGTGTGCTACTACAAGTGCAGGAATCTGAGCTATCGCTCTTAGCAAGCTACACTCCAGCACACTCACTACGCTTCCCATGCCAGGGGTTGTTTCCTAAGTATAACTAAATTATCTATTTGGTTTCACTGCAAATTGGTCCCAATCTTCCTGTACCCTCCCCAACTTTCCATTGAAACTCTCTCCTCCTTTTTGTTTTACTTAGCTCCTCTCTTATACCCCACCCGAATTCCCTTCCTTTCCCCTTCTTTTGCATTACACGAATGCTAAAATGCAACCTATTTTTTATGCTTTTTTTTCCTGTTCCCCCTTTTTTTTCTCACTTGCTTATAGTATGAGCTATGAGATTGGCACTAATGTAGTAAGAATATAGGCCAAGAATCCACAGTTTTATTTGTTTAATTCCTTACCTAGTCAACGCATGCCAAAGGTTGTTTCTTAGCATAGGGTTAGCTAAATTAGTTTTCTGGCTTGGTCGTAAATCAGACACAACCTCACTGTACCTTCCATTGAGACCCATTTGAGCTTCTCCCCACCCCCCTTCCCTTTCCATCTCACACTGTTTCAAAACAACAGCCCCACTCTCTGGGATTGTGCGATGGAAGTGCTCTGTCTACACAATGTATGCTTTTATTTTTACTTATTTTTCTTTTTTGCCTTTCCTTTCTTAATGTGTATATGTGAGATGTCTGCATGCAAAATGGAAAATAACTATTGATTAATTTATACTATTTTTCAAAGTCGTGTTAACCCTCAACAAAACGGGGGGATTCGAACACAGGCTTCCTGTCAGTATATTAATTGGTTCTAACCTCCTTTCAGCTTCCCTCCATCTCCAGCTGTACTTCTCTCCCTCTTCTTTCTTTTTCTCAGCCCTGCAAAAGACCCACAGAACCCCCAAACCCCCTCCTTCCATTCTGGATATAAAAATAGTATCACCAAAGTCATACCTCTTTTACTTCTTTCATTGGCAGTGGTCTTTTTTCCTTCTAAGCAATTTTCTTCCTTTTCCCTTCCTTCATCCTCTACATCCCAGCCTTCTTGTCATCAGTACTATTTTATGATCTTCCTGAGTTATTGAAAAAAAGTATAAAATTTTTTAAATCAGTTTTAAATTCTGGATATAAAAATAGTATCACCAAAGTCATACCTCTTTTACTTCTTTCATTGGCAGTGGTCTTTTTTCCTTCTAAGCAATTTTCCCCCTTTTCCCTTCCTTCATCCTCTACATCCCAGCCTTCTTGTCATCAGTACTATTTTATGATCTTCCTGAGTTATTGAAAAAAAGTATAAAATTTTTTAAATCAGTTTTAAATTATGTGACATGTGTGTGTGTGTGTGTGTGTGTGTGTGTGTGTGTGTGTAGGTGGTGATCTAGCCAGTACTTGTTTGGTTCTTCAATGATGTGACTGACATGGGTACTAATGTGGTGAATAGATTGGATAGGTGCATGAACACCACAGTGTAACCAAAGCCAAGGACATAGCCAGGGAGATAGAGACTAACTAAAGAGATATCCTGACTGGAAACAGTTTTCTAACCTAGCTTGTCTTTAATCCTTGGCACAGAAACACTAGAAACATGAGAAAACAAGGTAAAAAGATGCCTCCAAAAACTCTTAAATCCATGAAAGCTGATCTCATGGGCAAAGAAGTGGAGAAAGTTTTAGGCAAAGAACTGGAAAACCAAATGAATAAAATGTTTGAAGATATCAAAGAAAAGTCAAATAAACAAATGCAACAAATGTTCAGTGAGCTCAAAGAAGATGTAAAGAAACGTGAAAGATTTAATTAATTAGATGTTCAGTGAGCATAAAGAAGATGCAAACAGTCAGTTGAATTAAAGAATGCCAGATATAAATGACCACCTCAGTAAAGGATTAGAGAATATGAAAAAGAGCATAAATCTCAGATATGAAAGATTCAATTGAAAGTATGAGCAGCAGGTGTGACCAATCTGGGGAGGATCTCAAGACAAGGCTGATGTGGAAGATCATGTTCTCAATGATACTCCAAAGACAAGACACCAGAAAAGCAAATCCAACAACTGCCACATAAACAAAACAAAACCCTGAAAATTATGAGATAAAGAAAGATTAGATGACAGCATAAATATAAATTTTTTCAGCAAAAATCATAGCAGAAAATTTACCAAATCTAGAGAATAAAATAAATATCCAGGCAAGTGAGGTATTTAAATCTTCATAACCCCAAAGGAATCTCTCCATAATACATCTTAATCAAGTCCCAGAAATTTAGCACAAAGAGAACAAACTTTAAGTTATTGCAGAAAAGTACTGAGTAACATATTAGGACAAGCCTTTCATAATAACAGAAGATTTCTCACCACAAACCTTAAAGATCATGAGATCATGGGGCAAGGTTTTCAAAGTTCTAAAAGAAAATAATTGCCAATCCTGGTTACCGTATCTTGAAAAAAAATTCTTCAAAAATGATAGGGAAGGTCTCTTCAGCTGCCTGCCTGCCTGAGATCACCTGGTGGGTGAGCGACCTCCCGGACTGCGTGACAACAGACCCAGCAAGGAAGACTCTTGCTCCACCATTATCCCTCATCTCCCTTTTTATTCCAGCTCCTGCCCTAACGCAGACTTCTTCTTTTATTATTTTTTCTTTTTAGGAGGGGTTTCTCTTTATGTTCTTTTCTCCAGTCATTTTACCTCACTCATGGCTCTGTACCTTCAAGGGAAGACAAGCGCCTGTTATTGTTAAGGGAATATATTCTTGTCCTTATTCCTTCACTCTCTCTATCCCCCCTGAAGTTAATAGCTTTGTAAAGATAGTAAGATAATTCTACATCCTCTGGATTCACTTCAAACCTACTCCAATTCTTTCACTTATCTAATCCTCTCGTTCTAAGTCTAACCCCCCATCCTATAGGGTAAAGATGCTATATTGAAAAGCATATTCACTGCAAACATATTATGGGCTGCTTCTTAAAATTAATTTAATTCACATGAGTTAAAGGTGATACATTAATGACTACCACAAGTGGTCATTTTGCAAGCTGTGCCTGATCCTATTGGGCTGCTGAATGTATCAATTGGGATAAAGGGTTGTGATTGATTTAAAGAGTTGTTTTCTCTGATATAATGAAAATGAGGATGTCTATGAGTCATTAGAAACTCAAAAGCTAAAACTCAACTATATTAGGAGGATTTAAGTAATACCCAGAAATTAAAGAAGGACAACCCAACAATGAAAATAAAAATGAGAAAACACTTAAGCAAGATGCAAAAACAGATTTCCAGTTCACCAACGGCAAATAGTAGGACAAATGAGGATGAAAAGTCTGATAGTGAACCAACAGGACACCCTGGACCCATAGCACAGGAGGTAACAAAACAGATCAATAGGGCTCTAGAAAAATTCAAATCAGAAATAATTTCCCAGTTAACCAGAAAGATGATGAGCAAAATGGAAGCCATGATTCGAGATTCTAGAGCAGAAACTGACAAAAAAAAAAAGATGAGCTCAAGACCATGTTAGAAGCCATGAAGACTCAGCATAAGAAAGAAATGGAAACAATGAATGCCCAACAGAGGAAAGAAATGGAATCCATAAAACAGATTCAAACAGATATCCAGGAGATTAAAAACTCCATTGAAAGTGTACGCAACAGAATAAGAGATTGCGAAGATAGAATTTCAGATATAGAAGATAGGATCGCAGTCAGCGACCGTAAAAAAAGAGGTCTCTTAAAAACAGTAAGGGATCATGAGAAATCAATCCAACAACTTCTAGATGACACAAAGAAAAATAACATAAGACTGATAGGAATTCATGAAAAAACAGGAGAAAACGCAAATGACATAAAAAGCTCTTCATAGAATTAATGACAGAAAACTTCCCAAACAGAAGGGAAGAATTAGACATACAGATAAGTGAGGCATATAGAACCCCAACTAGCCACGATCAAAAAAAATCTATACCTAGACATATAATAATCAAGATTCCAGAAATCCAACAGAAAAACAAAATACTACAAGCAGTAAGAGAAAAGAAACAAATCACATGTAAAGGAAAGCCCATTAGAATCACAGCAGACTTCTCAACACAAACCCTTAGGTCAAGGAGAGCCTGGAGTGAGGTATTCCAAGTCCTAAAAGAAAAGAACCTCCAACCTAGACTGATGTATCCTGCAAAACTCTCTTTCAAAATAGTCAGAGGAAATTAAAGAAGAAATTAGACAGTTTTTACAAATAAATGAGAATGCCAATACAACATACAGGAATCTTTGGGACACAATGAAAGCAGTTCTACGTGGAAAATTCATAACATTGAATGCCCATACTAGGAAAACAGAGAGGGCTCAAATAAATAACTTGACGATGAAACTTAGACTCCTAGAAAAACAAGAGCAAGAAAAACCCAAAGCTCGAACAAGAGAGGAAATTATAAAGATCCGAGCAGAAATCAATGCAATTGAAATTAAGAAAATGATACAAAAAATAAATGAAACAAAGAGCTGGCTTTTTGAAAGAATAAATAAAATCGACAAACCCTTAGCTAATCTTATCAAAAAAAGGAAAGAAAAGGCTCAGATCCGTACAATCAGGAATGAAAAAGGCGAAGTCACAACAGATCCCACAGAAATCCAGAGGATCATGAAACCTACTTTGAGAACCTGTACTCTAATAAAATGGAAAACACAGAAGAAATGGACAGATTTCTAGATACTTATGAATTACCAAAGTTGAACGAAGAAGATAAAAACATTTTAAACACCCCAATCACAATCAGTGAAATTGAAAATGTAATTAAAAATTTACCAACAAAGAAAAGCCCAGGCCCTGATGGATTCACTGCTGAATTTTACAAGACATTTAGAGACGAACTACTACCATTACTCTTCAAACTTTTCAATGAAATCGAAAGGGAAGCTATACTTCTAAATTCATTCCTGGAAGCAAATATCACTTTGATTCCCAAACCAGTGAAAGATACAACTAAAAAGAACTACAGACCAATCTCCTTAATGAATATAGATGCAAAAATCCTTAATAAGATACTAGCAAACAGAATACAGAGGATTATTAAGAAGATCATCCATC